>NC_143219.1:14907823-15219398 GCF_030267445.1 Bombyx mandarina | reverse complement strand
TAATATATTATATATCCCACACGAAACATTTTCTAACACCACCCAATCATACGAACAGAAAAAGACAGCATTTCATAGTTAGGTAAAGAAACAATATTCTTAATGTTATATTACTAGTTTTATACAAAAAGAAACCCAATAATAGCTCAGACTTACAATAGCTGCACAAGACACAAAGTTATTTGTTGACTTAAAGTAAAAATGATAGTGCAAATATTAAAAGCGATGAAAACAGATTATCTAGTTGCATATGCAAAATTATATGTTCTCTAAGTTAAGATTGTCCTGGTTTCGAAATATAAACTTTATCATATAAGGATAAAGATTTATTCAGATTATACCACATCATGTAACAAAACAAAAAAAAAGAAAAAAATAATATGAATCTTCATAAAACATCAAAATATTTCTGGCGGTCGGTTTTGTGTATTTCCCGAGCTGCGATTCATTTTAACAGTGATGTCAACCATGAAACTGACGTCCATAAACGTAAAATAAATAAAAAGCACTCTCGGTCCATAGACAATTTACTTTGGCCCTAAAAAAGAAACACCTTTGCAAAGATCATTAAACGACGACTATCTAAGGCTGGAGTCTTATGCCAGCGGCGAATTTTTGGTTTTATTTAATTGTATAAAATACTGACAGGAAAGCATATTGCACAGTATAAAGACGAAAGGAAGATCTTCCACCAAGCGGGTGATATTGCCCGGCAGACCGACGGTCCCAATGTTGTTATCCGGAACTTGTATATATGCAAGCTTATCTTAAAAATGTCGTAAGCGAGATTCAGGTATCTGTCAAATATTTTGCGTTGTATAATGATTACCGCCATAAACGGCTGTAATGATTTGAAGGATAGCCGTGTAAAAGAACGATTATTGTGTCGAGGCAATTGGAACCTCAATCATCTATTTCAAGTTTAGACGAAATGGTATTCGCATTGTGGTATGGAAAGGCTCTGGTATCCACTTAATTTAGATTCAAAAAATCTTAGAAATTAAATATGTTACTATACTCTAAGTGTCGAGAAGAAAATAACAAATAAAGTACAATAAAATACAATAATTCCTAGAACTCATCAAATACCAGGTATATTTTATCGAGACAATTACGGTTCATTTTGCCAAATTAATATGGATGATTAGATAAAATTTAATTTATTACAATATTTTTTATCATTCTTCTTAAATATAGTACATAAATAATAAATAACACTTTAAAATTCCCAACCAAACGAGTATCACTAAAAATTTCAATCAAATTAATAAAAATATGGCTCAACCGAGATCGCTTCACAAAAACCCCGGCCAAAGATCGTAAAAGGCCCAGGTAAAATTTTCATTACTCCAGCATCGCCCATGTAATGATCGGACGGCCGTTAAATGGCATTATCTGACACTGAAAAAGCATAATCTTATTCTCTGAATGCATAAAGAACTATAAATGTCAGATATCATCTAATTGAAGCCGAAGTAATGGCTGAGAGGTCGTTAAAAAGCCTAGATCGGTGCTTCTCAAATTTCATTAGAACTGACTTGAATTCAGAAGGCCTTAACATTTATTTCTTTTAACTTAATTTCGGCGTTTCACCTATAAATTAGAGTATTTATACCTTTGTTTTTATTGTATTGTTTTTATTACCTCCCGTGTATAAAAAAGTGTCTCCAACTGAAGTTGGTAAGGAATACAAAAGCCAAAGAACTGTTGTCAGTACCACAAAAAATCTCAGAATTTAACACAATGTACAACAACAGACCTCGGTAATCAATATCGAAACTGTAATTTTATACTAAATAAACGCGCTGCAAAATCAAACGAGTATTTGCCTGTTACTATTAGTAATATGATAAACTTAACGCAGAATACAGTTAGCCTTTCCAATGTTGGATCGGTTTCACTTTGGTTAGAAATTGACTAGTAGACTTTGGGTAAAGCCACATTAAAATTGGCATGATAACTTGGTATTATAAAATTGGCCTAATAACATGAATAAATGGATAATCAAACCGTCCTTACTAAAGAACTTTAAGCGTTATGTGCCATACATATTAGACACATCATGATCTACCTGTGCGTATAATATATTTTAAGTTTATATAAAGTTTTTGGACGACCCATTCCACGATATTTCTCCACAAAGTGTCGTGACAGAAAAGCAGTAACTCCCAAAACATAATTAAAAAATGCCTTACATCTGAAACTTTGACAATGTCTCGTTTCAAAAGCTCCTTTATAGGTGTGAAATATTCGAATGTTCTTGTAACAAATAAAGGGTTACAAATTGCGAGGTAACAGTTGGCCTAATTAAAATCAGACGCTGTGTTCAAAAGATACGACTTTTATGGGTTATCAAATTTTGAGCGAGAAATGAGCTCTGAAACGATTTAAGACGTTTTAAGAATTAAATTTCATATTAATTTAATCTCTGCTATAACATTGCCGTCGTATTTTCGCTCACATTGAAACTTTTATTTTTTTAGAAATTTTGATATAATTAGAAAAATGCCAAAACAGTAGTGAGTATGAAAATTAAATAAAAATATATTTACTGTAAAATGAGTAGAATGTGACATATAAGACAAGCAAATTTTTTGAATATAATTAAGTGATTTTTACAAAACTATATTGAATAGCCCTATGAAATATGTGAATATCACATAACGCTACTTTTACCAATAGTCTTCTTGACCCAATTCAGATTTAAAATTTTAGTTTAATATGATTCGATGAAAAAAGGAAATTCTTCAAGGAACGTTTGAAAGCTCTACCTCTTCAAAGTACAATAAAATACGCAGAGGAATTTGTCGAGCTTCGGGTTTGAGGTTGTTTAGAAGTATTTCCACTAGTTCATGTGTGCTTGAATCTTAAAATAAATGAGTACAGGAATAATTATAAGATATCAGAAGATAAGATAATATAAGAATAGAATTTAGATATAATAGTAGCAGAATAATAATCAGAAGATAAGATCACAAAACAAACTGGAATTAATAGAACAGAATCAAACAATACAGGCTTAGTATTAAATAAAGTTATTATTTACTACCCTATGATATCCAAAATATCAAAGGCTTTCCCCTCGTAAAAGAATCAATGACTCTGCCCTTTGACCGGATGTGTGCTTATAGGGTAAATAAAGGTTCTTTCCTGTGACAAATATTAAAACCTTCCATACTTCGTAGCTTACCGAACACGGGCTTTTGCGTTACATGTGTGTATGTATGTGTAGTTTACTCTTCTAGATTACATTGCTTCATACATTGCTACTCACTTTGCTTCTAGAAGCAATGTAATATCTATGACTATCAATAATCACTAGTCTTTTTTTTTTCTCAATTCTTTACTTATAGGCGAGTGACTCCCATCAGTAATACCAAAGGCACAGCTAACCCGCTACTGAAAGTTGAAACGGTCAAATTAGGTTCTAAATATTTAATATTATTCCCATAATTCACATAACTTACTTAAGGTTTATCTATCAACTTTCAAAACTGTCTTTTATTCTTCATCACGTACAAGAATAAGGAAAATTTGATTATTTGATTCATTTGTGCACTACTTATCTTCTAATGCAGGACTGTTTTCCGTCCAAATGGTATGATTTTGGCCTCAAATTACACACAATGAATATTCACGTTTGGCCGTCTTCCAGCAATATTAATAAAGTGCTGAGGCCCGTTGCTTATTTTCTAGCACGAGATTTTTTTTTATTGTTTACACGGTTGGACGAGCTCACAGCCCACCTGGTGTTAAGTGGTTACTGGAGTCCATAGACATCTACAACGTAAATGCGCCACCCAGCTTGAGACATAAGTTCTATATAAATAAGATAAGATATAGTTACAACGGCCGCCCCACCCTTCAAACCGAAACGCATTACTGCTTCACGGCAGAAATAGGCAGGGCGGTGGTACCTACCCACGCGGATTCACAAGAGGTCCTACCACCAGTAAAGAGCTGTCGAAAAATATAATTTTTCTTGATGAAGTTGATTAGGAAGACATGTTTTTTTTTTGGCTTTGGAGATAAACGACAACAGCTTAGAGGCAGTCGTTGTGACAAAGCATATTGGAGGCCTATATTCAACAATGGGAAGTTTGAGCTGTCACTAATGACAATAAAACAGACATTTTTGAACGTACTTAACACAGCTAAAATATTTATATCAGTAGTTTTAATCAATTAGAAGCGATTTTGCATTTTATTGTAAATGAGTTACTAAGGCTTTGAATCTCAACTAACAATATAATAATATGCCAGGATATCATCAATCAATCCAATTCCAAAAACACCAAGATTTTATCCTATTTCAGTACACAAACAGACCCATTTAATTGGATTACTGCGCAGCAACGACAAACTATTTACATTACCTGACTCTTAGTACGAATGCAAACATGCCGTTTTCTATGCCACTTTAAATATTTGCTCCCTCGTGCCACTATGCAAATAAATGTGCAAGTATGTCTGTTGCGATGCGTTTCTATATTAGTCTTTTTATGCTTTCTATTCATGAGTTTTATAAGACAGCTTTTGGCAGTGATAATAATGCCTTTTAAATAAAACAAATCGGTACAGATTTTTAAATCATAGAAGCTCGTTTTCTATTGCCGTCGAGCATACAGCCCGCCTGATGGTGAGTGGATACCGTTGTTCATGGACGTCAGCAATGCAAGGGGTAAAGCCAAACCACTGCCTACCAAAGACTAAAAAAAGATATTTCATTTATTTCAACGAGCAAGTTCTTTTTTTTAATAAAAAAGATGTGTGGTGTCGTGGGACGCCGGATAGGAACGAAGTTCTTTATTATAAAAATATTAATTTTAAGTTCTATTCGAGGTATAAAGAAAATAATTATTCGGGTATACATTTTTTATTATGATTTTTTTATTTATAAAAAAAAAACTATTTTACAAAGTTATCAACTTTATTTTATTCACAATGATTTATAAAAAAATATACAATAATAATATACAAAGAAACAGCTATTTATATGAATAATAATATAATAACCGTCATCACATAGATTAGACACTGTATAGACATCATACTAAGACTATATATAAATAATAAAAATCTTACGTTACGGACGTTTTTTCCCGGTTAGGGTAGCCCTCCGCATCATCCCATAAGGAACTTCGTTCCAAAATCTGTCGAAAGCATATTTTAATAAATAAAATTCTAATTGAAATTTTTGCCGATCGTCAATGATTTACAAGTTCAATATTTCGCACGGTTCCTTGTGAAAACTGAACGAGCGAAGCAAAAAAAAAAATAAAAAGTCTTCACACCACCGGTACAAATTGTGGCACCTGACAAAACAAGTTGATTTATTAACAGTGGCCGAATGTTTGGCGATGCGTATAAACCCAAAGCATTTTGCGAGCGGGCGATCACTAAAAACCCGTGCCATGAAATTATTAAAATATAGCTGCGTTATTATTAATTCTTTAATTGGAAAAACTATTTTGAAGTGTATAATAGTAATCTAATACCTACTCTATATTTATACTAATCATTATATAAATCTACTGTGGTTTTTACGGATGTTCCGTTATAATTACTGAACCATGCATCCGATTAACTTCAAACTTGGTATCCATGTAGAAAATACATGTACTTAATTGATAGGCTAATATTTATATGAATGTTGGACACCCTGATAATAATGGCAATAAATAATAATGTTCATTTTAAATGCCCAGCGAAACGGGCGAAATTCATGATTTTCTTTTCTCCACTTTCTAATATAAATACGAGTTACTATTGACACACAAAGCATTCCGACTTGAGCAGCGAAATGAAGCGGAGCTTTCTGTTGTTATTGCTGTACACTTGAAATGTAATAAATGGAATTCATTGGAAAGGTGAGTCTTAATTACTGTCACTATGGAAGGCAACGATCATGATGAAGAAAGGCATCAGTAACGCTAACGTCATAATTTTAAAAACACCACGGAAGCAGCCTCCCCCTCATATATTAAACTGCTACCTTGGGTGGACGAACACGTCATCTCGGTTCCTCCCGATCCACTAATGGTGCTTTTTAAATGTACATAATATTACCGTTAGTTTTGTCTTTAAACTTTTTCGTCATCTATCGGTTATCGTCATCATTCGTAACATAGTGTGAGCTGAATACTTAACTTACCTATCTCTGCAATTTATGGGATAGGAGAGTATCAATATTTATTTTATAAATTTATTTGATCAAATATAAAAAAATCAGTCTCTACAATTCGTAATCAGTTTCGCGATCCGAATTTTATCGGTTGAAAAATATCTTCAACACAACTTTTAGGCGCGATCCCTGATTAAGCTGCAAGCTGTATTGGAAAAAATAACAAAACCCCGAAAAACAAAATCCAATTACATATTTTCACCTTTCACGAACAAATTCACACCGAAAAACCTTTTTTTTTTTTAAACATCCTAACTCCGATACATTTTTGTAACATCGAATATTCGGTCCGAAATCTGAATACGAGGCTCGTTGAGGCAGTCAAATCGAATTTATGTTCTGGCAACTCTGGGATTAAAATATTAAAACTGCTGAGGTGTTGCCACAACGATTTTTATTTCCACCTCGAAAATTTCGCGGTATACAAATTTTATAGGTGTATTTTTATGTCTAAATTTTTTCTGGGTGCAATTCAAGTTTACTTTTCGAAAAACATTCATAATATGCGCTACCGCCGTACCTTTTGAGGTAGGAGCATTGCATTTTATCAATTTATCGGAGAAGCCACAATTATTAACACCATCGTCAGACATTTACTGGTGGTAGGACCTCTTGAGAGTCCGCGCAAGTAGGTATCACCACCCTGCCTATTTCTGCCGTAAAGCAGTAATTCGTTTCGGTTTGAAGGGTGGGGCAGCCGTTCTAACTATACTGAGACCTTAGAACTTATGTCTCAAGGTGAGTGACGCATTTACGTTGTAGATGTCCCACTCCTCTTCAGAATAGAACGCGAAATTCGTCTCCAAGGAACAATTACTTGCAAGATAAAACGCCGCCAATCGCAAAACAAACACTGCCAGAAATGACGATCTTAAATAAATAAATACATAATATTATAACACAAACAATAAATGCACACCAACAAATTCATAATCCGTGGAGTCGGATCGGACACACGAATCCAATAAAACGGTCAACAGTAAATAACAGAACGACTGAACTGTGTGTGATAGTTACATAATCTGCAACGTTTGATCCTGTAAGTTTTGGTTTGGTTTCTAATATTTCGTGCCTCAATATTTTTTATTGCTGCCATAAATATGACCCACCTAACACCGTGGAGAGTTGTTCCCAAATCTGGATGCTACGTGGCAAATATGATCTTTGGAATCGCACTGTTGATGAGCGCAACTGCTGAGGTGGTAGAGATACACTTCCGAGTACTGCTGTTGTGATGATAACAAAGAGATGATTGGATCGTCACGAGAACTTTGTTACATATTTGAATGTTTTATTATTAATATTTATGTTGGTTTTGTATAATCTACCAGTACAATCTTTGGCCATTGCATTTCCGCTCCATTACTGCTGTAAAGCATGTAAAGCTCATTTTACGTAATAAAGTTTAATAAATTCTACAAACTACCCAAGGTATCATTTAACTACGTTAAAGTGAGTGTACAAAACAATTTACATATTTAACTCCATGTTAAATGGCTACATATGTGGATATCCTTTTTTTTCGAAAATTCGTACCCAAAAGGAATCGAATTACGCCATTTTTGAGTTGAAAAATGAGCTTATCAATGCATTTTCATAGGTCATTGTGTATGTAGGCCACCAATGATTAGTATAACTGCCCTGATTTGTTGTTGCGATTACTGAAATGAAATGCTTCAAGAAATGTGATGGCTGTCTCAAATGAATTGGACAATAATTATCTGATCTCTCAAACCGAAACCAGACTACCTCACACGTGGTACCTCACACTATGGGCTCCAGTAACCACTTAACACCAGGTGGGCTGTGAGCTCGTCCACTCATCTAAGCAATAAAAAAAAAACTTAAGATAAATATTATATATCTAAAAAATTTGAGCCTTATGTTTACAATGTACGAAAATCTTTAATGATTATATTAAACTCTATTTTAAAGAAAACTTTATTAAAACTTTTAATTAAGTACAAGATGATCATAAAAAGTAAATTTCAGAACACTGTTTATTAACAAAAAGAAAAGTCAGTTGACTTTATCTTCGGAACTCTTTGTCTTCTACGTCAAAGTCAGTAATTAAAATCTTCCACATTCTTTCATCTACATTCGTGTCAAATCAAAGTTGACCCGTTTCATTATCCGGATATCCGAAACAGCTTGGTCCACACTATATTTGACGATGTACACGTTAATTGCTATAAAGGCGCGTAAATTTCGCGTGGCCCGGACACAGCCTTGCATCATAACGTGAATCAAAAGGGGAGGAAAAAAACCCCAATTCTGGAATCCGCTATTTATGAAACTGCCGTGCTCTGTTTCCTTTGAGAGCTAAAGTTTTATCACTGCACAAACGGATTTTTGTTACTGTATCTTTTTTTTTGTTTCTTTTCTTTCGACGAATGCTTTTTATGAATTAAACTTAGAGAATGGCTCATCGCATTGGTTTTTATTGGTGTTTCGGTGATCAACATTATGTGTATTGTTAGGGTTGAGTTACTGTTTTTAAGGTCTCTTAAATGATTTTCCTCGAAGAATGAGAAACTTTGTTGCTTTGTTACAAATTGGAACGGAAAAAGAAAAGGAAGCCATCAATATTTTGCACCTAAACTTTTACGTGTTGTTTGTTTATGAACCGAAAATTTCAACGGTTTGTTTTCATTATGATACTATCGTGGCTGGGCTAGACTTTTTCCCAATTCGCCTGCCTTAAGTTAGTGCTTATCACAGCCATACAACAAGCCATAACGTAAAGTGACAAGAATCCGTCAATCTGTCAAACAGACCCTAAAAAGGTCCAAATTTAATTCAACTACTCGTATTTAATTAGATCACTATTTTTGTCGCTTGGGCCGGACGACCGTACGTGATTTGATCCTATTTATTTGTTTATTATTTATTTATTTAAATCACTAAATATCTAATCGATTCTCAATAGAAAAACATGAAACTTTTCGTTTGAGAAACGATTAGTAATGTTGTTATTTCTATGTTGTCGATGAAGGTAAACAATGAAAAATAAATTTCAAATTATAAGCTTAAAAGTTTTTTTTATAGCGATGCTTATCTGACTTTATTGTATTATACATATATGTATGTATATAGCTCAATAAGCTGAGTGCTTGAAGTGCTTGGATAATCTCAAAAAGAAAATTCTAGATTTGTACTTGAGTAAAAACTTAAACTAGAATAATTTTACTTTGCCGCGTAGGCGTCTTTTTATGATCATGTGCTTAGTGCTTTAGTGGCTCTGTATAGTGATGTGAAATAAAAATACTTTGTGATCTGAAACAATATTGAATATTTCTGCGGCAAAGCACTCGTGCATTTCGGTTCAAAGAGTGGTACAGCCGCTATAGAATACATTTGAGATATCAACCTCATGTTCCAATGTAGGGGGTGGCATTCACGTTGTGCTATCTATGGGCTCCGATAACTATCTAACTACTTTAAACTAGTTTGTCTTTGACCTAGCTTATCTGTCTTTGCCTTAAAAAATAACAAAAAAATAGGTGCTCATAGTTAATAGTACTGATAGAGGAGAATGGAATAGAAGAATTCGTTGCATAAGGTCGGATCAATAAGAAGAAGTTAATTTTTATTTATTATATCTTATCAATGAAGGCTTTTCATAAAAAGTTCTAAAAAAGACAAGCCTGTTGAGTTTTTTTTTATCGATTCTTCTGAGGACTTCATCATTTTTGGAACCGTTGTAAGATATTATTGGGATGATCTATAATTTGATGAAAAACGATGATAAGTCACGATGAACAATAACTAAAATTTCTCTAACGTTTTCACGTCAGTTTTTATGTCATCTGAAAAAGTCGTCTTTCAGTTTTCTTCTCTCGAACATGTGTACTCCGGAAAGATCTAATACACTTAAGGAGGGTCGGCGTTTGGACGTGTCAAAGGTCAGACCGCATACTTACGTACGATTGTTATTCAATACTGTTTCATGAAATATGTATTTATTTTTTTCTAAAATAAATATTGCTTGCTTCTGCAAGTAACTTAAATTGTTACATTTCTCTTAATATAAAAACGCATCTTCTTGTATTAAAAACAGACGATATATGGCAAAATATTCTCTCTCTTCGCCCCCTCGCGTTGCTTTCCTCAATACTGAGGGTCGTGACTCTTCCACTGCATCCATTTTTAATGTACGGTTTCTCTTCATCTGCTGCGATCCTTGGCTTCGTGAAGGGCCTCGTGGAACTTGATCTTTATTTTATTTTTTTATTACGACGCCCACCTGATGGTGAGTGGTTACCGTCGCCCATGGACTTCAGCAATGCAAGGGGCTGATCCAAGCCACTGCCTACCGCTTAATACTCTCCACAAGCCTCGTTTGAAGAAGGACATTCATTTTCAGAGAAGATCGAATTTGGTCGAAGCATTTCCAGGGACTGCGTCCTCTGGGACCATCAGCTGCTCGAGATTGTGATCCTCTTTTCGAGCAATGTGTCCAAAGAAGTCCGGTACTCTACGAAAGCAGAAGACAGAAAGGAAGATAGAATGTCTAATTTCTAGAATTTTTTTTATATCGACTAATACTGCTTTAGCCAGCCTTGATCACTAAACAGTAAAGTAGTCAAAATGTCGGATGCAACAAAGCATGGTCGGCTTCAGCATAATAATTTTAATTAGCAATTATTTTAAAATCAGAAAATAACGATTCAAATTATTGCCTATGAATTATAATGTGTTCACGGTTCTCAATATATCATTTTGGTGTGTTATTAATTCATCGGATATCTCCCTACTGTCCTCCTTGCGGTCTAAGTGAAAGAAGTTCATCATTTAAGTAACATGTAATGTAAGCAAACGTGAAATTCAAAACATAAAAGAAAATGAGGTTTGTAGTTAGTTCTCACAAACGTCAAAAATGGAAAAAGTCTTTGATTACATTTTATTATGTATATACATACATATTATATTACGGATTACATTTTTCTGAACACCAAATTTATACTCATTAGTTATTATAGTTTTTTATAAGTATTTTTTTATGTGATAAGTGCATTTCATAAAAATGTACGCCTTATTGTAATAAAATATTTATATTAAAGAATTTATCTTGTTCCAGGTAAGTTCGATGCGCATCAGTCAACTTTACAAGCTTAATCGTAAGTTTAGAGTTAAATACCAAAGAAGTCTCAAAAAGTCTCAAGTAATGGCAACTGACAGTCAACAGAGATCAAGAAATATTGTACAGAAAAGTAGTACGCGCTAACTAACGATTTCACGTACCATTTTCTCGTTCTTCTGATAGCGAATGAACGTGATACCACCTGTACAGCACGATCCAGGTTTGATTTCCTTTTGGAGTTAGATATTATTAAGAATATTTAGTATTAGAGATGTGTGTGTTCTTGTTTTTATCTAGTACGTATTATAGGGTCTCGAAGTGTCGAAGCATTCCATGTCAATGTCCATTTAATATTACAATTCAAACTATTCACAAACAGAATGCACTATTTATATTTAAAATGAAGGTCATCATCATCATCATTATTTCCTATTACCCTCGGCTGGGGCGTAGGGCTCGAATCAAATTTTTCCATTTACATCGGTCTTGGGCAGTCTGTTCTAGCTCCTCCCACGTCATGCCCCTAGCTCCTGCTCCACCGAGCGACGCCAAGTTGTTCTGGGGCGGCCTCTCTTCCTTTTTCCAAACACTTTCCAAGTCAGTGCTCTCTTTGATAGGTGAGTATCGGGCTTTCTCAATATGTGACCAATCCAATGTCACTTCCGCGTAAGGATCTCCTTCTCCATTGGTATCTGCTTGGTGATGAATGAAGAAACAATGTTTTTATTTACCTTGAAACTACTACTAATTAAATGATAGAAATTCTAAACTCATGACTTTTGGACTTAAACAACTCCTACTAATTGAAACGTTTAAAAACCGCCACAGTCCATGACTCGCGCCACACGTCAAGTACCAAGCAAATGCTTATTTATGTTCGAGCCACGATGAACTCGTCGCCGCACTCGATTCGTTTCGCGGCATTAGTCTGCACGTGCCATTGTGCGGGCACAATGCTCGTTGCATTCCCCTCTAGAGATTTAAATAGGCTCTCGACGAGTTTGTTAATGCGATCTGCTCGCCGGCGACGACCGCTGCGAAATATCGTCAGATGAAAGCAAGCAGCTATTATGCGTTGTTTTGAATTTTGATCCAAGTTTTGATTTTTTGTTGGGTATTCCCAGTTTTTAGAGAAAGAGATATTTTACCTTGAGTTGTTGGGTCTCCTTCGGAGGCGCTCGGGCAGTTGTTAGCAATAGCAAATCCCACTCCTCCTGGCTGAGCCTTTGCTCGCCCACCTGTCTAGGTGAAACTGGAAAGGCCTCCGGACCACCAGTAATCTTTCAATCATAAAAAAATGTACCTTCTTTGTGGTGAATTTTATAGGATTAATGTAGTTAATGATCCTCCCATGAATTAAAGGTTCTAAATTTTATTATCTTCATTGCGCTGTATTTCTTGAACAGTATAACAAGGATTTTTCAAACAACTTTTAACCATAGAAGTCTAGGAATACACGAGCTTTCTGAAGCTTTCTATGATACTAAAAGGAAAATACTCACCGAGTACAAATCTGTGAAAATGCAAACTTCACGCTTCAGGAGCTGTCAAGGAAAAAAGCTCCGGTACGTCAATTCAACCCTATTAAGCAGTCAATACGCAGTGAAAGGGACATTTTTCCCACCGAATCCCATACCTCCAGAGACTAGAGGACGCAACTTGTCAGACGGTCGTTTAGCTTTCGGCATGAAACTTTCTAAAACGTCCCAAAAGCCCCTGTGGATAGACAAAAAAAGCTGCTGAAGTACGAACAAAGTTCTTCTCCGAAATGTTTTTTCGATAATTTGTTTGTCTCATTAAAGGAACGTTTGCTTGCGCTAAGGTTTTGGGCATTCCAACTTTTGAGTGCTCGGATTTTTTTTTTGTTTTATTTTTGTTCTTAATGGTGGCTATTGGAAACTCAGTAATGTTTCTGGGCTTGATTCTCCGAAATATTTGAATGCATTGGATTAAGTGAAATTTTATTTTTAGACCAATCAATAATTTGAGGTTCATTTTATACCGTGTCCGTTTGATGCCGAATGTTTTGAATTTGGATCGATTTTTTGCGACATCAAATAGCCCCTCGGCTAACAATTCATTGCCATTATCTGCCATATTATGAATATCTTCTGTGGGCAGGTTAGTTTTATCATTTAAAACTAGCCTAATGATTTAAAGTCCGAAGAATTGAGATTTAGACCTCATATCTCAAGACGGGTGGCGCTATTCACTTTGTGATGGCATCCATTAATACCATGGTTAATGCCAGCTCCTCAGATTATTCACGACACTAAAATATACGACAACAAATCCATTGAGTGCACTCATTAAGCCGTCCATAAAATAAACGGATTCATATTTACTTAAAAAATCCACTTACAAAAATGTTGACAGGGCCACTTAACTAGAGGTGGGCCGTTAGTTCAATAAATGGCATAAACAAAAAAAAAATCGTAAAGAAACAATAAAATTGTGATTATTAATAGCTCTGAGTCGTGCGTCATTAACAGTTAACACCCAATTTAATATATTACTCAACAATAACAACAATAATCAACAACAATATGTTTCAAATAGCCTATACCCTATACCCTAGCTGAAGATATGATTGAATATTGTTATCTAAAGATTCAGAAGATTTTGACTTAAAATCTAACCATTATCGTCACTAGATTCAAACCTTTGTTTTCTTAGATTAATTTTTTGTTTTTGTTTTGTCGGAATTGATAATTTTTTCTCACTATTTACAAAGATAGCTACGATAATTATCCCGATTCGGAACTTGTAAAGTCTAAACTAAACAAATTTAAAATACGGTTGTAGGATCCTTTGCAAAGCATGGCTTCTGTCGTAGTCACATTCCTCCTTTGTAGACTGTCTCGCGTCCTGCGAATTTTTGCTTTTTTATGTTCTGCCATACATACTTTATCATCGTCTACAAACAAATCTCCCATCGTTATAGAAGCATGTTTCTTTTCAGGTACGATTTCTTTCGTATTTTCTTTCGCACAAAGATTATTATGTCCACACAAACAGCGATTTCATGTTTGAAAGCTTTACAGACTTAATTAAAAACGGGACTTTTAAAGTCCTATTTTTAATTAAAGTTTGACAGCCTTTTAGAAATCTATTTAAAATGATAATGGAAAAGTCAGCTGTTGTACTGAGGCCAGTCTTTTGCTGGGAAAAGTTTCTAGGAAGAAAAAAATACATTAACACTAGTAAATAGATCCAAAATGAAGAGAAGAAAACACAATTTGAAACGAACGTCGAAAGCCTCAGGTGCCACCAATATCCAAACTAATTAAACCTAGAAACGGACCCTAATGTTCTTTAAGTGAATTAAAATGGTTCTCATTGCGTTCCTTAAGCGTTGCTCTCACAGATTTACGCTTTCGGAATGTCGCAATTAATTCCTGTGGTCGTATTCTTTCTTTGGATCGTTTTTAGTTTAAATTTGGTTGCTTGGGTTTGTTGAATCAATAGTAATGGATATGTAACTGCGTAGGATTAGTGAATGTAGAGAACACTGCTTTAATCAAAACATCTCACTGGTTATGACAATCAATGGTCACAGTATTTTTTTAATTCTAATATTTCAATTGAATGATACGCTGTGGAAGTGGTTGTGGGTTATAATGATGAATATTTGAGGACGTATCTACGCGTTTATACCAATAATGATAGATATTGCGGTACACTAATAAATTTTAATGGTAATTATATCGAAAGCTGAAGATGATGTCAAATGACATGATAACCATCAGTAAGCACGTTCAGTTATGTAAAATTCCTGAGCACGTTCTCGAGAAAATTATACCAGAAACATATTTTCCTTTCGCAAAATACAATAACCCTTCATAGGTTACCCTTTATGAACAATTTTGAAATGAAAATCAGGTAGAACAATGCAACACCCGTAATTTTGGAAGCCTCCTAAAGTTCTCAACAAATAAACGTTAAACGTAAATAGGTCTATCAAAGTGGGGAGGCTCGATCATGAATATTGATAACTTGTTATGTTTACTGAGTAAATTGATGAACAATAACATAGTTGGACGGTTATAGGCTGCACGTGGGTCAATATTAGGGCCGGTTGTTTATTGAGGTCAGGGGCTGTATGAAACTGTTGAAGGGGCTTCGCTTAAAGGCTAGTGCTCGGACTTTTTCTTTGCGTTTAAGTTTCTTTTTTATTTTTATTTTGGCATAAAAAAAAAGTTTGCGGCAAGCTCATATTTACATATAATTTACTAATTTTACTAATTTATATCATATTCTGAGTATGTACACACGTACCTACGGAGTCTTCATTCCCGCAAAGAACCAAAGGGAAACGGGGGTGACTGAAAATCAGCGCTGTTCAATTTATCAATCTTGAACAGCAATAGCTGAGCCACCTCCTTTTGCCTTTTTCTCTTTTTTTTGCTTTTCTTTTTTTTGTATTTCATTTTATGATGTGAAAGGTAATAAATGATCTTTATTATTTATTATTATATTATATTCTTTAATGATAAACAGCCATTTATAAGCAACTAGCCGTACTCGCTGGACATTTAAAATTAACATTATTATTTATTGTCATTATTATTAGGGAGTCCAACACTCATATAAATATTAGCGTACCGGTGGTAGAGTTAACATCGTTATTTATATTTTGACATTCAACAAGTGTGTTATACTGACATCTAAGTTGAAATAAATGATTTTGATTTTTTTTTATCCATTAAGTACAAGTATTTTCTACATGGATACCAAGTGTTGGCAATCCAACAAATTGATATAAAACCTTTTTTATTGTTGTGGTTATGGTTTTTTACATTACTTTTGAATTTTGAATACTGTACGCGAATTATAAAATTTCCAAAAATAAAAATTTTATACGTCGAATCCTCGCGAGTTTATTTAGTATGTTCCTTGCCCATCCTAATCCTACAGTCCACTACACCAAGTTTCAAGTTAATCGGATGCATGGTTCAGTAGTTATAAGGGAACATCCGTAAAAACCACTGTAGATTTATATGATTATTAGTATAGATATAGAGCATACTTTCTTGAAATGAATAATTTTTATTTATTTGTTTCAGCAATAAAAAAGGAACACATTGAAACATCTCTCTATTGATTTTCAGTAAATTTTATTTAACTGGTAAACGTCAAGATCAACTTCAGCAATAATTTCAATGCAATACACAAGTAGATGGTGAGTGGTTACCGTCGCCCATGGACATCAGCAATGCCAGGGGCAGAGCCGCTGCCAGCCGTTAAGTACTCTATAGACATGGTTCTAATTCCCTCCACGGTGTTTCCCGAGCGCTATCACATGTCCTTCTTCAAACGAGGCTTGTGGAGAGTATTAAGCGGTAGGCAGCGGCTTGGCTCTGCCCCTGGCATTGCCGAAGTCCATGGGCGACGTTAACCACTCACCATCAGGTGGGCCGTATGCTCGTTTGCCTACAAGGGCTATAAAAAAAAAACTGCAATTCGTTTTGAGTTGAAATTATAAAACAAAACAAAATTAACCATATCATTATCTCATTCCTCATATCTCCTTAACAATTAGCACTTACTTATGATTCAATCTATTTTACTATCCAGTTAATTTTCCAGAACCAGCTTACCTAGATTAAAATTATCATTATAATTAATTTTTAAATGAGAATTCTCAGGAACTCCCGTCAAATGCAAGCAAAGAAACTTTCTAGTTTTTTTTTAGAGTTTTTTTCTCTCGTGAAATGTGGCAAAGCAAAGGACGTCTAATTAGACCAGTCGGAATATTGCCTTAAGGCCTTTTAAACTGTATTTCATTTTAAGGATCTTCATTGGTGCAGCTTCTTATGTATAGTAGCACATTTCAAAAATATTATTTAGAAATTTGCATTATTATTATATTCATTAGTTTATTCATAATAAATAATGTTATTTTTTTTATACATTTCGGAATGGAACAGATTATAATGTTTAACCATGTTATTTAATATCTTTAAATAGAAGTAATGATGGAATTCATAAAATTTGCTGTATTGATATAAAAAAAAAAATTTTTTTGCTACATCTTAATAATCCAATATTTTTTCTATCTTAAAATATAGAACTGGATATTGATTAAAGCGTACTTAGATTTCTCTTTTTTAAATATTCTTAATAATTTCAAAATTATTTTTTCTAATCGTCTCTAGATATATTTCGAAAAGCTTGAAACGATTTGATGAATTTTATTCGTATAGTCGAATAGTTTGAGAATATGAATGGAGGTATCCCTGCTCTTGTAGATATACAGGTAATGTAGCAGCTATGAGGTTTGGATCCTGAAGCAACTACCCATTTTTGCCACTATAAAGGAACTATATTGTTCTAAAACGTCTAAATTGCTGATTTGCGTAATCTATGATGTTAGAAATTACTACGAAACGGCACGGGACAGAGAGTAGCTTCAGCATACGAAGAAAGCATTTATAAAAAGGAATATATTGAAACATCTCTCTATTGATTTTCAGTAAATTTTATTTAACTGGTAAAGGTCAAGATCAACTTCAGCAATATAATCTAAGTCTCAATATAATCTATATTCATATATCATATTTTTGCTTTTTAATGCTTATTTTTGCTTATTAATGCTTATTTTTGCTTATAAGCGAAAATTTATAAGCAAAAATATGTTTCTGCTTATAAGCAAAAACAATAGATTATATTGAGACTTATACACTACTGTTTCTAACTGCGAAATCCTACACGCGTCAATTTGACCGTAACAAAGCCTGTCGGCAGGATCAAAGACCTCACGCGGGGGACACAATTACGTTACTATCTATACCGTCAAACAGGCTCAGATGTTAATTTGGTCCAATCAAACTCGGCCCAGCGAACCCGTTAGGGTTGCAGGAACGCCGTAGAGACGTGTTCTATTGAAGATTATTGGGACAAATGTTATTGGTATATATTATTATGTAGGTATATAATGTTGTGTGATTGAAATATTTCTATAGTAATAATATTAAGTACGTAATTATTGGCGTAGAAAACAGCATTCTAAAAGAATTTTCTTCCTGTAATGCCGTAAATGATTAATCGGACAATTAACGTACTGCAGAACTGTTACTGGTGGTAAGACCTCTTGTGAGTCCGCACGGGTAGATACCATCACCCCGCCTATTTCTGCCGTGAAGCAGCAATGTGTTTCGGTTTGAAGGGTGGGGTAGCCTTTGTAACTATACTGAGACCTTAAAACTTGTATCTCAATGTGGGTGGGGCATTTACGTTGCAGATGTCTATGGGCTCCAGTAACTACTTAGCACCAAGTGGTTTATGAGCTCGTCCACCTATCTAAGCATTAAATAAATAAATAAAACTGAAAATCGCTTCGAAGTAAAACTGTTTGAAAAATTTAATAAATCACAACGATCTTATAATGGCGTACGTCAGTTAGCTGGCTCATTATAATTATCTACTGGACGATGTGATAAATTCAATTCGATCTGAGCTCCTCGAGTAGACTCCCGATAATTAGCTTAAAATGGCCCCTTACCGCTACCGATGGTGACCTAACGAATTAGTGTCAACGGCTCTGGCCTCCGATAACAGATTGCGATTTTCAGAAAATTGAATTCGAAACTCGGTCCCAGGTTCGGAGACTTTATACTTCACGAGCTTCTAAATTTGATTTTAATAACGAAATTTTAAAACAGCTATCTCGGCTGTCACATTGTCGTATGAACTTTTTTTGTACTTAAATGAGAAAAGTACCTCAATACTCTTAAGTTAGACGATGTTTTTTTTATGCTTAGATGGGTGGACGAGCTCACAGCCCACCTGGTGTTAAGTGGTTACTGGAGCCCATAGACATCTACAAAGTAAATGCGCCACCCACCTTGAGACATAAGTTCTAAGGTCTCAGTATAGTTACAACGGCTGCCCCGCCCTTTAAACCGAAACGCATTACTGCTTCACGGCAGAAAATAGGCAGGGTGGTGGTACCACACGCGCGGACTCACAAGAGGTCCTACCACCAGTAAGAAAGTACCAGATGTAAGCTTTAAATTCACATGAGGAAGACGATTTTAAGCTTTTGGTCAAAAGAATATAATACGCGTTATACTCGTAGGAACCGATGCGACTATGCAAGGGTTCAAAATCCGCAGGCAGATATTATTTTTTTAAGGAAATACGTACTTATCCTGTGCTTACGAATGATGATGAAAAAATAACATCATGTAATTAAAATCAAACCTGGACACTTTGAAGATTCACTTCACTTGTATTGATTCGACTAATCAAACAATATCTTACCCCCAAAAGGGTATTTGGAATTCAACGGACGATTACACTAGCTTAGTTATGAGGAGTGGATCCCCTGGAATCACATTTAGAGTTGAGACTTGATAACCTTTTTATTGCTTAAATGGGTGAATGAGCTCACAGTTCACCCTGTGTTGGCTGGTTGCCATAACCCATAGACATCAACAATGTAAATGCGTAAATCTACCTTTACACATGAGCTCCAAGTCCCAGTTTTTTTATTATTTTTTTTATTGCCCTTGTAGGCAGACGAGCGTACGGCCCACCTGATGGTGAGTGGTTAGAGGCAGAGCTAAGCCGCTGCCTACCGCAAGGTGGGTGGCGCATTTACGTTGTAGATTTCTATGGGCTCCAGTAACAACTTAACACTAGGTGGGTTATGAGCTCGTCCACCCATCTAAGCAATAAATAAATAAAAACTGAATATCGCTTCGAAGTAAAATTGTTTTTCAGTACAATAGCTGCCGTATCGATAAAACCGAAACGCCTTAGTATTTCACGGCAGCAATAGGCATATGCAGGGCAGTGGTACCTAATCGTGTGAGCTCACAAGACGTGCTACCACCAATAAACCCTATTTTATTGAAGCTCCTCGTGGTGAGGGTCAGACATTCTCGTACTGATCGATGTGACAATATCGAAATTAAATATTTTTTGGGGAGAGAATAAAATAATATTAGATTATTTTTTATTGCTTAGTTGGGTGGATGATCTCACAGTGGCTACTGGAGCCCATAGACATCTACAACGTAAACGCCGCCACCTATCTTGAGATATAAGTTCTAAGGTCTCAGTATAGTTACAACAGCTGTCCCACCTTTCAAGCCGAAACGCGTTACGCTTCACGGCAGAAATAGGCAGGGCGGTGGTACCTGCCCGTGCGGACTTACAAGAGGTCCTACCACCAGTAAAAAAGAAAACCAAACGTGACTTTTTTTAATAATATAATAACTCTTATCAATCAATTGCGTTTGATTATTTTTTCCGCTCATTCTTCACAAATAAACAAATTCAATATCGACTATATAAATTAGGCTTCAGAACTGTTTTGTATGTGATACGCATCAGCTACACCCTTACAAGTATTTACGAAAAACACCTTTGTTTTCGACCTCCGGGATTGGCCATTGGCTATAGGACTTACGATGTATTTATAATTATAAAATTTGATACGTCAACTACAGAGAAATTATATATTTTGTTTGTTTGTATCACTAATATAGCTCTTCAGCAGCCTTTCCAACATAATAGTTTATTTAGTTTTAATAGCTCATAATAACAGATAGTGATATTAATCTATCTATATATATAAAAATGAATTGCTGTTCGTTAATCTCGCTAAAACTCGAGAACGTCTGGACCGATTTGGCTAATTTTAGTCTTGAATTATTTGTGGAAGACTAGAGAAGGTTTAAAGGGTAGATAAATATGAAAATGCTCGGAATTAAATAAAAATAACAATTTTGTTTTTCCTTTGATGTCCCCCCCGTCGGACGGATTCCTTTATTTGTTTTAAGTTTATTTTATACAAAAGTTTAGGTCTTTTAGTTATCGATTGAGGCACTACAAAGTCCGCCAGATCAGCTAGTACAATAATATAATTTACAGTTATTGTCAGTATGAAAATTTTAAATATAAGCAATTATGTTATTAACTACATACTGGGAAAAATATACTATAATTTTCAATGTATTAAAATCACCAGTAATTACGAAAAGTTATACATTTTCCAAATTTGACTAGTTGATTTACAGCAAAACCTAATAGTATTTTCCTCAGGTTAATTCTTCAAACCAAGATTTGCATCTTCTTTCCTCATTCTGGTCCTGGCAGACAGCCTGGTTCGAAAATAATAAAAAAACTTGAATGATACTAGGACCGTCCTATCGGAAAATACGAGTGGTTCTTTAGTTCTTCAAGTTGCCGGTAACAATGTAGCTGTACTGTTGCAAAAACAAGTTTTAAACAAAAATACATATATTTATTAAATTCGATAGCAGCTTACAAAGTTTACTGGTGGTAGGACCTCTTGTGAGTCCGCGCGGGTAGGTACCACCACCCTACCTATTCCTGCCGTGAAGCAGTAATGCGTTTCGGTTTGAAGGGTGGGGCAGCCGTTGTAACTATACTTGAGACCTTAGAACTTACATCTCAAGGTGGGTGGCGCACTTACGTTGTGGATGTCTGTGGGCTCCAGTAACTACTTAACACCTGGTGGGCTGTGAGCTCGTCCACCCATCTAAGAAAAAAAAAAGTATCACCACAAAGTGTATGTTGAATATTGTTTAATACACCAGTAGGCTCACGAGTAGTCCCGACTCATAACAAATCCTGGAATCTGATCGCATTTCCACTTCACGGGTCCAATTATATCTATGTAAACTTAAAACAAGCCCGATACGATACTCAATTAAAGTGTGTTATTAGCTATCAAACTAAGTCTTACAGGTATGTGGCCAGATATCGATGATTTTAAGCTGAAAATTTTAACTTAGAATAGAGTCTACTATTTGGATACTTATAAAATTCTACAAATGTTTTTTGTTGATTTGCTCCATACCACTGAATCCGCAATCCTAAGTTTTTTTGTTTAAATTTCCTAATAGCCTTCGATAATAATTGGATCAAATATATTTTTTCAGGACACTGTAGCTTCGGTTGCGTCCGTTATATTTTATTTCATTTGTACTATATATTTTAGATATATGTTAGTACATGCGTATATATAGTAACAATAATAACAATAACAGTAAAAAAAATACACCTTTCACACAGATTTAGATCAGTACATACTTGTTATGGATACTTTTTTTTTGTATATATTTTGGTAAGGTCGAAACACAATTAAAATATCCAAATATTCCCACGTCTATAATATCTAAAATTGTTTAATAGTACTTTTCATACCGACAGTACATTAAAGGGTCCGTCGCGGCCGAGCGGAGTAAATTCCAAACTATTCTGTATCCCCTCGAGTATTTGGTACAGTTACAACTATCGAACTCCAACAAACGCACACAGCCATAATTTATATTGCTCATCGTAGCACATCTTTACTTCTAGAATGTTCTAGACACGTTATAGCTTCGAAGTTTCTTCTTGTTCGTGGTATTTTTCTGGTGACCCATGGTTTTTTTTTATTGTTTTGTTTTTACCGGTTTTTTTATAAAATAAATCTTTTTGCTGATAGACTTTCAGTTTTTTTTCGTTACTCCTGAAAGTGCATGGAAAGCCTAAATGTAGTGTGGTGCGTATTTGGTCAGTCCGATGTTTAGTTAAATATCCTTAGGGCCTGGTTTGTTCAGTATTGCCTGTGGACTATCTCTAGCGTAGCAAAGTTGTCACTGTACTTCCTCGAAATATTACCGAATACCAGATCTTTGTGCGGAGAAAGATATTCCCTAGTTTCATTTGTATTTTAAACTTACGCAAGGTAGAAAATCTTTGGTAACATTAACTTGAAATTTATTTCCAAGTAGTTAACTTTCCAGTTTTTTTTAAACACATACGTGAAATATATTGACTACGGGTTATAGATAACTTCAAAGGCAGATTAAAACTTTAAATCTTTCAGAGCTTCAAGCTCTAATGCAATTAGTGATATTAGAGGCGTGTGTAATTTGTCCTTGATTATTAATTTATTTAATATTATGAACTCCTTTAACCTTTAGAGTAGTTGGTAAACAAAGGTTCTAAAACCATATGATTTCGAATCTAAATCAAAACAAAAATAAAATAAAAACACTTAATCTTCGAAATATAATGCAAAAACGAATTCTTAATCAATTAGACTGAATTCACGAAGCGGTCTCCAATGGGATAACCGACTTACCCGGGAATACCCTGGATTACGTATAGCCGACCTCTTGCCGATGTCCTTGTAATTGTGGATTATTCTCTCATGTTCTCATTTGTCTCGCATTTCTTTTACAAAGTTATCTGTAAGTCTCACTGAAAGCTTGTTGCGTTGATGTTTTGTGAACTTTTTCGAGAACTTCTCTGAGACATTCGGATGTGGCAATACATTTTCGATTTTGTGCTTTTCGAAATTCAAGCCTCTTTGATAGGTCACAAAAAGTCAAGCCAATGCCGTCATAAATTAACATCAACCATTATCGCAGAACGACTGTTACCATTTACTACAACATACAAAAAGTATTCTTATAAGTTGTTTCTCATGAAATACCTATTCGGTTAGTTGTGTAGTTGTGTTCCTTCATACTGACAGTCATGACTACTTCTATCCATGAGCTTTGCCCTCAAGCGTCTGTATTTTTTTGTATTTAAATGAAACCATTATTTTTTCTGGTTTCACATTCCAGTGTCTGAGCAATTAATGATCTTATTAAAACTGCACGTAGCTAATCTTTGCAATTAATAATATCATATTAAAATTTTCATATGTTTCTATAGCACAATAATAGTTTAGGATTTTTTTCAATCGAATACAAAACACCGGTCAAAACGTAAGCCTATAAAGAACTCAATGGATTAATTTCCAACCCTCAATATTAAAACGTAATATTCAGTCCACGTCCAATCAGCACACATACACGAAACATCAAAGCCTTTCGCACAATATGTTCGGATGCAGTAGACTGGGAGCCCATCAAAAAGTTCCGGCCGTACAATATCCGACTTTGACCAGTGTCGCGTGCGGGTCAACCGGCCGATTTGAATGGCGGCCTTACGAATAGATTACCGACGTATCGATTTTGTGCAGTCTCATCTTAGTTTGTCAGTCATTTGTTACAGTTAGAGGATGCCTTTTTTTTTAGTTTCTTAAGTGGCTTAAAAACAACGGCTTAAACAAAACCACGTCTATTCTTAACTTATAATAGACTGCAAATATTGACCACTCGTGAAACCAGGCTCACTAGTGATGACTGTTTGAAACTCTCAAATGCAGCTATTAGAAAAAAAAATGAAGTTTAGATACAGCCATCTATTGATATACAAATCTGCAAGATGTTTTTGTTAAGTCGTTACGTTTACCTTTAGAGACTAACCCAATTTTTTGGATTCTTTGAGAAGAATCAAAGGCATCTCGCACTTGAGATTAGATCTCGTCATAAAAAATGGCAGAAACGATTACTACGTTAATAAAACTCAAGAGAAGATCTGAAGAAAAATAAATAATCGTCGAAACAAAAGATCGTGGATTGATAAAGCATGAAAATAACAAATGATTCAAACAATAAAATGAAAATCAGAAAACCAAAAACAGATTAAGATTTTTTTTTTTATTCGCTTGTAGGCAGATGAGCATACGGCCCACCTGATGGTGAGTGGCTACTATCGCCCATGGACTTCAGCAATATCCGGGGCAGAGTCAAACCACTGCATACTGTAAAAGAAACACTAAAAAAAATATCTTCCAATAGCACGCTGCAATGGAGATAAAACTTAACGAAGGTTGACACAAGGCAAGGGGCTGCGCGACTGGTCATAAAACTCATGCCAATATATATTCAGCATGACATGAGAACATGCTGCGTCGACCTGAGAATGTGGGATAAGTCCAAAAGCAGAAGCAAAATAATTAAGAGGAGCGTTTGAAATATCTGCAACTCTAAGCTAAATTCGATACATTGGTTCTCTGGGAAGGCCAAGACCTATTTCAAGTCGCTCCGACAAGAAAGCAAATGCACCTATATATGAGATGCAAGCTCTTTCCTCTTGGGTATACAAGAAATCACCTACAAAAACCCCTAAAAACGTGAACAATTCTCAATAAAAAACTGATCTCAAATATCACGAAGTTTTTAAAAATAAGCCACACCAAGCTAATTTTAGAAGCTTAGGCCTGTTTAAAGCTATACTTTCAGCATCGTGCTCAATACATAATCTCTCAAAATTATTTTGATTTTCCTCGAAATATTTTACTACAAAATTATCGAAATTCGCTGAATTTGTTTCAATAAAACATAATACGTTTAAAATTGTTTTCAATCGAAAATATTAATGAGTTATAAGCTTTTATCGGTGTACTTGTTATATTTTTAAGCGGATTAAGTCAAGAATTTGAGATTTTAATGTTAAAATAATACAAGCTTAGTTTTATTTTAACATTATTTTTAATTTAACATTTGTGAAAGCTTTTTTTATTTTTAACTATCCCTCTTCACGTGATTCACGTAATTTAAAAGAAAATTAGTTTAACAGCCGGATAGTGACATAGTTTACTTGTTATCTTGAAATAATGCACTGCACTGCAAAAAATCATTTAGTTGGGCTTTCTCATAAGAATTTAATTTCAATCAACATATTGTCGACCGAGTTAATCACAAGATAATTAATTAACAAAACGGATCCAATCCAAAACTTTTAATCAAACATCGGTAAAGGTGAAAATTCCTTTGACACGGTAAAAGTGGGGGACAAAGAGATGTTTTAAAAGTCGACTTGTTTTAACGAAGCGCGGCTTCCGGGGAACCGGGTTTACAGGAAATGAATCCTGGGTATTGTTGGAACCGGGTATAGGGACCGGGTGAAACGTACAACTACTTTGGGGCTTGTCTGAGTATAGTTGGTCGTACAAATGTTTGGAGAATTAATTACTTTTAAGTTGATTCCGTTGCCAATTTTAAGTTAAATGTTTTCATTTCTAGTCTTCGTAGACTCAAAGATAAGACATCCTGTAAGCTTGTATTGAACAATGCGTCTGTTGTCGTATTGAAATCCAGCACGTAATGAAAAAACCTAATGAATTAAGTACATATAAATCTGTTTTTTTTAACAAATCTGCTCATCAAGGTAGTTGGGATCTCGCGCGGATTTGTCCAAGGTCATGTTTCCACCACAAAATTGTAACGTTCTGACTGGTGTCCATGGAATTCCTCAGCCATTCACAATAGGTTGGGTTCATCGCTTATCTGCACTTGAAATAAGTAAATTTTTTTTTGAAAATTGTCTGCTATGACTCTATATACTGACTAAAATCGCACTCAGGCACTCTCAGGTACGAACCACAAACAATTAAAAGTTGCAATCTTGAACTATCACTGAACATCTCAGTGTGGATCTTCGGCATCTTACAATGGCAGAGCTTTTGTAAAGAAAAGCTGCAGTAGACGGGCCGAGGTACTTTCTATTTTTATTTTTGTCTTACGAATAGAATTCCCAGAATCTATTTCGAATTTTTTGATGTACTCGAAAAACTCAATACAATCTAAATGTATCAATGAATACTTTTAAAGAATTATTTGTGTATGTGCATCAAAGAAAAGCAATCAAAATATACTGACTAAAATAGCACTCAAGCACTGTCAAGTACGAACCGCAAACAATTAAAAGTTGCAATCTTGAATTATCACCGAGTATGTCTGTGTGGAGCTTCGGCATCCTACAATGGCCGAGCTTTTGTAAAGAAAAGCTGTAGTAGGCGGGCTGAGGTACTTTCTATTTTTATTTTTGTCATACGAATAGAATTCCCAGAATCTATTTCAGATTTTTGGATCTACTCGAAAAAGTCAATATTATGTACAATCTAAATCGATCAATGAATTTGAAATCTTTTAAAGAATGATTTGTGTATGTATAAGAAAGAAGTAGAACATTAAACAGTGATTCTTAGAATTATTTTCTGTACGTCAATTTGTTTGTCTTCGCAGTTCCCTAGAATTACTGGACGGATTCTCGTATAATTTTCTCAGATAAAGAAAGATTTATTTGCAGCAGAATATAGGCTTGCTTAATTAAAATCTGATGACTACTTACCATCAGTGGAGCCGTCCTTGATGGTAATAAAATAAAAACATAAAATCATCCGAATATTATTTGCAAAGAAATCAAAGAAACCAATCAGCTTAAGCACTTAGAATCCGAACTAAATCAAATAATTGCGAGTTCAAATACTACGTTCAGAACTGTCAAAGCCGATCTCGGTAAAGAGAATTGTTGGGAGGCTGGTTTGTGTAAATAGGAGCTGAAGCCTCGGGGCGTGGAGACAGAGATGGAACCATCTGGAACTATTTAAAGAGAATTCGTGACGACTGGATGGGGACGCCGATAACTGAAGTAGGCATCGAAAATACTTGAATACACTTCTTGCATTTTCCGCTATTTGATAATATTATATTTGTACTAATAGTAAGGCACATTTAGGATACATTTTGTGTTAAGCTTACAGTAAGCACAGTGAAACGCATAAGCGACAGGTAAGTTTGTAGTCCATAAGCTGTGAATTAAAGAAAAAAAAAGTGAAGATAGTACTTACTCCTCCTAATCTTATAAGGGTTGTTATTACAATCCGGTCCACTACCACCGCAGAGTATACCTGAGTTTGCTTTATGGAATCCCTGGACGTTGCACAGTAAAATGTCTCATAATCTCATTGGGGGCAATATTAACACCAGATGAGTCGTGAGCTGATTCAACCATTTAATCCAATAAAAAAAGGCCAACCTTCAAGTTTATTAAGAGCTTTAATGATTAACGGGCCACTAGGTATTACTGATGGTAGGACGTTTTGTGAGTCCGCACGGGCAGATACCACCACCCTGCCTATTTCTGCCGTGAAGCAGTAATGCGTTTCGGTTTGAAGGGTGGAACAGCCGTTGTACTGTTAAAAGCGAGACCTTACAACTCATGTCTCAAGGTGGGCGGCGGCATTTAAGTTGTAGATGTCTATGGGCTTCGGTAACCACTTAACATCAGGTGACCCGTGAGCTCGTTTACCCAACTAAGAAATAAAAATAAATAAAAAGTATCCTCATTTATCGATCTAGAGCTATCAAAACATTCCATAACCTCAAACGAGACAACTTTGAGGAACTGCACGAAAATTATCTGAAAGTTCACGTAAAATTAATCCAAATGATAAAGATAAAAGATCGACGAGGGCCGACCAATTCGTTCGAGAGCCTCGAGGGCGGAGGTAATGCGGCTGGCACCTAAGCACTGAGAAATTTATTGGCCATACGTGCCTCCGTCGAAAATAAAAACAATCCTCAAGTGTCAAAGTCCATTTTGCGGTCGGCACTTGAGTGCCAGCGCTCAATTACTGGGGCGGTTTGTCAACGAGGATTCCCTGAATTTTTATATTGGAGTACTCGCTTTATTTTTCGTTGGTCGATGTTAATGAAGCAACAGTTTCTTGGTTTTTAATGTGCTCTGCGCAAACTAACTCCTCGGAAGTTCACTGTTCATTAGTTAATAGAGCCACAGCGCGTATTTGACCACACCATTTGAAAGAAGAAGTCGGATTATCAATTGGCATTTATAACAACCTTTTCGATCAGAACGCATTGTTTCTTCGTAGCAGAAATAAGCAGAATAGTGGTGTTTATGCAGTCATAAATTACGGACGACATGATGACTGGGCATCGTAACAGTTAACGCATGATGTAATCAATGTTTTGGAACTGATTAGTAGATTCTTGGATATAGTTCGTGGTCAAGTGTAGATTGATTCTGAATTTAGCTAAAAAATCTCGATTACTGAACATTCAAAATGCACCACGCTATTTTCGAATTAAGTAATTTACTTACGAGCTACGAGGAAATCCCTAAAATAAATATACGTGACATAAAACTCTTGGCTTTCCCGTATCCGGTGATAAAGATATCACAATTAAGCACCGCTTTATTGCGCAACAATACGAGATCTTACGATAATTCAATAAATAATCTCGCACAAAAGAAAGCAATCGTACCACAATCCGTAAACACATTTCTTCGGCATCTAACAAACATGAAAACTTAACAGAATTCTATCCACCTACTTATTATTTACTCGGAGCAAACTCGTCATCTCGAACGTTCGAACATGTTATTGCTTCGACTACGAGAGTTTTCGTATCACCGTATTATTCTGGTATTATTGTGTCGTCTCGATAAAATTTTATATCCCAAGAATATATTCGGGACGTCCCTAATATATTTATATTTTGAATAAAGAATTTATCGAACCGCGTGAAGATAGAAAAAATATTTTCTGTTATTACTTCGTTTTAGGGCTTTCGTTTTCATTATTTTATTTTTGTTAATCGATTTTATGAAGTTAGGTTTACAGCATATTATTATATTATATAAATTGTTGGTCATTTTTATTTATATATTAATACGTGAAGCAGAAACTTTGTATCCCTTTTTACGAAATTTGCGCGGACGGAGGAGTATGAAATTTTCCACACTTATAGAGAATATAGAGAAGAAGTGCACAATGCTCATATTTTTTTTAAATAATGCATAAAAGATACATTAAATCAATAAAGAAAACATTACACACACTACATACCATGTATTTGACGCACACACGCATGCATACTATTTATTGTCAAACTTTTGTTCTTGACGTCTGTTGTCAAATTGAGATTAAATATTGTTTGTCTTTGTTAATATTTTTTATAGTGTAGTCTTGGCGAAATTTGTGATTATAGAAGTATAAAATACAATCATAATAGTGTACAAACTTACAATTCCAATTAATTATAGTCGAATTTCGACTACTGCGGGACCTCTAGTTTGAATTATTTTATTTACGAATTAGTTTGAAAGGTTTGTCAAAACTATAAAGACGAGCTGAACCATAATTGAATAAAATATATTATAATACATTTATACTAAATTTAAAAATGCGATGGTTTGTTATTAGGTTTTTAACTCAATTTCGCAAAAATCCTAAAGAGATTTCAATGGAATATTGCAAATATAAGAAGTAGTAGTATTCACGTTAATTCATAATATGGGTTGTAGATTTCTCTGATTAGCTACAGCAATAAATATACTTTATCTCATTTCAATCTCTGAATATAATATTATTATCCAAATGGGAAAGTAGTAAGAATGAAAAAGTACAGAACTTGAAAACCAGAACTACACTATCAATTTTTTTTTTATTGCTTAGATGTGTGGACGAGCTCACAGCCCTCCTGGTGTTAAGTGGTTACTGGAACCCATAGACATCTACAACGTAAATGCGCCACACACCTGCATGATGAGACTACTATAAAATCATGAAATCATCGAATTAAAACATTGTAAAACGCTAGACCTCGTCAAAGAACCTTATTAGCCATATCGAATTACACAACAACCCTTTCGAGCGTGTTACAACTAAAATGGAAGTTCCTTATTAAAGCTCACGCCGAAACTGGAATCAAAGTTCGGAATTGCGCGACGTGCAGCCTCGCTTCATACTTTTATCGCTCATAATTGAATTTCCGCACTCGGTTTCAAAACAGGAAGCCCCGTTGGGCCATATTCAGTATATTGCATCACGTGATAGAGTTATTATAACCATTAGGGGATTGATTGAGTGGATGCGGTCTTGTTTGTGAATTCATATGAAATGATCGGATTTGGAGTATGTATTATTGTTTGAATTGAAATATATTTATAACTGGTATTTGCTTTTTCGGATGATTTTATTTTGGTCTTTTTTTTGTTTCTGGAAAACTAAAAAAGTACTTTGCAATAATAAATATTGTACATTAGCATGAAGGTAATAAAAAAATTTAAAAACTTTCCATTCGAAAGATTCTGACACTGGTTCACGAGTCCGACTTAATAATATGTATAGATAAGACAAAGATAAAGATAAAAAAGCTTTTATCTTTAACAATATTCATTCATATTTAGGTACGTCTTAATGTAATTTTTCTAAACATTTGACATCGGCAAAGATTGTTTTGCTATCGCGTAGGCCTCCCTTAAACCCTGCCATAAGTCCATAAATGTATAAATAGAAAATTTTAAATTATAAAAAAATCGGTATTCACGGTAGCTATTGTCAACCATTTTGTTTTTATTTTCTGGTGGCTTAATGACCCAGACTGTTGCACCAAGGGGTCGTGGCTCTCTAAGCCACACCGGCTCTACATGGGCTAAAATATTCATGTCACGAATAAAGGTTTGTTTAGTTTTTGAGTTAAGGATATTTAAGTATATGCATGTTTCTTTCTTTCCTATAGTACAAAGAATCGTAGTTTGGAGCTAGATGGCCATACGTGATTTATTACCGCTTATTTGTTTCGTTTGGTATATAATACCATAATAATACTATTTAACAAAAAAACAGACGACAAAATGTTTTTGCATTGTTGTGCATTGTAATGAACTTTTGCATTTTAAACAGACCTTTTTTTACAAAAAGCTGAACAAGAAGTATTCAGTTCATTTATAGCTCCTACTTGAAATCAACACCCGTTTTTATAGCAAAAACCTCGCTTAGAGCTTGGAAAGTTCTTAAACTATGTTCCGTTTGACTCCCGTGTTTAAGCATGGTTTGACTGATCTGCACTTTCCAAGTTTCAGCTATCAAAGGACTCTGTACTCAAGAAGTCTCATAGAGAAAAAGGAGGGAATTAAACTTTTTGTTGAAACGCGAAAAGCAGTTTTCCGTTTCTCATCCTTATCCTACTGGCCCATGCTATAAGAACACCATGTTTTAAGTTTAAATTTGATTTAAGTTTGAGTTGACTGAACTAAATAGATTTTGTTTTTAAAATCAGTCCCTTGTTTTTTCGTGGCACCGCTGTTTTCTTGAATACTCAAAATCTGATTCACAAAAACCACGGACCCACAGAACAATATCATCCTAAAAAAAGCATTGTGAATACTAACTAAATTTTAAAAACAACCTTGCACCCCATACCACACCACACCATTCCACACAAATTCATGGAACAAATTTCCCAATATCCTTTTGCACAACAGACTTAATGACAAATGAATACCACCTTTTGAGATCGCAAACATAATCCCGTCCATCTAATACATGTGAACGTATATGCGTCTGTATAGGTATGTAAGATCCGTGCCAGTTTCAGATTCAGAGTGGCAAGTGGCATCACTCACTCGAACAGATGCTAAGGTTTCATTGATTTGGAAACGGTTTCGTTTGAACGGGGCCGGTGAGTCTCCTAGTATCAAACATACAATTTCTTCAGTTCTTCCTTTTAGTGTTGGGCCATTACATTTGAATGAATTTACAGAAATAAACAGAAAATATCAATTTAAATGGTGAACATTTTTAAAATAGCTTCCATGGGTTATTTTAATTGGAATGGAATTAGATTTTGATGTTATCCTACAGTTCTTTTGCTGTCAAAAACGATAATCTACTTCGAACCAAAGAAAATTTGATTATTTGAACGCAAAGTCCAAATTTTGGATGGATTATCGTTTCGTATCGTATTTGGATGGATGTTTTTTTTTGGACGAAGTCATGTTGAATTATATAATAAATTTAAGCAGTTAAAGCATCAAACTGACATAAAAATTACAGTATTCTACTATAATAAAATTTGAATAAAAAGACTTTACCGCTATTTACCTAGTTCTCTAAAGTTTTATTACGTTGTTAGCTTTATTAGGACTTTTCGAACAAGTAGCTCAAGTGTTTCGAGCTTACGACAGTTTTTTATGTGTCTTATTAATAAAATCCAATAAAATTATTATTTTATTCGGGAAATCTAAACGTCATTCCATCGATGAGTAAAAAATCCAAGATTGTCCCAAATAATACTATACTGAGACCTTAGAACTCATATCTCAAGGTCGGTGGCAGCATTTACGTTGTAGATGTCTATGGGCTCTGGTAGCCACTTAACATCAGATGAGCTGTGAGCTCATCCACCCATCTATGCAATAAAAATAAAAATAATAATAATGTTTTTATTTCAAGTAACCATGACTCATATAAATTGTTAATAAGACTTAGACCTATGTTAGTAGTTATATTTACATCACAATGAATTAATAATAAAAATAATAATAAAATAGCTCTGATCTATAATAAAATTGGATTTAAACCGGAATTCTGACTACAAATAGATTCAGTAAAGAGGATGAAGCCAAGGTTAAGGGGTTGAATGTAATCGCATTACTTTGTACATGTTTACGTCACATTACGTCTGACACTTGATGTTCTAAAACGCTTATCTTCTTCTTATTTTGACTATTATTGACAATATTTTGTAGATTTCCAAGAGTTTCTAGAAAAATAACAGTCCAAGAGATTACTTTTTTTTTTGTATTACCTTTTTTATTTATTTATTGGAATGGACCACCGATCCTTTGGTTTTAATTTGTGAGCTAGCATAGAAATTAACACTTCAATGCCGCTAGTCACTCTGAGGCTTGAGTTATATGTCTCAATTGTGTATTGAAAACACAAATTAATGAATTTTGCTATAGACCATGAGCTCATTCAGACGTCTAAACAATAAAAAGCCGATAATAATAGAAGGGCTGCTGTGGTAAAATTTAAAATCAAAATAGTAATAATATATACTACATAATTTTTAGAGTTGTTAGTTTTTAGTAATATGGAATTTATTATGAAAAATCTTTGAAAAAAACGGTTTGTGAACTACATCCTGCAATTTCATTCAAAACCGTTAATTTTTCTCCAGTTAAGCGTAAATTATTTTAATTTAACTCAGTAATCTAGTTGTAGAGGGCTCTTACATATCATTTAGAGTTGGCTTTAGGGATTATGATGAGATATTTGACTGTACACAATATTAAAGCTACTTTTACGGACGACAGTCTAAAAAGCTTACGTAGCCACGCGTAAACTTTTTAGGTCTACGAACCTTCTGAAATAATATAATGGTAATAAAAACACGCGAAATTAAACCGTAAAAGTGATTTAATTACATCTATGACTTGGGGAAACCAAAGAAAATACACTACATAATACTCGATCATTTTAATTCATTTAACAATAATTACGTATATAAAAAAAACTGTTTGATTTTTTTTTCTGTTTTAACTATTTCCGATTCTACAAATACTTCAAATCGTGTAGTTCGCAGTTTCGTGTAACGATTGTTTTTAAACAAGAGCACTTTAAAGTACTGCTTACTTTGACATTGGCCAAATCAATGCCAAAGGCGTTGGGAGACAAATTCTTATTTAAAAAAAAAAGTACTACTTAGATCATAAATAATTCTTACAAAATATTTTCATTTTATTATTGGAAGGCAGCGACTTGGCTTTGCTCCTGGCATTGCTGACGTCCATGAGCGACGGTAACCACTTACCATCAGGTGGGCCGTACGCTCGTCTGCTTCCAAAGACAATTAAAAAACCTTTTTTCTTCTTCAAATTTTTTGTATAGTATAGGAGCGTCTGCAATACTTAGTTTTAAGTCGTGATAAGAATCGCCATAATTTGGATTGAATTAGTACCTCAACTTCGTGTATTTAGACAGCCAGTAGCATTTTTTTGTCATGTTATGGGGCCGAATAAACACTTTTGTAAATTAAATAAACAACAGACAAAAGACACTTGATACTACTCAAGTAGTAGTTGAAGCTACTCAAGTATTAGTAGCATAATGCTACTTAAGTAGCTTCAAAATTTAACACATAATCAAATTCAACACTTACATATCCATTTCATATAAACTTTCCAGAAATACATGTTGATATATTTCTAGAGATTTTGTTAATGATAATAATACTTACTTAGATATTAACTTGAATTGGTGTTTTTGGAATTTAAGTAAGACGATAATTATAGGCGTTCAAGATTAATTAGCATTAGATCAGATAATTTTCATGTCCATACGAACTAGTCACACATATAATTGAATTTTCATTCACAAACTAAACTCAAAAGTTTCACTTCAAAATTCTGTGTAAACAAGCGTACAATTCTAGTCCCGTGTTGAACGGCTACCTTCCACAAAAGAAATTACTTCGGTCTTTCTCAAATTTCGAGTTGAACTTCGTCGGGGAGCTCGTCTCGCGTGCTGTGAGACCAGACGATGATGTTGCCAGAGTTGCTATGAGGTAATTCCTAAAATCCGTCAGTATGACGTTAGATTAGTATTTTCTACACTTAAGACACGAGAATCAAATCTCTAATTATTTGTTCAATAGCTTTACCGATTTTTGACGTGACAACGTCTTATAATTCGATAAAGCCGGCTGAACGCACGAAAAAACATGACTCATTGAAGCGTTCCATTTAAGTTTTGAAGTGCAAGCGAGAGCGCGCAACGAGCGACATAGAGGCACAATCGGCCTCCGCGTTCGGCAGCGTTCGACATCTGTCTTTTTCCTACTTGAGTGAGCGATGCATCCGCGTGGACAGCTGCTATACAATAATACATTTACATGTTTTCGTCAAGTATGAAGCTCAGTGAATAGTGAATGTGGTGTCAATTGTCCATACAAAATATCTATCAAAGAAATAAAATTAAAATGTTCTTTTGAAAAATGTAACCATTCCATCAGTATCTTCTTATAACATTGTCACGTTCAACTATCTTCAGTAAACCGACTTTACAGACAGCCGATTTTTTTAAGCTAAAACATGGATGCATTGCAGCAGAATAAGATATGAAGACTATCGACTCGCGAACTATGCGAGTTACAACATTGCCATTTGTACTCATTTATGTCGATAAAAACCAAAAGTCAATACCCATATCTCATATTTTCAACAAATTTGGGGAATCCTTTTGAGATCTGGCAACACGGGCTCTAACGGGCGAGAGTTATTTATCTCTGCTGTCGTATAATAGAATTTAATTAAGTTACGTACGACATGTTTTACGCGCCCGGAATTTCGCGGAACTCTTCGCGCTACGAGCCGATACACGGCATGCGTGCTGTGTGCAACCATCGAAACAGGGTTACATTTTATTAAAATTTATCAGTTCAATCCAAAATTTATTTTTAATTATGTTAGCAACATTGTTAATAAAGCCTACGGAGTCAACATTTTTTTTTTTTATTGCTTATATGGGTGGACGAGCTCACAGCCCACCTGGTGTTAAGTGGTGTTACTGGAGCCCATAGACATCTACAACGTAAATGCGCCAATCATCTTGAGATATGTTTTTTTGAGAAAGGTTTTTTTTTGAGAAACGTTTTTTTTTTAATAGCTCCTAGAATATAAACTAGGGCTTTGAACAATCTGAGTACATTTTTAAACAATTTAAAGGATAGTGACGATACTACGATTACTAGTGGTAGGACCTCTTGTGAGTCCACATGGGTAGGTACCACCACCCCGCCTATTTCTGCCGTGAAGCAGTAATGCGTTTCGGTTTGAAGAGTGGGGCAGACATTGTACTAACAAACGGTGAGATAGAACTCATGTCTCAAGGTGAGTGGCGGATATATGTTGTGGTATTACCACAAGCTCCAGTAACCAACTAACACCAGGTGGACCATGAGCTCGTCAACTCGTCTAAGCTATAAAAAATCCTAAAAATTTTATATATACATAGCGGTAGGCAGCGGCTTGGAGCGTTAGGCAGCGGCTTGGCTCTGCCCCTGGCATTGCTGAAGTCCATGGGCGACGGTAACCACTCACCATCAGGTGGGCCGTATGCTCGTCTGCCTATAAGGGCAATAAAAAAAAAATATATTAACAAGAAACTGCCGTAGATATTCCTAATTATACGAAACGCCTAACAAAGTTTTAAGAAGTTGATAAATCTCAGACAAAACCTAAACAAGAACCATAAAATTGAAATAGTACGTAATCTGTTGATCAAAATCAGAAACAGACGACAACAGGACGAAATACAGAGAGAGAGAGAGAGAGAGAGAGAGAGAGCAAAAAAAAAAAAAAGTATTACAGAAAACACAATCGGAGCACGTACGTGTTTACCGCTTTTTAAATAGTGTAAAGTGAGTTACGAATCCACCGGGCCGTGTGTCGCGCAGTTAAATGCAATTATCCGTAATACGCGCTGTGATGGGTGTCTTGCTCGCGGCCCCGGAGTTGCACGCGCTCTGATGACCACAGAAGTGACGCTACACGTGAATGCTAATAGCATTAGCGCTGTCTCGCATATCGTTCGGTAGTTTGATAGTTTGGTCTTTAATGCAGTAGCGAAGACATTTCTCGTACGGAGAAGTTTAAGGTCTCGAGTTCCAAGTTAACTTGTTTGTAAGAACCTGCATATTTTATTATTGTATACAAGTTTATAGGTACAAAATATTTAAAATCGTCATGTTTTTCCTCATCGGTATATGAACATTTTGACAATTATACACTATAAATTACGAATAATACTTATTATAATTATATAATAATACTTATTATTTATTCATAGATTATAAACAATAAAGAAAAAAATTATTATTTTTTATTTAAGTATTTAATTATATAATTAATATTCATGAGAATATTAAACTCGTTTTAACTCATCCGTTAATGATTAAGTAACATTATTTTTAAGTAAGTAAATCACTAAGTTACTTCGACTCTTTTAAATCTCATTGAAGATGTTAGGAACTAGCAATTAGAATTTTTACTTGAATACTGGTTGGAGTGAACTTTTTTATTTTTTAGTTCTTATGAATTTGACGATTACACCTAAACAAATTAACATACACTCGTTTTCTGCTCATATAGCGTATATACGTGAGTAGTATAATAGTATAATAGTAGTATAATAGTATAAAGGCTCATACTAAACCACATAAAACAAAACACAAAAAGGTTTCGCTACAAGATCTTCTTCTTATGTTTACCTTATCCCACTAGGTGGGATCGGCACAGCAAATATTTCTATTCCATTCTCTTCTATCAGACGTCATCCCAACACTTGTTTCTCTCTCGCTCATATCGTCATTCACACACTCCATCCATATCTTCTATGGTCGACCTCTTCCCCCTCCACCTTCCACTACTATTTCCATATATCTCCTAGTCAAATGCATCTTCTCTCTACGCATCACATGTCCGTACCACGCTAACCGTCCGCTCTTCAATTTGTTGATTACCGGAGCTACACTTGCTCTGAATTTCGCTAACCGATACAAGCTACAATTTAACAATTTCAATTGGGTGTTTTAGTCTGGAATCGCAGGCAATTTGTAACAGGCTGGGGTTTAAATTGCGGGTGGCCACAAAGTAAATATCGAACGTGCCTTCACCAACAACTTCCAAGATGAAGGAATAACAACGTGTAATAAAATTAGAACGTTTTTTTTAAATGTTTGTAACAACTTAATAGAAACATGATACAAATGCCTATTACTATTAACGTATATACAAAACGTAGACGGTGTACGCTCTAAGTCGGCATTCGTGTTTAAAAAGAAAGAAAAGCCCAAGTCTACAGCCTACAGACTCGATATTGTCTCCGGAGTCAGCGCTAAATGTTTGTGACGGGAACATAAAAGGCTTAAAGGAGTCTACGACACAATATCCGTTCCCAAGGAACTTGTTTGTTAGAGACCGTTCATAATTAACTGCTAGTTCGAGCGGTGCTTGACAAAGTATTCTCATAACTGAAATTGAGAAATATTTTGTGTCGTCCAATTGGTATTTCTATTATAAATGTTTTTATATTATTTTTTTACTATGCAAATCACTGGGCCCAGATAATACATAACTTCTACAAAGATCAAGCTAAGTTCCAATTTTTAGGTTACAGTTTACGTTGGGCTCTAACCAATAAAATATGTATTTGTGTCTTCAATATTATGGCTTCAAGAGAGTCGATGGTGTTTACGTCGGTAGCATGAGTAAAGCTTTCCAATCCTTTGTAGTTAGAAACAAAAATGTTACCGGGATTTTTATAACAGTCCTTATTACACAGAAAGGAACTAAATATTTCTGTTGATTATCTTAGTAATAAATTATAGCTACTTCTCAAATCTTAAATTATATTTACATTCAATTGTTATGACAATATAAGTAAAATGGAAAAATAATATATATGTCATTTTTTTATCAATTTAAAGTGATGTTTATTGAAAATGGAAAAACTCTAAAAAAAAACACAAATCGCACTACTTACAATATCAACACATCTTACATAATAAACATGTATTATATACTAGTTTTAAGAAACAACATACTCGTAGAACTAACGATCTACTCAGCAAAAATCCTATAGAAAATCTTTCTATTGAAATATAATAAACCCACAACACTTTTCTGTAAACGAACAGTTTCTAATTAAAACCTGATCCAATGAAAACTTAACTGTACATATAATACTACCACATTCGCCGACAGCACACAAAAGATTCACAGACCATATAACTTTATCGTCACCTTTCATTTCCTACGTGACGCTGAGCTTCGATTTACGATCGGTCCCGTCAAGTGGTTAATCGCACGATGGTATAGCAGATTTTCTTACTTTCGTAGAAGAGCTGAGAAATTGAAGTCAGTTTGATCAAGAGAACCTGGTGGCCAACAAAAATAAAAATTCAAGTCTTGAGACAAGACGTCAAAATTCCAATTATAAAATCCTGTGATCATGTCAAACAAAAACAGTAAGTAGTACAAGCTTGTAACAAACGTAGAAAAAAAACTGTAAGACGCGCGACCTGCAAGGCAATGTGAAAGCCTCTTTATAAGATACATGATTGTTTAAATATCGGGGCTATACTGAGGATCGTATCCGTTGTAAGACAAATCGAACTGTTTCATTTAGTTTGCTTTCGTCTCAAGGAAATGGGGGAGAGCTTAATAATACTTAAGAATCGATTAACTGACTAAAACATATTTACTATTATTGTATATTCTTGATTCAATAAACCGTTAGCTTGAACGGAAACAAAATATTTTATAATTTATTTATAATTCCCAAAATAAAAAGCAGACATCCACAACAATTATTATAGTAATTTGGAAGTTTAGTGATTTACAAGAATTGTCGAAAAATCTTGTCTGACAAATATGAATGGCTTAGAAAATCCGCCATTCTAAAAGAATTCTTCAAAAGCAAATTACTATCTAAATCTCTAAAATCCTCTTCATAGCCTACAGGAACACCCTTCCCATAAAATAAATTCAAGAAAGTGCGAACCAACAAAAACCTGATCCAATATTGAACGAAAAAGTCTGACAAACTGAAAAGTAATCCAATACGTTTGCACGGCTCTCAGTCTTAGATAGAGGGGCTTACCGCGAGTTGTTAGTTCTGAAACCTTCACGGAACCCTTGATTGAATCAAATAAATCCATAATCTTATCTCGGAGCTAAGGAAATATGGATTCAGATCAGATCAGAAATGCTTTTATCGGGTTTTTGAAACGCTAGATTTACTGGACTCGATGTGAAATTGTCCACGATGGTGCCGAGTGAAGCGTTTGACCTGAAATTCAATGCAAAATATTCAAAATTTTAGATGCAAATATTGTTGAAGTATTCGCTCTCTGAGATATACATATTTTAGATTTCGTGATATTTACATTGCGTTTCTCGGACAAAATATGTATCGTGTTTGGAAAATGCACGATCTTTTCATAGTCCTGTAAATATTGGGATTTCCGGAAATGGAACGAGAATTTTCTTTACATTAAGACCAAGTTCTGAACGTACGAAATTTTACACATTGTTGCGATCAAAATGAGTCAAACTGACGACAGTCAAATGAAATAGCTGTTATTGTAATTATAGAATCTAGATTTTTAGATAAAGAGGTTTCTATATTATAACTAGTCAGGTCATAAGTACTGTCACACAGTAAAAACTTTTCTTTTAGAATGCTGGCCACAAAAAAGTTTATTGAACTCGAATTTCGAATTGTTCATGAAAATAAAAATGTACCTATACGTTTAGAATTTTACTCATTTTTAAATATGGTGTGGACGCTTAAAGAAGACCGTGTTGCAGTTATTGCGTTGCATCGTTGCGGTTACGCGCCAATTCAAATTTTTAACATACTGAAAAATTTAACCAAAAGATTTACTGTACATAATATAACCAAAAGATTCGTTTATCGTACCATCAAACGATACAATGAAGACTCTAGTGTAGATGACAGGTCAAGAAGTAGTCGCCCTCGGTCTGTTAGGAATCCAGCAGTGATAAAAGCTATGAAGGCGCGAATTCAAAGAAATCCCAAACGTAAGCAGAAACTGTTGGCCCTTCAGATGGGGTTAAGCAGAACCACGGTGAAAAGGGTGTTAAATGAAGACTTAGGGCTTCGGGCATATCGAAGAAAAACAGGACATCGTTTGAATGCTCGTCTAATGGACCTGAGATTGAGAGAGAAGAGATGCCGCGCTTTGTTGAAGCGGTACGCGGGAAAAAAATATCGGGAAATTCTTTTTTTCGGATGAAAAAATTTTTACCGTAGAAGAGAGCTACAACAAACAAAATGATAAGGTGTACGCACACAGTAGTGAAGAAGCGAGCAACCGTATTCCGCGTGTCCAACGAGGTCGTTTTCCATCCTCGCTCATGGTATGGTTGGGGAGTTTCTTATTGGGGCTTAACAGAGGTACATTTTTGTGAGAAAGGTGTAAAAACGAACGCAGTTGTGTATCAAAATACAGTCCTGACGAACCTTGTGGAACCTGTTTCTCATACCATGTTCAATAACAGGCACTGGGTATTCCAACAAGATTCGACGCCAGCTCATAGAGCGAAGAGCACACAAGACTGGCTGGCGGCGCGTGAAATCGACTTCATCCAGCACGAAGACTGGCCCTCCTCCAGTCCAGATTTGAATCCGTTAGATTACAAGATATGGCAACACTTGGAGGAAAAGGCGTGTTCAAAGCCTCATCCCAATTTGGAGTCACTCAAGACATCCTTGATTAAGGCAGCCGCCGATATTGACATGGACCTCGTTCGTGCTGCGATAGACGACTGGCCGCGCAGATTGAAGGCCTGTATTCAAAATCACGGAGGTCATTTTGAATAAACTTTAGTGTCATAAGAATCTATGTTTTGTTAAGTTCATTTTGGTATATGAATGGTTACATAATGAATAAACTTGTTTCAATTATTTTACATTAAACATGTGACAGAATTTATGACCTGACTAGGTATAATGATAATCATTTTCCGAATTTTTTATCAAAATTCAATTGGATATTTTAAAACATCGAAATGTTGATATTATTGGTTTTGTCTATGGACGCAACGTTTACTGGATAATTTTTTTTTTAATTTAGGCTGTAAATTGTCTGAATTAAGATTACAAAAAAAATTTGTTTTTTTTTTAAATCAAAACTGAGTTATTTTTTTCTTAAACAACATCCTGAAGGCACTTTCCGATTACCTGTATTTGGCACCTCCAAATGAGTGATCGCATTGCGTCCGTTTCGCATTCAGTTGCTTTGTTTTGAATTTCAACGAATCGGGAGAAAGGAAAGGAAAAATTATTCAATGTAAAACGACAGGATGATAGATCGCGGCCTATCGCGTTATTTATAAGAAACTTTCAGACAAACGAAAAAACATCGACGGAACAAATGTGGTATTTGCGTTTTCGAAACTTGGAAAAATACACGCTCGAGAATTTATTACTAGCCTTGAAGGGGATGAAACTTTTAACTATAATGGATTTCGTTTATAACAACAGAATAGAATCGTTGTAGAATGTTGTTAGATCGAGTTAAATATGACTATTAAATGCACTGTGGATCAAAATTGCTTAACCATCTAAATCAAATCTGCATAAAAATGAAATGTAAAAAAGATATTTCTTCAAATCTAATCACGTAGAACACATGCGCTGTGCGTCCGAGCTGCAGTGGACAAAGCATATTTAATGGGTTTTACAATGTGCCAGATGGCATCTTAGTCTATTATGCAACAACACAATGAGACACTTCAATTCTGAAATAATTCTTCTTTTAGAGAAAAAGAATGAGTTATCTTGGGGAGGCACGGAACGGGACGCAAAACGAACCCCACCACCTAGACATAGCCCCTTACCTTAAGTGGGCAGAAGTATTTCTACACTCTAGTTAGATATTCGTGGAGGTCCACATGATGAAGTACCAGCCTTCCATTCTGTCACGTGTCTGCATAGAAGCATAGAACAACCTTTACATTACCAATGGGTTGAGCATTAGCATTCCTGTTTTGGAATTGACTGGGCAATAGGCTTCTATAAACGCCTAATATCCTACCAATATTATAAACGTGAAAGTTTGTAAGAATGTATGGATGTCTGTTTGTTACACTTTCACGCAAAAACTATTGAATGCGCGCAATACCAAGTGCGCGATATTATGAAAGATGAAGAAAGCAAACTTCAATGAGATCAATAATAAATTACAGTTCCCGAAGGGAAGCGATTGTGAGACGCTGGTTAACTATAAACGGGGACGCTAATTGGTAGTGTTTGTTAATATTAAAACTCCAAATCATGAACAACCAATAGACGAATATCAGAGACAATTTTAAGATGTAGAGTCCAAATCATAATTGTGTTGCGATATCGGTGCGATGAGATGATTTTAAAATTAAATAAAACAGTTTGTAATTGAATATTTTTATAATTTATCGTTTTCATTACTGATAAAAATATGTATATATTTCTAATTAAGTTGTATTTCATTATTTTTTCAGGTAAGTCTTCAAAAGCAAAAATAAACAGTAGAGAATATGTAAGTTGAACTTTAGAATATTTTCAGCTTGTTTTTTCCCCTTCAAAATACAGAAGATTCATCCGACATATTCGTTCTATGGCTATAGCGAGTCCCCGCTGCTTCTATACGACAACAATCGACCTCATGCAGCACAACAGCAGGTCTCTAAGCTACAAGAGCAAGGATTGAAGGTATGGGGTCATCCACCGTACTAACCAGACTTTGGGCCGACAGATTTCTACTTTTGTTTAAAGATTGGAGAACTTTTTGGTAGAGAAAAAATTAAATACCCGAGAGCTTGTAAAAATGCCTTTGAAGAGTTTGTTGTTTCCCATACAGCTTATTTCTTCAAGAAGGCAATTAAAAATTTTCCATTGCAGAAAAAAAATTAGATCGATGTTGTGGGTAAATATATAGATTTATAGAAAAAAAATATATAAAGAACATACTTTAACTTTCTCATACTAAAACGGCAATTTCGTAGGTAAATACCCAATAATTATTATAATTTAAGTCCAATAAATATAGTAGTACCTTCATTTTCAATTATGAAATACGTCTTTAGAGAGATTTGAATGCTGATAAATATCATTCAAAGGTCGTAACGAAATCGTGTCGCTTCTAATTAGAACGGTAATTACATTCTAATTACAAGTTTTGATGTCAACTGAAGTGCAAAATTAACTACCAACTCCTCAGTCTTGGAATCGAATCAAAATGGTGTGTTTATTTGGGTACTTCTAAAATTATTTTCTAAATATTCATTCAATATAGAAATTATATAATTAAAACATATAATTAATAGCGTCTGATGTTTTTTATAGCCGTTAAAGATTTTATATATTTAGATATTACTTGAAAATAATAAGTGTACTATTAAACTGCGACTCAGAACTCATTTTTCAATGTACGACATTTACGTTATCGATGTGTATGGGCTCTGGTGACCACTTAACACCAGGTAGTGGGCTGTGAACTCGTCCACCATCTTCCAGTATCCTTTCCAGTATCAACTTTTTAGTGTACAAAATTGAACGAGCCCGCTTAGTGTCACGCGGTCATCGTTTTCCATAAATAAGTACTTTAAATAATTAAAGCAAATAAGTAACTCATGATTAAGGGCTCAAATTATAATAAAGGAAGAATATCCTTTTTAACACAAAAATCTTTGTTTACTTTTACCAACCAATTTCGCTTTTGCAATTTTTTTTTTATAATTGAAGGATTACTGGTGGCCCTGAGGCCTCTCCAGTTTCACCAAGACAGGTGGGCGAGCAAAAGGAGTGGTGGGATTAGTTAACAGCTGCCCGAGCGCCTCCGAAGGAGACCTAACAGCTCGAGAGTAGCTACTTTGCGAATGAATCTACTACAGGATCGGAATCGCGACCCGTCGAGAAGATCCGTCGAGAAACTCAGCGGGCTAATACATGGGTTAGGTTGCACGTCGAACTCTTTGCCGAGTTCGACGAGTACAGCTACCAGAGTCCCTGAGCCTGCTCCTAGTGTTAGAGTTTAAGGCGTCTAATGCAAGAGTTATTGGACCTGATGGATCCGTAAGGACGTGTACTTTTGTAAGTGGTTACTACGATGTGCATAACATTACCCCTTTGAAACGTTGGGTAAAAATCGCATTTCAGGCAAAACGGGTATCGTATTCTTCGAACTGAAACCCATTTAACTAAAAAATTTATTTAAGTTTAGTTTCTTTTCATAAATCTGAAATTATTGAGTGAAAACGATTATATCTTCAATATTATTTCAGTTTTATGCTGCTCTGAGCTCTCCGCATTTCGTTTATCCATATAGTTTATCCATATAGTTTACCGAAGCATATGTTCCGTTCATAAATGTTGCTATTAAAATCAATCCAGCATTCCACTTTCGCTTGCAATCCATTGATTCATTTTTAATTCATCTTCTTCTTCTTCTTCCTAGCATTTTCGCGGTCTTGTGCCTTATTAATCATTAACTTTATAACCGCTTAGTATTTGTGAAAGTGCACGATGTGGGAAAACGAAATAGAGTCGTTGGACATGACTTCTCGAATCCCTTCAAAAAGCCCTCTGGACTTAGGACTTAGTGCTTCTTCTTCCTAGCTTTTTCCCAGTCTACTGCCATGGTTCGCTTTCCTACTTAAGCTCCTCCACTTTTCCCGGTCTTCGGGGCCCTTCTAGACGAGGTTGTTCTCCTCCATTTTCAGTTATACTCATTAAATACCTATGAAAGAATACGGATCATGTAAACAAAAATGTTGCCTGCCAAAAATATGAGTTTGTAAAATTATTGATACTGTGATACGATAAAATTGATGTTTCAACCTCATGACTCAAAGAGGGCAGCCACCTTCAATTAATGAGGTGTGTGAACTTCAATAACCTCTGAACACCAAGGAGGTCTTAAGCTCGTCGGCTAGATTGGGAAATTACACAGGAACACTTCATAAATTGACATAAAATTGGCGCTTCTGGTGTGTATGCCCGAGAAATAACACAGTCACTATTGCGAAGTTCATCAAAATCTGAGACACGAACTTCATGACGTTATTCCGCTTTCACATCCTTTGAGAATTACGAAGGCTTCCCCATATACTGAAGTTATAATTAATATTTTTCTCTGAGGGAACTTTTTCGATTTCAAGAATTCGTTTCTTGTCACCTGAACGCGGCTGACGCGGACTTTGATGTGGATCAAAGAGGTTCCTCGGGTGAAAATTCGTTTTTGGGTTTGTATTAGAACTTTGGTTACGTGAAATAATGAATAGGAATTGCGTTTTTGGGTTTTCAATTGGTCGCTCTAAGAATTTGTTTTTTTTTTATTAAATTTGGATCGTGACCGCGATATGATTTCTTTTTTTAGGAAATTAATTTATACTGCTTGTAAGCAGAGCTTAAAGCCTAATAAAGCTAAAGCTTTACGGCTTACCACCGATGGTTGGAGCTGGCAGGTAACCGAAAACCGAATGTGATAACCAGAACCATGTCACGGAAGAACTTCTTTAAAGTAGGTATGGACCAGAACTTTGAGCAGTAGGTAAAGATTTGTCTGTTATTGATATTCTTAACGCCTATGAGCAACGCGAGAGCTTACTATGGAGGGAGCTTTCACTTGCCTTCAAAGGTATTAAACACAAGAGCTGTCGCCATTTTAGTCCCCTTTATTTCTCGAATCTGGTCAAAGTATCTGGCACGAATCTATCATGAGTAGCCGCATTTACGTTGTGATGACAATTTTCTACATCAATTATTTACATTCACTGTTGGTTGGTCGTATGGTAATCTTGTTCTGGTAATCACCAACATCCTGCCTATGTCTGCCACTCAGCAGTCATGCGTTCCGATTTAAAGGGTGGGAGAGTTACAATTTATTTTCACCTCATGGCCAAAAATGAGTTGTTGAGTCTATGGGCTCCGATAACCACTTAACATAAGAAGAGCCTGAGCTCGTTCAGCCATATATAAAAACAGAACCTTGAACTGCTATAGTATGTAAGGTTTGTCGTAAAATAATTAAAATAAAATTTATCATGTTAAAATTAAGACAATTTTCGGATTGCCAAATAACAACACTGTTGGTGGGAGCAATGGGGACGTAACATAATAAAAAAAGCGGTGTATTCTGTAGTGAGCACGTATCTAAAGAATGTACAAGTGGAGTTACAAGTAAAGCAATACAGAAGAATTAAATGAACTATAATTGCAATCTGTGTATTTATTTTCTGGCTTTGGAAGCTAAGTAAACATCTTAATGAATTTCTTAGTTTTATTTGCAAAATATGTCGTAAAATCTATTTATAAAACACAGCTCCGTATAAATGTTTTTCAAGAGACAATCCGTAGTGTATCAGAGAAAAACACAATCGTACGATACGGATGCTGCATAAAGCGCCCTGGTACACGTCTGTGCGAGACGATACGTCTTGTTCAATTCGATAGCCGGGGGTACAGGTGTCAGTTGGGTAGCAGCCCGTAACGGCCCAAGGTTTCGTATACACCTGACAAATACATACATTTAATATAGAGGTACGCTGTAGAAATATACAATGGTTTTGGGAATTCATTTTTTATTTATTTATTGCTTAGGTGGGTGGACGAGCTCACAGCCCACCTGGTGTTCAGTGGTTACTGGAGCCCATAGACATCTACAACGTAAATGCGCCACCCACATTGAGATATAAGTTCTAAGGTCTCAGTATAGTTATAACGGCAGCCCCACCCTTTAAACCGAAACGCATTACTGCTTCACGGCAGAAATAGGCAGGGTGGTAGTACCTTCCCGAGCGGACTCGCAAATGATTCTATCACCAGTAATTACGAAAATTATAATTTTGCGGGTTTGATTTAAAAATTTAAAACTTCGAATATTTGTAAAGAGTATTCATTGTGAAGTAAATAAAATAACATGTAACGATGTTAGTAGCAGTATCTAACAAATCGTTTACTCAAAAGTGATCGACTGAACATTAAATTTCACTAGGAGAATTTCACTAAATTTCACAAAGAGCGGAATAATTGTAAAACAATAAAAGAAGACTACGCACCTTAATAGGTAAATACGGACAATATACATTAATATTTTTCTCAGGCTGTTATTGCAAAAAATTACCAATACATACATTAAAATAGAAGAATTCCTTGTGTGTGACAATGAAATTCTTTACTATAAACAATGGTTTGGCTGTGCCCCGGACATTCCATGGGCGACGCTAACCACTTACCATCAAATGGGCTGTAAGCTTGTCTGCGTATATTTGCAATACAAAAAATACAGTAAAGAAAAATATTAAGAATATAAGTAAATACTTAAACCAAAATACTGCAATTTTTTAAATCATTCTCTATCTTATTATTTGTTTGCGCAAATCTCCGGAACTATTAAACGAATATTAATCTAACTATTACAGGTAAACAACGATAAAAACCATGTCTATAAAGAATCGGATATTGCCAAAGAAGGTAGTGTCGTTAAGGATTTTTATATATAAAAGCAAATTTTATATTGTTACAAATTATATGTTCTAACATTCAGTTACCGCACCAAACCCTACCCTTTTCTGAAAATTTTACTTTACGTACCTTTTCTCAAAAAACCATCATCATCATCATTATGGTTACTTACCAGAGGAACTTACTAAAACTATAGTGATTCCAATTATTAAGAACAGAACTGGGGACGTTTCGGATATGAATAACTATCGACCCATCTCTCTTGCGACCATATTAGCCAAGGTGTTGGACGGCTTGCTTGATAACATTCTTAACAAACATATTAAACTGCATGAAGCCCAGTTCGGTTTCAGAAATGGGCTTTCCACTGAAAGTGCGATATTATGTCTTAAGCAAGCTGTTCAGTACTATACGGACAGGAAAACACCGGTATACGCGTGCTTCCTAGACTTGTCTAAGGCGTTTGACACAGTCCTATATGATAAGCTTTGGGACAAACTGGGCAGGGCGGGTATACCGGTTGAGGTCATATCAGTGTTACAGGAATGGTACCACTGCCAGCGGAACCAGGTGAGATGGGCGGGAGCTTTGTCCGGGCCATATGGCATGGAGTGTGGCGTGAGGCAGGGGGGGCTGACCTCTCCTTTGTTATTTAACTTGTACATAAATGACCTTATCGGTGAGCTCAGCAGCACTCATACCGGTTGTCATATTGATAGTGTATGCGTCAATAATATTAGCTACGCGGACGATATGGTGCTGCTGGGACCATCGGTAGGTGCTATTCGTAAGATGCTGGCTATATGCGAGACCTACGCTGGGGAGCATGGACTGACCTACAGTAAAGCAAAAAGTAAAGTTCTGCTTTTCAAGGGTAAGTCAGGTGCACCTGTTCCAGTTTGTGTTCCTTCAATTAAATTATATGATGAGGAACTGCAGAGAGTGACCAGTTTTAAGTACCTGGGCCACATTGTAACGGATGATTTGTCCGATGACGCAGATTTGGAGCGGGAGCGCAGGGCATTGGCGGTCCGAGGAAACATGGTTGCCCGTAGATTCGCTCGGTGCTCCTCCCCAGTAAAAATTTCTTTGTTTAAGGCATTTTGCCAATCGTTTTACGCGAGCAGTCTATGGGTGAATCATACTCAGCGGGCTGCCAGGGTCCTGCGCGTTCAGTATAACAACATCTTCAGGGTGCTATTGCGGCTGCCTCCCTACTGCAGTGCGTCGCAAATGTTTGCTGATGCCCGGACGGATGGCTATCAAGCTATAATCCGAAAAAAGGTTGCCTCTTTTTTAAGACGAGTGAGAGACAGTAGTAATGGCATCCTCGGGATGATTGCTTCTCGCGCTGATTGTCCGATCCAACATAAATGGATGTGTATAATTACCGGACAAGACTGACATATCCTTATTATTATTTTACTCTTCATTATGAAATGTGTATGATTTTCTTTTTTATTTTATTTTTTCTCCAAATTAATTGACTGATTGACATAATGATAGCTAATATTGACATAGAGTGGTTACTACTGTATTGATATAATTATGTGTTTCTAATTCATTTCCTTTGTATATTTAATTAATTGAATTAGTATATTGTTCATTTTCTATTTGTATTGTTGAACTGTTTGTGTGCTGACTATTGTATTATTATTATTTTATGGATTTTTTCTGAAATAAATGTTTTATTATTATTATTATTATCCTGCCCTTCTCCCAGTCACCTGGAGTCAGCGCAACATGTTTTCTCCTTCCATACTCTTCTATCATCTATCATTTCTTCGCTCACTCTCCCCTTTTACCCATAAATATCGTCTTTCACGCAATCCATCCATTTCTTCTTAGGTCTACCTTTTCCTCTATATCCTTCAATATTCATAGCTATGAAAAAACCATTAGTAAATTTAGAGTAATGTTTGGGTAATTCTCTATCAAGGTCGAGAGATTTTTTTTTATCACTTTGCTTAGCGGTGAGCTATTTGTAAGTAATCGTATATCTGTTTTATTTCAAAACAATAACTAGATTGCATTCACCGCTCGCTTGTTGTTAGCGATTCGGAGAATCAATACACATCTTTCAGTTTTTGCGGGTTTGCATGCTCTAATGGAAACAATTCACAATTCAGATACTGGTTTGAAGTAATTCACCTTCAACGGCCTCAAGATAGGTAAATATTTTTACTGTAAATATACTACCGGAAATATATGCATTGAAAAAGTACACCTAGATCTCAAATATCAGATCTGTTTGGAGCTGTATAGTTAGGGACAAAATGCATAGATAAGCGTCAAAACCAAAGAAATAAAAATAAATTTCAGACAAACGTGTTTCAATGTCGAGATTCACTTAAAATCAGTTGGACCATTAACTTGCATGCCCATCGCTAGATAATAACAGAAAGCTGAAACCCCCAAAAGCCAGACTGCTTATACTCTAATCACTTCAACAATAAGTGTACTAAAATCGTTTTTGGTGCAATTAAACCCGCCATTACAGGGTAAGCGGGGCCCGTTGGACATTCGTGTCAAATACAGGCTTCGGCTCAATTAAAAACGTAATTGAGTATTTGGGGGTAGCGGGGGTAGCGGGGGTAGCGGGGTGGCGCCGGCGGGCTTGTTAACGAAATGACACTTGTTCTTGGCATAATCGTTTCGTAATGTTTTTTATTGATTGTTTATTGTTTCGATTTCATAAATTTTTTTTCAGGTATTTTTAACGCAATCCAAAATTAATTTTGAAACTATAAAAAAAGAGAGTATTTTTTAAGCAGAGATTAAAATAGTATGTAATTATGTCGTTTAGTGAATCCATAGTGAATGAATTTCAAATCCGATAAGCCTTATAATTCTGTATTGTATGAAGGTAAAAATAAACGAAAATCGTTGCACTAAAATATTAACTACTAGCGACCCGCCTTCGCTTCGCTTCGGAAACTGTAATTTATTATTGATTTCTCCACTATTTAATGGATGTTATTATACATATAAACCTTCCTCTTCAATCACTCTATCTATTAAAAACCGCATCAAAATCCGTTGCGTAGTTTTAAAGATTAAAGCATACATAGGGACAGACAGATATAGGGACAGAGAAAGCGACTTTGTTTTATACTATGTAGTGATTGTACAACTTAATGTAACTCTAAGCATGATTTTCAAAATAAAAGTGTTCGTTTTTGAATACGAAATTGAAATTGAATACGAATAACAACACTCGGTAGGCAGCGGCTTGGCTCTGCCCCTGGCATTGCTGAAGTCCATGGGCGACCGTAACCACTCACCATCAGGTGGGCCGTACGCCCGTCTGCCTACAAAGGCAATAAAAAAAAAATAAAAAAAAAACTCCAAAACATAAAACCTGGTCCTATTCAAATAAATGAATATTCACTATAGTATATCTGTTTTTGCACGTTCGTTCAAAGTTATATTCGTTTCATTATTATTTCCTTAACTAAATATTATTTCAGGTTTCTGTGTACAATTTAACTTTCGTGTTTACCGTTGCTTGAAACCCATCAAATACTTTCGCTCACAGGAGTATCTCGTACGATTGCTTTAATATAATATATATCTCTGTTTGCATCAACTCTTAATGAGTTCCGCAAAATATGTATATTAGTTGGTAGTTTGAATCGTTTTTACACGCTTTATATTAGCTTCACTTGTATGGATGTTTGTAACTGACTCCTTTAGACGCGATTTTGACCCACTTTCAACGGCCAGATTACTCAAACTTTGTAGATTTATCGAGGACCAATAACAATACACTAATTTGATAAGATTATACCATTATTCAATTTGAAACCGGCACCCGGGTGGTGCTAAAGAGCAACAACGCCGAACCACAGGCGGCGGTTAAGTAACCTGTCAACGGCTACCACAAGCCGAGAAGTGTGCAGTAAGTGACTTTCTGAAAAAGTGGTTATGGTGCCTTGGGAAAGTACTATAAAAAAAATATCCCAACCCCCTTTTTAAATGAAATGTCGAAAAATATGGAATGTGTTATGTCGTGCCATCCGGCTGACCCCCGGCGCTCCCCGGTACCCGGGCCGGAGAGTGAGAAATTTGCTACCGAAGACCTCACTGAAGTAGGTGACCAGGCTCCAGTGTTCGTTAATGCTACTGGAAACAAGAAGAAACTAGTGCAGCAGGCCCTTCACCCAGGTTTATTTACCAGGGCCAAGAGTATGTCTATGAGCAACATACCAAATACCCAAACCAAAGAAAGCTCCTCTCAGCTGGATGCTGAAATGCAGCAATCAGATTTAGAAACAGTCACCCAGTGCTCCCACATATCAAAACCACCAGACTGGCAAAGAGTTCCCATGCTACGCCATCCAAAAAAAAGAAAATTATCCTCCACACCTTCACCCGAATTAATAAAAACAACAAACAGCTTTAGCGGACTTCCGATAGATCAGCCGGAATATAGGGCGAAAGATGCAAAAGACAAGAAAACTAATAAACCTCCACCTATAATCTTGTACGGAATTGAGGATGTTCATAAGCTCACTGAACTCCTAGAAACCGCAACAGATAGATCTAATTTCTCTTTTAAGATTATTAGCAGAAACCAACTTAAAGTTTTATCAGTGGACCTGGAGATATACAAGAAGGTAATAACTGTTATACGAGAACATGGACTAATAGGACACACCTTTAACAGAAAAGACCAAAAATCCTACAGGATCGTTATAAGAAATCTCCACCACACTACTCCTACTACTGCTATCAAAGAGGCTATTGAAGAGAGTGGCAACACAGTAGTAGGTGAGATTATTAATGCCAAATTTGGTCCCGACAAAAAACCCACTTCTACCTTTTTTGTAAATTTGCTTCAGGGTCCTAATAATAGAGCTTCTAGGGATATTAGATTTATATATCATCAAGCTGTTACTATTGAAGAACCCAGAAAAAGATCCAGTGTAGTGCAATGTCAAAGATGTCAGCAATATGGTCATACCAAAAACTATTGTATGAAACCATATCGCTGTGTCAAGTGTGCTGGACCGCACAAAACTTCGGAATGCACAAAAGTGGATCGCAATACACCTGCTTTATGTGCATTGTGTTTAGGACCCCACCCAGCAAATTATAAAGGCTGTGAGGTATACAAGGAAATCCTGTCAAGGAAAACCTCGCAACACTTACCACGTAAACATAAGCAATTTGAGTATAAACCTCAAAAAAATAAGGAAGAAACTGATTATAAAATATCTGCAAATCAGAATAAAGAGGAAATTGAATCGCTGCAGGAGCAGAGGAAAGCACATGAGCACAAATCGTATGCCGATACAGTCAGATCTCAGGTACATCAAAACAAAACAATCCATCAACCAGACTCTTATAAAGTCATAGAACAAATGTTCATAAAACAATCCCAAAAGATTGATACTGTATTACAACAAATGAGTACATTACTTGAACTCATTACAGTACTAGTCTCTAAGTTAACAAAATGACTGCACTAAAAATAGCTACATGGAACATCAATGGCTTGGCACCCAACATCGATGAAGTGGAAATTCTGATCTGTCTACATAGTCTAGACATTCTCCTAATTTCAGATACACATATGACGACCAGCAGCTCGATAAGAATTAAAGGATATAAGATCTATTCCACAAATCACCCAGACGGTACAGCCCACGGCGGGACAGCAGTGATAATCAAAGCCACTGTTAGACACCATGTGCTACCAAACTACTGTACCGAACATATCCAGGCTACCACAGTAGCAGTCAGTGACAGAAATGGAGACTTTAATATATCATCAATTTATTGTCCCCCGAAACATAAAATAAGTGAAGCACAGTTTTCTGACTACTTTTTAAGCTTAGGATACAGATTTATTGCTGGGGGTGACTGGAATGCGAAGCATTCGCACTGGGGCTCTAGATTAATAACTACACGTGGAAGGGAGCTGAAGAAAAGTGTAGATAAACAGTTCTTGACTACTGTGTCAACTCCAGAACCAACACACTGGCCCACAGACCAGAACAGACTGCCAGATGTTCTAGACTTTTTCATCACAACAGGACTGTCTCGACTGTTCTTCAATGTTGAGTCATGCTTCGATAGCTCATCTAACCATGTTCCTGTAATATTGACAGTGAGCACCACTATTCTTAAGAAAGAAGTTCGGAAAACATTGTACAACAAATACACAGACTGGGATAGCTTCCGGGAAATAGTTGATACGGAGCTAAGCCTAAAAGTAGCACTTAAAACAGAAGAAGATATCGAAGAAGCCACAAAGCATTTCACCACAACAGTTCAAGCTGCCTGCTGGAAAACCTCTCCGGAGCACTTGAAGCCCAGGCCACGGCAAAATAAGATATCGTTTGAAATAAAAGAACTGATTCTGAACAAAAGAAAACTGCGAAGAGTATGGCATACTAGCAGGCTCTCAGTAGATAAAAGAGCTCTTAACAAAGCAGTCAAGGATCTTAAACTTGCCATAAAAAATGCAAGGGACAAAACTATGGAATGTTATCTAGATTCCTTAACTGCAACAAGTGCTACTAACTACTCTCTATGGCGAGCTTGTAGGAACTATAATAGGCCTATGGATCCCAAACCGCCGTTACGGTTGCAGAATAACACTTGGGCAAGAACAAGACAAGAAAAAGCTGACGCCTTTGCTGTTCACTTAGCAAAAGTATTCACGCCTAATGATGCTGACCCAAACACTGATGATTCCTTCATAGATTCGGCCCTAAGTCAAGACTTCCAGCTCGATTTGCCGATTAGGCCTACAACTCCGAAAGAAGTCGTGGCAACAATCTCAAAATTTGAGGACAAAAAAGCCCCCGGGTTTGATTTAATAGACAAAAAAGTCTTGAAGGAACTTCCCAAAAAAGCCATAGTTTTTCTAACCATCTTATTTAATGGCATACTAAGAACTGGACACTTTCCATCACTGTGGAGAGTTTCACAAGTAATTATGATACCTAAAGTAGGGAAGCCAGTGAACGAACTTAGCTCATACAGGCCGATTAGTCTACTAACCGTAACGTCAAAACTTTTTGAATCAGTCCTGCTGCACAGATTATTGGAGGAGATTCATCAAAGAGCCATAATCCCGGACCACCAGTTTGGCTTTCGCCAGCAGCATGGCACTGTGGAACAAGTCCATAGAATCTGCTCTGTGATAAGGAAGGCACTAGAGAGAAAGGAGTACTGCTCCTCTGCCTTCCTAGACGTGCAGCAAGCGTTTGATAGAGTATGGCACAAAGGTCTCTTGTATAAAGTAAAAACTCTTCTACCCTGTACATTCTTCCCCATCATAAAATCTTATCTAACAGAAAGAATATTTCAAATAAGAGAAGAAGAGTGTACATCGCCATTTCACTCAATCAAAGCTGGTGTACCGCAGGGGTCTGTCCTGGGTCCAGTCTTGTATACCATTTACACATGTGATTTACCACAAAGCGAACATGTTGCATTAGCAACATTCGCAGACGATACCGCTGTACTGGCATGTAGCAATTGCCCAAACGAAGCTTCAGACTTCCTACAGACTGGATTGCAAGAAATTGAAACTTGGCTTTCAAAGTGGAGAATAAAAACGTAGTCAGTCAGATAGTAATGTCAGTAGATAATAAGCTACTCATCTACGAAATGCTCTTGAAACCAATTTGGACATACGGGATTCAACTATGGGGTTCGGCGTGTGACTCTAACATAAATATCATACAGAGGGTTCAAAATTACATCCTGAAACAAATATCGAACTGTCCGTGGTTTATAAAAACATCGGAGATTCATGAACACCTCAAAATCAGGACTGTTAAACAGGAAATCAAGACCTGGAGTATGAAATACAGAAAAAGGCTACAAATGCATCCTAATAAGCTTGCCACGCAACTAACCACACCGGACCTAATAAATAGGCTTAAAAGGCGACAAATCCTAAGTCTTGATAGACACGGTTGACAGAGTGGAGCAGTCTCGATGGAGATTTTGCTCTGACCGTCTAACAGCTCTCAACACATCTGCTCATAGTCTAGCTGACTGATTGCAAGATAAAGAAAAAAAAAAAAAAAAAAAAAAATTCAATTTGAAAAATAAGATTTTTGCCAATTTTTATAGTTTTTAAAGTACTTAATAGTTTTAAAAATACGCTTTTATAGAAAATTTTACTAAAAAATGAAAAACAAATAATAGTTTAAAAAAAATATTTATTTAAGGCGAAAAATGTACAGAATCATTGAGTACTAGTTAGAAGTATGAACAATTGTCAAATAGTAATCGTAAATTAACTGACCTGAATAGGAATTAAGGAAAACTTAAATAATGGTATGTAACATACTTTGAATCCAGGTAATATATTCTGTAGCGCCATGCCATAGTGGTTATGCCTATTATAGTTCCAAATCGGTAATGAGTTAAAGCTCAAGACTCCAGTTATTCTAATACAAATTAAATTTCTTGGTTCTAAGGTAAATAGCAGTACGATTTTCTGCCCGAGATTGCTGATGTCCATTTCCGGCAGTAACCTTTTCCCATACTGTCGGCCGCAATGTCTATGTTATCTGCCAATGCTAGCAATCGTCATCTTTTCTTAAATTGGCTACGGGAATTTATGTTTTCATCTTGATAGTATTCCCTTCAATTAATTCTATAAACTATTCGGTGTTTTTGGATAAATCGTGTATTTTATAGGGTTTGAAAGACAATAATTACAAATATGTAAATTGACTATTACAAATAACGAAAAAAAAAACTTCTGTTTCTTATCAAATTTATTATCCTTGGCCAAAATACTCGTTTAAAATAAAATTCTCATAAAAGATATTAATATAAATTTTTACTAACAATTTTATGAAATAGTTCATAAAAACTAAGCATCATGATGCCCTTATTTTTTTAAATGACTACATTTAAATTATGGCACTGGTTAAAGACTCTTCAAACAATAGCATTCTTGTATAAACACAGAACACATTCCTTAAAATTTGCTTAATTTGATATCGAAGATTGTTTTCTTAATATTTTAAATCTTCTACACATAACAATAATTCGCCTATCTTTGATCAACTGTCGCAAACTCCAGTAAATATCCGATACAAATCAGTAACGAAACAAGGCCGCCTATGCAAATTTCATTTGCCAGTAATCCACTCAGTGAGATTGGGCTTGATTGATGGGTGCAAATTGGAAATAGCCTGCGAGCCAGTACGCTCGCGGCGGGCGACAAACGACAGCGTTAATGTGACAAAAAGCTTAGCATCCAAGCAGTGTCGGAAGCTCGCTGTGACGCGATTTTTGAGTTTTGACGATGCTGATTCTTTATGATATAAAATGCACAAACCATTATGAAACATGTTATGTATTCTTAAAGCTAGTTTCTTATTTGTCTAATATAATAATATTAACGTCATGGATTCGCACAAGACGCTATGGCAGATTGAATTATATATAGTCAGGCTGTGATCATAGTAATCATTCAACACAGGCAACGAATGTAATGTAATGCAATGGCCCCAAAGTGGGTGAGTTAACCAGCCGCTATTGGAGAATTATGTTACCAATCTTCCAAATTAAAACACCTTCATAGTACAAAATTATTGTATTGTCATTAGAATGAGACATGAAAACCAAGTGTAACGATTAAACAAGAAACGGCTTTCTGTCACTTATATTCATTATTAGTTTACCTAGTACATAATATCAAGTTAGAAAATATTCTAAAATCAGATAAAGAGAATTCAGATAGCGACTGGAAGAAATACCTTTCTAAAAATTTGATATGTTAATATTTTTGTTATAATTTTCTTCTTTTAATATTTTTTTCTATATTAATAAATTTAACTTGACGCACTTATGAATGTTCATAAGAATGTTACCTTGTAAGTTTTTTAATTCTTGCTAAAAACATTATTGTTATCACCAAAAAAACCGATCAGGAATTACAGAAAGAAAAACAAAGCCGCTTCCGGAAAACGATATTACTCTGTGGAGATTCAATGGGATAATAATCAGCTGTAGCATAGGTACATACATTGCAATAACTTAATTAATGTAAAAAGAGATCAATTTATAGATTTCCAAAGTATGTATAAAGAAAAAAATACGTCCATATATCCTTTCCTCCAGCATAGCTGGGTATTTTTAGTGACATGCAGTATGTATGTATAATGCTTTCGATTCATATACAGATAGCATAATAAAAATATTTTCGAAGGAGCTTCACTTGGTATTCGATTAACAGGAAGGTAGCAAGGTTCAAAGGATTCCCTACCCTTTATTCCGGATAGTGCAGAAGTGTTGCGAATTTCTACACGACACATAGTATTGTTACTTTCCCTGTGACCCATGTCTTGAGAAAAAGCGATATCCGTTTCAATTTTTACTCGAATATTGGAGAAAAAGAGGTATGATTATCGAGCGTAAAAACGTACGCTACTTAACAAGAATTAAAAACATTCTTGCAATGCAGCGTACCTACGTTTTTGATGGATTTAAATATCCAAAGATTCATTAGATAAATCTCTATTGTATCCGATATTTGTGAAAGCAACATAGAGTATGGTAAGCGTAAATAATAAGCGTATGGTAAATTAGGGTGTACGAACAAGTACACAAAAATATTCTGAAATAAATTAGTCAATAAAGCAAAAAACTCGACTGTAATAAAAATACTTTATTATCTCATGTAAATTTTACTTGAACAATACTAAAGTAATTTCAGAGGCGAGCAAAGAAATAAAACATATATTTGTTTTAATTAATAATAAAATATTTAGAAGAAGCAAATAAATTTTAAGGATCCGCAAATACAAATACTATTATAGTTTAGATTTTTTTAGAATTTACTTTCATTATTTAGCAGTCGAAACTTTCTCGTGTCATATTTTTACACTTGTTAGCTTTTTGATTGTAAATATAATTTGTCATTTTTTAGCAAATGTTTGGTTAGTAATAAATTGTATTAAAATGAGTGAGCTTAGTAATTGATACAAGGTTCAACTCTGATACATTACGTCGCTGCGCACAATACAACTAATCGCGTCTTTAACTATTACTCTACAATAGCTCCAAACCACACTTGCATGTTCAATTAAAAACAAATACTTTACGAATATTAGTAATTAGACTTAAATTTTATCAATTTACTAGCTGACCCGGCAGACTTCGTTGTGCCTCAATCGATAAATAAAAGTCCTAAACTTTTGTCTAAAATAAACTTAAAACAACAAAAGGAATCCGTCCGACGGGGGACACGTCAAAGGGAAAGCAAAATTGTTGTTTTATTTAATTCTGAGAATTTTCATATTTACCTACCTTTTAAACCTTCTCTGGACTTCCATAAATAATTCAAGAGCAAAATTAGCCCAATCGTTCCAGCCGTTTTCGAGTTTTAGCGAGACTAACGAACAGCAATTATTTTATATATATATATATAGATATAGATGATTTATAAAAAATATATAATAATAATATACAAAGAAACAGCTATTTATATGATTAATAATTATAACTGTCATCACGTAGACTAAACATTAGACACTGTATAGCCATCATACTAAGACTATAGATAAATAAAAAAAATCTTACGTTACGGACGTTTTTTCCCGGTTAGGTTACCCCTCCGCATAATCCCATAAAGAACTTCATTCCAATAACAAATTTAATGTTTTATGAGTATTAGTAATTAGACTTCAATTTTATCCATTTATTTACAATGCAATCCGCTTAAATCTTACATACTACCCTGAACGCTATTGTGCGGCTGACTGCATCCCAAGCGGGTGTCGCATGAGGTCAATGGGTGCGACGACTTGAGACGTCTCCCCTGAATCTAACGTTCCAGCTTTGTCTTCGACCATAACCATTACCGTTCCGAGATGGACCAATCTTAAAACTTCACCGTGTGGAAGTTGCTTCTTAGCTGTGATGTAATGTAAATATAAAAAAAAAACCTTTTCCAGCTCCTTAATTTCCTAAATAGTTCAACTGTGTAGATTATGATGCTATAGGGAAAAAAAAACATTCTTATATCAATGATATATTTACAACAATGAGCCGAAGATGGCAGACGAATTAGATCATAGGCCAGTTGGTATTAACTGTAAGTAATCAGTACAGAAACATCTAGATGTGAGCACGCACCGTAAATACTATCACGTCTGTATCTTTCCAAGATTTACTCATACAACTTAGAAAATAGCCACAGTACAGTTCAAAGTAGTTTTTAAAATATTAGAATATAAAGGGTTTTTCATCTGTAGCCATAGATAGCTATGACAGACTTGAAGAGATCCTGAATAAATTTGAGTTACGCTAATAACTATTTTAAACAAATATTGCTTATAGACAGATTCCGAACTTGGCGCGGACATTACTATTGTTTTGTTTATGATTGAAGGATTACTGGTGGCCCGAAGACCATTCCAGTTTCACCAGAACAGGTGGGCGAGCAAAAAGAGAGGTGGGATTAGCTAGCAGCTGCCCGAGCGCCTCCGAAGGAGACCTAACAACTCAAGGGCAAATTTTTTACTTCTTATGCCGATAGCTTTGAGAGTCTATTTCAGCTTCTCCTTGACGTGTAAGTGAGCTCAAGGGGCTCGAACCAGAGTGTTGCTAACACTGGCCCTAGCAAGAGCAGTGCTTTGCAAAATCTACCACTGGATCGAAAACGCGACCCACTGAGAAGACCCAGCGAGAAACTTAGTGGGCAAAATCCACTACCGGATCGGACAGTTAATAATTTGAACAAAATGTCAGAAAATCTCGGACATTCAAACATTGAAATTAACAAAGAGAATCGGCAAAGATACGAAAAATAGATTGTTATTGAACTGGATTGACTTTTGTTACTCAATTCCGCTCGGGGGTTCGAGTCTATTAAGGGATATCGAGCCCTTCGAAGGCAAAAATAAACACTTTTTTGTCTCAATTAGCGAGCCAAATCTATCTATTAACAGTTTATCTCAATTTGCGTCCGACGGTGCGATAAAGCTGTTTAGATTAGATGTAATAAATGATGCTGAGACGATCGTGTGTTTTGGATATGAGGAAAATATCGGGAATCAGTAATCTTATGTTCGTTACATTGTTTGCGTGGGCTTACTTGTGATAGGACGTTTTTAAGCAAACTATTAAAGCAACTTTGTAGAAATACAAACCAGTTTTTCCGTTTATTTAACTTTATTTGACTAAAGAACAAATGAGCTAAGTGACTTCACTTTATCGACTTATTCATTTTGTAAATCGTAAAACATAAAGGAATTAATGTAATGTAATGTAATGTAATGTAATGTCAAGTCAGACTTACATCTTAGATGCACACATTTTATGATTAGAGCGTTTTATAAAAACGGACCCATTTCAATTTGTATTTCGAAGGAAACACATTCTTACTGAGAATGTTCCAGATATATTAAATCCACCAATCACGCTACGATATTAGAAAACTAAAAACAAATACATATAAAGCATGCGAATGTTAAGGCGAAATCGTTCGTACTATTATAGTTTCGTTAGGCCCGAGTTAAATTGCACACAATCCAACTACGCAAAAGTTACTTTTATGTACACACACGCTTATGTATTGTTAAGCCCCGGGTTAATTGAACAGGGTGGAAAATTATACAAAGTTTGGTGTTAACACTAATGTCGACAGACGTTTTGTAAGTACGCGTCCCGTGTTCGAAGCGAGTCAATATTAACGGAGGATCCGTCAATTATCAATGTTTAGTGATGCTTAAAATCGCGGTCTGCATCGATAAGGGATGTTAGTTTGTAGATTAACAAGTCTTAGTTCGCTGTATAATAGCAATCGATGTTGTTGGAAGATATCAGAGTGTCATCAAGATAAACAAAAATGTCTCATTAAGTATATCAATTAGTTTAATAGATTTTTTTTAATGCCCTTGTAGGCAGACTGTGAGTGGTTACCGTCGCCCATGGACTTCAGCAATGCCAGGGGCAGAGCCAAGCCGCTGCCTACCGATGTTTACCACCATTTTATGTTTTATGTCTGATATTTTTAAGGCACCACATTTTACTGTAAATATAAGGCAGTTGGCAAATAAATTAACTTGTATGATAGTAAACAAATTTGAAACGTTCCAAACTTATTTCCATTTCTGGTAAGATTTTTATATAAATTTTGTCTCCGGTATTCTGACGTGAAACAGAAATATAAAATTAATGATGAAGCTAACATTGACTGTTTTACGATTTGGAACTCTTATAAGTAAACACGAATTCGAAGTAGCTGGAAAGTTGGTCTGAGTTCTCATTTGAGTATTTGTTTGAAGTTTTCGGAGTTCGAGTATTTGTCTGATATTGCTAACAAATAACAGAGTTCATCTTTAACTTCAATTAATATTTAATTTGACTACATCAAAGTGTTTCCTGTAGCAGATTGAATACAAAAATTAACATCGACATTTCAATGAAACAGAAGAAACGTAATTTTAATCTTACATCGAAGATGACGTAGAAAAGATATTCAAAAATAGTGATACTACATTTTTAAGGCGATGTTTCAAGGATAATAAATTTCTAAAACATTTCACCTATCATGTCGTGAATTATATATTGATGTGTTTTAATAAGTTTTCAAAAGAACCAATCAAAAACCGTCAACCTTTGATGTTGAAGCGATAAATTCTGCACGCGTAAACACGGATTAGGTGATATTGGACCGAAATCCGCGTCTGTGCGTCGGGGGCACAATGTTTACATTTACCTACGTTCAAATGTAAACATTTAATATCGACGCTGCAGGCGAGAGATCGGTATCGTGGATCAGTGCGCGTTTTCGATGTTATTCCACGTCTGGCTTATAAAATTATTTATTACACGATTTAAGCATTACAGATTTAAGCAAGCAAGCATTATGAATGTTGAAGAGGTTTTCGAATATTTTTTTGCTTGATGCCGTTAGTAGAGTTCAAGTTTTACAGTTCGTGTTAATAATTAATTTAATTAATGAATTATCGAGAGTAATTACAGGCCGCCATGTTTGATGGGGATTCTAGATTTACAATAATCTTACATTTAATCATTTTGAAAGTATATTTTGAGTTTTTGAGTAAGTTTTTTTGACTAGGTAACTTCCAGAACAGCCTTTTTAGAGACAATTATCATAGTCGTGATCTCTGAGATCTCTTTGCTGCCATACAAAAACAATCTCACCAAAACAAGTAGCGTTCGATTTACAATAATCTTACATTTAATCATTTTGAAAGTATATTTTGAGTTTTTGAGTAAGTTTTTTTGACTAACTTCCAGAACAGCCTTTTTAGAGACAATTATCATAGTCGTGATCTCTGAGATCGCTTTGCTGCCATACAAAAACAATCTCACCAAAACAAGTAGCGTTCGATTTACAATAATATTACATTTAATCATTTTGAAAGTATTTTTTGAGTTTTTGAGTAAGTTTTTTTGACTAACTTCCAGAACAGCCTTTGTAGAGACGATTATCATAGTCGTGATCTCGGAGAATCTCTTTGCTGCCATACAAAAACAATCTCATCAAAACAAGTAGCGTTCAAATCACGAATTCTAAAGTTATTCTATTAGATTGAACGAGAATATTTCAACGAAATTTCGTATTACATTTATATTTGAATCAGGGACTTGCTCGAGCCAAATGAATGGAGAATGTATACGCGATACAGCTCGGTTACTTTGATGTATCAAAGTAAATTCTATTTTCGATGGAGGCCTGCTTTCGTTGGTATATTTTGTGTAATTACTCGTTTTGTGTTCAGGACATTTCGGTAGAACTGGCGCGTCGTTTCGAGAATTAATTAAAATGCTTATGTACGTGTTTACAGAGAGGTCTAGCGTTTAACTAAAGCTGCTCTCGGGAGGGTCAATTTTCATCGCTTTTGCTATTGCTATCGCCATATATTTTAATCATACGCGGAATTCAGCTTACTAATTGATTTTTATAAGAAAGTTTTTTAATTTTATTTTTGCTTAGTTGTGTCATAGCTCACAGTCTACCTGATGTTAAGTGGTTACTGGAGTTCTAAGGTCTCAAGTATAGCTACAACGGCTGCCCCATCCTTCAAACCGAAACGCATTACTGCTTCACGGCAGAAATAGGCAGGGTGGTGGTACCTACCGGAGCGGACTCACAAGAGTTCCTACCACCAGTAATTACGCAAATTATAATTTTGCGGGTTTGATTTTTATTACACGATGTTATTATTCCTTCACCGTGGAAATCAATCGTGAACATCCGTTGAGTACGTATTTTATTAGAAAAATTGGTAGCCGCCTGGGATTCGAACACCGGTACATCGCTCAATACGAATGCAGCGGACGTCTTATCCTTTAGGCCACGACGACTTCAATAAACCTTTTTAACAACTTTTTAAATAAAGGACAAAATCTTCCCTTACGTCATTTATATTGTATGTATATGAAGGTCATAAGAAACCTGCCAGAGACCGGTTGTTTTGAAGAGATCACTATTTAGCGATAAAACCGCCTAGCCATCTTACAGATTGAATGCAAATAAATTGATGTAAATTAGTTTTTGATGTGCAATGAAGAACACTATCTTTTTCTCAAAGCTATGATTTTTTGTGTACTTATAGGCGGTTACTGTCATTACTATATCTTCATGCTTGGAGGGTGGGAGTGCTTGCAAAAGATCCAAAGCTTAGTTAGGTTTATTTCTAACAGTTACGGAAACCCACGGACATCCCTGCTTGAAACACGAGACACAAGTTTACATTGGTTGCCGAAAAAATTTAAAACAAATTCATTATTTTGTCGCCAGACGAATAGACATGACGATGCTATATCAAACGTGCTCGTTTTTCAAATACTTCCACATAGTCAAATGTATAGATAGTGTGGATCAAATAACTGTTTTCTGTGTTAACTTTTTTGTAATAGACAATCACTCACAATAAACTCAATCAGATAACTATGTGTGTACTTAGACGATAATTTTGCTGTTTGTAAATTTTATATGTTGTGTAAAAAATACAGTTTGCCATTATTAAAATCCTTGTATAAACTTTGAAATAAATCTAAGACTGCAGAAATAAACGTATTTGACTTGATTCTGATTTTTCCGGTCGTTTTTTACTATTGGGGAACGAGTAATATACCTATACATGGCGTGGTCAATAATAATGTATTTGATGTTAAATGATTACCGAAGCCCACACGGCAAAAAATTAAAGTTTCAATTCCTTCAATGTGTCTAAAACAGCTAGAAGAGTAACATCTAAAAAAGTTAATAAGGCTAATCAGATTTTGTAACTCATCTCAAATAAAAAAATCGCACTCTCTATTAACTTTAGAAAGGCTATAGTATCTGTATTTTTTACTTGTCTATTTCACACTCCAACTGTTTGATTAATCTGTATCCCCGTCCGTACATTATATCTTGCTAAACAAATACACTTATTTGGTTGTAGATTCCCAGAAAATTTTTCAACTACCCTCACTCCGATAATCAAAGGCTTTCGACCCATAAAGCAAACACCAATATACAATATTCTTTTGAGTGCGAAACTTGGGCAAACGTTTGCATTAGGATCGCAATGTTTGAAGCCTGAATCCGGCTGCTTAATGCAAGGGCACGCGCTCCACCGTATCGCCCACGGCTGAGAATCGAACCGTGTTTTATGGAGTACACACTTTTATGAACAAGCATTTTTTGGCCGCTTTGTGCAACCTATGTATTGAATTTGATCTAGATATGTTTGTTACATTTAGAAGGTAACAATATAAATCGGCGTGGCCACTACTTTTATAATTTCATAGATTCTGTCCTACTGGGTTTTCACTGATGTGTTAAAACTTAAAACTTAGTGAAACTAAAACTTGTCTTGTGTTAAAAATCTGATTGGTTTCGGATTCTAAGGTTTCGTAGTGATAAATAAACGCACAAAACTCTTCTACTACTACTTAGACTATAAGCTGAATATACCTAACTATATTATGTTGTTTAAAAAACATAATAAATGTCCAGATCTTCATAAAATCGTATATTTCAGCATTTCGAGATTCGGTATGACCGACTTACTGTATTTTTTCACTCCATACACAGATGCTGCAGCTTTATTGGTCTGTCATGATTTCGTATGGATTTACGATTATTTTTATTTTACTGTTACGACCCAAAATATTATGCCCAATATGACGAGGCTCTCTTTGATATCCGATATCGAGTGACCCCGGTAATGGACATGATGATGGCCTCGTAAAAAGGTGATCGGGACCTTTTTTTTCAATATCGAGAGATATCCAGGATTACATTAAGTAGTAAAGTTTCCGGGGAATTAATTATAAATTTGGATTTATAAGGTAATTTCCGTTTACAGAGGGTACTTTAAGATTATTTATCTTCGTTTCTAGGGGTTTAAAGATGTGATGGATCGCCTGTTTAGGACGGTTTGTTAAATTTACGATAGATATAGTAGGTTTAATCTGATTTATCTGTTGTATATCTTACACAGATTTATAGTAGCATGAAGTCTTATTCCATACTTTTTTTATAAAAATGGCTTCATACATCGTCGTTTTATGTCGTAAACATTAATTTTATGATGTTTACTTAACTAATTGCCTCATTATGTTACTAGAATACTTTTGTTTAAGCATTTTTTTTTACTTAAATGGCGAAATTCAAGCGTTCCTGAGATATTTACTATCGCTTGCTAATTAACTGCTGTTACAACAACGCTCGAGTGATTGCTGAGTGGATTATAAAAATTGGCAACTAATAAAATACATTTCCAGTGATATCGAATTATGGTATAAATTTAAAACCCAGCAACATTTGAAACTGTGAACACTAGAAGGACTTTTTGGCGGGAACGCGAGAAGTGATGTTGTGTGATTTGTTTTATTTTGTCTATTTAGTGTTTCTTCAGGTTTAAATGTGTAATAACGGTGGTTTACTAACTATTTAATATCTGTGAAAGTGCACAAATGTGGGAAAATGAAACAAAGTCGCTGGACGTAACTTCTCGAGATCCTCCAAAAAGTCCACTGAAAATTTTTTAGTAAATAACCACCATTTTACTGAGATTGTATTTCATCCCATATCATCTTATTTCGTTTCATTTCATCCCAGTTGATTAATGTCTCAAATTAATCATCTTCATTTCATTTCACTCCATATAATCTTTTTTCATAAAAATAACAATATAAATTAAAATAAGATATGACTTAAAGGTCTTAGTTACCAGGTCATAAAATCACTTAAAAAAAATTAACACTAGAATGATCTCACACTGCGTCATAAAACACCAACATTCGTTTCATAGCAAACGATCTCATTACGCGTTTAGTGTTTGTTGAAACATTTCAATCTGACTTGGTTTGTTTTATTCGGTCGCTTGTTTAGACGGGGCCATAGAACGAGTGATAAGAGCCTCCAAAGGGTTATCGAATCGGGTAAAATCACTAGGATAATTTGTTTGCTTTGGAGATCTCGATACTCTGGCATGATTGTAATCTTTTTTCGGGAAACGTTCTTAAAATACATCCCATTTTGTTATCTCGTTGGAGTGATCTCTGAATAGAATGTGAATTGAATCGTTTTGTAGTGACTGCTTTAATAAATTCTAAGAATTATGCCTTAGGTTTGAAGTCTACTTTTAGTCTAAGTCTGAAGTATACTTTTCTTTTAATTCGTTTTTATTGGAAACAATCTGGTGCCTAAAAAATTAGATTTCTATAGTACGGGCTATTAGAAATTTAACTCTATAATTGACGCTAATTTCAAATAGTTTTATGAGAATTAATTTATGATAATATGTTTATTAAAAAAAAAAAACATTTGTCTTTTGGGTTAGTCTATAGGGATTTGTTTTATAATATTTATCATCAGAATGGAGCTTTTAAAGTACTAGTAATTAAAAATACGATTTGCATTGTGATGTAGATGCGAAACACACAGTGAAAAAAATCAACGATATATGGATCGAACATTAAAAACGAAGACATGGACTGGATACTCTGGATATTTGAATTTGAAAATGAACCCTATAATAGGCCAACGACAATCCAAGTAACTTTTGACTTGAAAGAACTACGAATGAGAATTGGTCTTAAAAACTGATGATACTTAATCTGTGGTTAAATTAGTAGCTTTAGACCTTAATGTCATAACAAGTTGGTTCCATTTGCGTCAACTAAACAAAGTAAAAATCGTGCCAAAAGTTAAATATTTAATCATTGGATACTAATAAACACCGTTAAAATCTTAAAATATCGAATTAGTCTAAGCCAGCTCCAACTGAGAAACTGAAAAATTTGGGTTGCCATTTGAACGAATGTGGACGAAAGATTAATAAAAAAAATGAGTCAAGGTGAGAGGATCATTCATAATAATACCTGTTCGGTTTCAGTCAGAAAATTTAAGACCTCAGCCTTATGAAATTACTAGGTACTATTCCCGTCGAACCCGTCGCTCGGGGTGAAGGGTTTGGTGAGTAAACTAACCCACAAACACAGCCCACTGAGTTTCTCACCGGATCTTCTCAGTGGGTCACGTTTCCGATCCGGTGGTAGATTCTGCGAAGCACTGCTCTCGCTAGGGCCAGGGTTAGCAACACCTCCGGCTTGAGCCCCGAGAGCTAACCTACACGCTAGGGTTACGCTGATATAGCCTCACAAGACATTAGCTTAATAAGGCATTAGCCATGGGACATGAACTAAGCCTTGCTACAGCTGGCCAATGTACAAACATGAAACGTTTGAAGGTAGAAATTTGATTTTTTTTTATATTTCGCTTACATCGAAATTACAGCAACGACAATACGAATGCACGTCCATATGCGATGGAACCACTCTCCATTGGATGAACTTTGTGCTCTCAAAGTTACTGCACCACGGAATTGCCGCTCAGTTTGTGAAATGCAAGACGTATTACAAGCTCGTATGGTAGGTACTCCCATCCCCGTCTATTTCTGCCATCACATCTAAGGGTCCGTTCACACAAACTGGCTTGAATCGGCACGCTTTTTTCTTTTCACACTGACCGGATCGTATATGTTTGGAATTGGCTGGAGCGGAGCCCCCAACTATTTCACATAGACCGCCTGGAAGAGATGGACGTGCACGCAATCGAGAAAGATCGCGCAATAGGAGCCGGTCGTCATCACCTCACGCACACATTATTCATTATTTCACACGCAGCGGGTTCAAGCGTTCATAATGACAAAAAAAGTGCATATCGTCGCTGCCAAACCAAAATCTGCTAAACTATATTTTGAATTAACGAGTAAAAACATTTTCGTATATAATTTTATATGAAAGTGAATTTTTAAGAACTATATCAAATGAAAGCTATAGATAAATATTAAAGCTATATATATACACATAACAGTTTCTTTATACGGTAGATAGGGCTATGAACTATACGAGAATGGCAAAAATTAAAAATCTCAAACAGTGCAAAAATATACTTTAGCACAATTACTCAAAACATTGTTTCCAACGCGATAAAAATCTGCTCTCCTCTCCGAACCAATCTGTGTGAGCAGACCCTAAATGTCAATGGCGAAATTTACTTTCTAGTATTTGTGGGCTCTATTAGTAACCACTTACTTAATCTACGGCATATAAGCTCGCCCTGTCTACATCAACAATAAACTATGTTGTGAAAATTTACGTTGTATTGAAATGTTGAATCTTCCAATTCAAACTCAAACAATATAATGTTCAACACAAATATTGGATAGCATTACGTTCAATGTTAACATTAAAATATTATTTTCTTACCTCATATTTCATGGCCTCTCCTGGGTTCCGCAACCATTGGGTGTGAGGTTTTATTTGCTTAATATTTTCACGAAACGACAAACCCTGACATTTTCCCGCACACATTTACAATAATAAATAACGTAGACTTCCCATATCCCAGTCGTTCCCATTTGCTGCCTACTTCCGAACTAACTTGTTGAGCCACTTAAAGAAAAAGCGCTGTAATTATAGCAATGACTGCATCCATGAAGACGCTACGAGACAATAGTCTGAGCGGTTTTCATTCGAAGATATAATTATCTGACCCAGCCACATTCCCAAGCTAATTCCTCAGCAATCTGCCTGTAGTTGTCAAGTAATATATTATTATACATTCATCTTGATTTCTAAGCTAAGCTTCCTACGAATTCTTATGGTATCTTAATCAAAAGCCTGCTGCTCAAATATGAATATTGGGCTTGCGTTTTGATCGATCCACTCTCTTTAACCGTAAAGATTGATTTAGGCATGTCCTGTATATCGAAGATAAGCACCGAGCTTCAGGTCTTGTTTTATAATACGCGACAGAGTCCTAGCAGGAAGCTTCATTTCTCGCGATAAGATTTATTGCTTCCTAATGACAAATTCTGGCTTTAACAGCATTAACAGCCTTTGTTGTTCTAACAGCATGCGGCCAGCCCGATCTTTTCTGGTCTCCGACAGGTGAAGTGTTGTTGTATCTGTTGATTTTGTTTTTTAATTGCCGTTGTAGGCAGACGAGCATACGGCCCACCTGATGGTAAGTGGTCACCGTCGCTCATGGACGTCAGCAATGCCAGGGGCAGAGCTAAGCCGCTGCCTACCAAATAAGAACGAATTATAGTACGATATACGAACACACGGCTGATGATACCAATCTTTTGAAGTGTCTGGAATATGACCGACGGCTCCATACCCACTTTGTGCAAGACGATCACTGCAATCCTATTTTCTTTAACACCCCATTCCATATTATAATTTGATAATGAACACGAAAAAATATGTGAAATGGCGCAAAATCGAAAGAAGTTTAAAAAAATAATATACGTAATCCAAATTCAAGATAATTAAAAAGTTGAAAAAAAAAAAGTTTTTATGTAACAGTATTTATGGCCAGACTATTTACTCTAACAAATCGTGCGAGATCACAGAACGTCTTACTATTGGTAACCACCGCCTAAAACCGATGTCACTCCGTACACATTTATTCAATTATAATGTCCAGTTTCAAAGCCCCAACGCTACATTTGAAAACCGCAGCGGAACACAATAAAAGCGACGGTAACACTGCAAAGATTTATTTATCTGTTAAATTTCTCACGGGGCGTTCGTGTAATTTGATTAAAAATTCATTAAGCCGTATCCCGCCCGCCGCCCAGGGGAATAATTTAGTGCATTTCGTCCGCCCTGTCACCTCGGTACCAATGTTTTGGATTAGTATTATGATTGCTGCGGTGTTTGAGCGCGGCGCGGTTGCTGACGTAATCTTCAAGGGGTTGGGTTTTGTTAATGCTGATACTCGGTAGGTGGGGCGTATTTTAAGCCCGCTTTGGAGTTAGTCTTTTCGGTTTTTAGAGTGTGGCAGACCTTATTCAATGATATTGAGACATCGACCTCAAATATCAAGATGGATTCTTCAAGAAACTGAAAGTTCAAGATTGGAACTTCCGGTTAAGCTGTCCATATTCATAAAGACTTTATACAATCATGTCAGAAGCCAGAATTCCTAACGTTGCCGAAAACATACTCTAAAAAAATTATCATAAATATTCCGTAAACAATAGACATAATGGTTGCGTCGAATTGTATCAGAAATATGCCATTGATGCTAAAATTACCACCACACTAATACCACATAAATGCAACTTGCATGAAAATTTTAATACAGCACATATTATTGATATGACAAAATACGTCACATTGTATCACTAGTCCTATTTTACTATGATTTAAAAATCTCTAGATGTGACCAAATGCCATATTAATAGTTGATTATTAAATTAATGCTTTATTTTAGAGTTGGACAGGAGACCGGTTCACTTGCTGTTAATCGATACCTGGATCCCATTAACACTAGAAAACAATGTCACTTTAACGTGGATTCGAAATCTCACTTTTGTATTTACACAGCCGCTCGCTTATGTATTACTTTATGTGCTTCTTACAAACAGGAATACGTGTATGTATACCTAAAAATCAAATCTTAGTATTGGTAGAAAGTTTTTTTTATAACTACGTTCAATTTAAATGAGTCATCCTTGTGATAATTCATATTTTAAACTATAGTGAATGTTAAACCGAAAAATAATCTACATACATTTTAATGACGAGGAAACCAGGACCTGAAACTGCGATATTTTAAGACAAATATTTTTTGTATGGAAACTAGCGACATCTTGTAGCGGATGCCCCTAAGCTTATATTTTGTTAAAGTTAAGGTATTTAATTATTGTACAACTTAATACAGAAAATAAATAAAAAATCATACAAGTCTTTATTTAATATAGTCAAATTGATTAAATTTTATCAATTTGTGGTTTCTGAAAATTTACAAAATCCTTCAATTAGTATTAAAAAAATATAGGATAGGTAGCATGTTACTGCCATCTACAGGAGCAATGAGAAACTAATCGAAGCGAAGCCATCTAGTGGCCGACGCCCGTAAACATTATTGTTGAGTGCTTGAGCTGCTTATCTATAACTAATTTATGTGTATTATCTATGAAGGAAACGATATCTTCGCATGTTTCACAACGTTGCTAACACGAACCCTAGCAAGAACCGTGCTTCGCAGAATCTACCACGGTATCGGAAACGCAACCCACTGAGAAGATCCGGCGAGAAACTCAGTGGGCTGTGTCTGTGGGTTTCATTAGAAATCACATCCAGTTTATTTAGATGCGTGGAGCACGGTATCGGAGCTCGCCGCAGCGCAATCATCAAATATTTGTATTCCGTCGAAAAAGTAATATGATTATTAATCTGCTCTCAGTTCATCCAGTGTAGGGTGCGATTCCGCTTAATAACACTTCAATGTATTGAAATCATGCAAAACTACGGAATTCAGTTTGCATTCGATTGCAGTTTTGGCGAAATACTTTGTTGTGACGTTTTACAGTTTTTGTTCGTGTTTTTTTTTATCTATGAATATTTATGTGACTCGATCGTCACAATTTTAACAAAAGTTTTTTTTTTTTGAAATCGCAAACACAATATTCTTATAATAATTTAGTGTTCGAAAGAAATGGTTGCTTAAGTTTCAGATTTTGGAGGAATACATTATAACAGTGCGTCTTTTTTTTTTTTTTTCAATGGTAACTTTTACGTAATAGGTCGAGCCTAGTTTAACGCCAATAAAACTACTTATTTAGGCTGTATGGTAGTGTCTACCAGAGCGGGCTCATATAACGGGCGAGACGTGTTTTTAATTATCGCCCTTGTAGGCAGACGAACGTACAGCCTACCTGTTGGTGAGTGGTTACCGTCGCCCATAGACCTCAGCAATGCCAGGGGCAGATCTAAACCGCTACTTAAAGACAGTTAAGCCGCTGCTTACCGGATGTCGCTCGAAAACACTTGCTAGGTATAAAATAAAAATTGACACCTGTTTGCAGGATTGTTATCCAATCGCACGAAACAAACTATAATATTAATATAATTATAGTATATTACCTATAGACTACCCACAATTCGAATGCTTATAAAATAAAACCAGTAAGGCGTCAGGAGTAATTACATTTCATTTTAATCACATCCAACACTGAGCCCGTGACGAAGTTCTCACAAGGCACGATAGAGCTGGTACTGGCAAACGCAGTGTGGGACGGCCACCTACCAGATGGACCGACGACCTGGTGAAAATTGCTGGGTCACGTTGGATGCAGGTGGCAACGGACCGGCCGCACTGGACATCAGTTGGAGAGGCCTATGTTCAGCAGTGGACAGCAGACAGGCTGAAATGATGATGATGATGACGATAGAGCACTGGTTTTATTGTAATTTTTATTAATGAATAAATTCTAAGTTGTAGATTGAATATGCTACTGGTTGATAGAGAGCACCGCGCGGAGTGCACTCGCGCTATCTTGTGTAAATGTTTGCACTGCGGTAGTAGCCCTGTGAGTTTGGTAGCGATCCGCACAAGTATTTTGGTAATAGTTAAATTATTACGTACTCATAAAAAAAACAATTTAACTGTTTTTTTATTTTTAAATAAACTACTACTAATTAAATAAGAACTGTCTGATGAACTCATCTTTGTTTAATACTTCACTATGAAATTTTATTGCCATTTGTTTATTTCACTTTTACCCTAAGCACAATATTGCAAATTACCCGAGCAAAACAATGGCGCAGAACTTTGGGTGCGTGAGAGCAGACGTAGACACTAACGCGCATGCGCACTTGTACTAAGGGAGAAAAATTTACACTTTCTTCCCTGGACAGCGGGAGGAAAACCGAACTTTCGGCGTAGGTAGGAGAAAAAAATATACGATAGGCAAAATTTGATCCAGTTTATCCTTACAGATATCATGGTCTCCCTACACATCGAATGCTCAGAAAGTTCAACGGAGCGGTGTCCTAACGGTAATCAAACTGAGAGACCTCAATGTTTGCTTACTTCGCTCTGCCGTCTGTGCTGTTTCAATACACATATTAATTTTACGTTTCATTAAATAGATGTACTATATATATCTATGATCTATAATACGTGCTTATACAAACTAATAACCAGTTATCGCAATAGTATCTTCTTCGGAATACGCGAATACGCGAGCTGTTGAAAAATTACTTTTATGGTTTAATCTTGGGATTTTTCAATTGCCTTTTACTGTCTAGTAGACAAAAGAGTATAGGGGCCATCTGGTGATGGATGGATATCGCTCATATACGTTAGAAATGCCAGGAGTATATTGTTTGAAGAAGGACATGTTATGGCGCTCAAGAAACACGCGTAGGAAAGAAGTTCGTTCTAAAGCCAGATGGTACGTGGCAAAGAAGATCTGGTTGGAATGGCTATGTTTATCAATGCAGCGGTTCTAGGTAGCATGGAGATGACCGAATCGTCTCAAAAATATTCCCAGAGCACCCCTCATGGTCAAAACTCAGATAGAACCCAAGTCCCTCCGTAAACCCACAGGTTTCAAATGATCTGTGATTTGCGTAAACTTTTCATTGGGTTTGTGAGTTATCCGCTTCAACAGAACTCTAAATGAGCAAGCCGCCAGCGCTGATCAACGTACATTTCCCCAACTCAACCTACAAGACGTTGGCACAACAGTAAGACATTCCTATCTCAGTGTTATAATTATTATTTTTATTGCTTATATGGATGAATGAGCTCACAGCCCACCTGGTGTTAAGTGGTTACTGGAGCTCATAGACATCTACGACGTAAATGCGCCACCCACCTTGAGATATAAGTTCTAAGGTCTCAAGTATAGTTACAACGGCTGCCCCACCCTCCAAGCCGAAACGGATTACTGCTTCACGGCAGAAATAGGCAGTGCGGTGGTACCTACCCGTGCGGACTCACAAGAGGTCCTACCACCAGTAAAATCGCAATAATATTCAAATAATACAGTGATCAACAATATTTCGAAATGCGGGACATCGAAATACGTAGTTTGCCCTGGTGTTAAATGTTTATCATTTTGTGCGGAGATCAGAATCACTCCGACACATGAAGTGACGTATCAGCAATCACTTACAATCGCTTTTGGCTTAAGTGTTGAACGAATAGCGATTTCAGATATGGAGTTGAAGAGTAATGCAGATTTTTCAAGGTTATTGGACTCGTGAGTCTGATCTGATGATTTTATTTTCGTTTAATGGCGCTATGAGCCTCCATGAGTAAGATACCACTTTCTTTGAAGATCGGGACAGTCTTCTTTATTTTTATTGCATATATGGGTGGACGAGCTCCCAGCCCACCTGGTGCTTAGTGGTTACCGGAGGCCATAGACATTTACAACGTAAATGCCGCCACCCACCTTGAGATATGAGTTCTAAGGTCTCGGTATAGTTACAACGGCTGCCCCACCCATTAAGCCAAAAGGCATTACTGCTTCACGGAAGAAATAAGCAGGGTGGTGGTACCTACCCGTGCGGACTCACAAGAGGTCCTACCACCAGTAATGTATTATAATATTATGACGTGTGTTATTATAGCTATTATTCTTGTAATTCAAGAGTTGAATGCATTCCTGTAGTAAGTCGAACGTTAGTGGTGATCAAGATATAACAATCTCCGCTGAAAATACGCTCGTGTTACGAGTATGTGAAAGTCAAATCTATTTTTTATCGTTGTATAAAATTTTATCGTCCTGTTTGTTCCCTGTGTTTTTGTTCGTAAAGTCAATGTTTTGAATTAAGTGACATCAAGTTTTCGATTGTGTAGATTATTTGATAGGTAACTAAGAAGGCTTTATTTATTTATTATTATAAGAATATTTCTTGTAAAATGCCGCAGCATTTATTACATTTTAGTGAAGATCTTGCTTCGTTTTTATGCGAAAACGTGTTAACCCGGCTAAGAAATTAAAATTAAAGTAAGTATTCACTTACCTATTCATTGTATTTCGTTGAAAATTCCGTATTTACCATTGTCACATCTCATAATTTACAATCAGTCGTACAAATATCAACCCTACAAGAGAAGGAATACATTGCTCACGATTTCAATGGCATCGTGTGTGCTCTCTGTGAATTTTTATTGCGTTGAATATAAAAAAAACGTCAGCGCTCTTGTTTTATTGGCTTCCTCTAGACGTACTTAAGATAATATTTAGTGAATTATATGAAATCGATAAACAAAATTCGAAACTTTCGAACCGAGGATCGTAAAACGGAAAAGATAGCAAACATTGGGGTGGCAGAATTGACTTTTATTGTCAAATGTGAGCAGACTTATGAACCGTTGTAAGTATTGTATGATGAAGTCGTCATGGCTTATAAGATAAGAAGCCCAGTGCATTCGCATTGATCGTTGCAATTGTGCCAGTGTTCGAATCCCGTTTTTTTTCCCTACCTATGCTGATAGCCTTGCGAGGCTATTTCAGCTTCACCCTAACGTGTAAGTAAGCTCACGGGGCTCAAACCGGGAGAGAGTTGCTAAGACTAGCCCTAGCAAGAGCAGTGCTTCACAGAATCTACCACTGGATCAGAAACGCGACCCACTATGAAGACCCGGCAAGAAATTGACCTACTCAGCAACCCACAGCTGAGCCTCGCATGAAACAGAACACATGAAAAGGCAAAGGGGAGAAACTGAAGCGTTTAGCGCGCAGCACATCTATCCCATAACCCTCCCCCTTGGGAAGCCGGACTGACGGTCGTCGACGTCTTGGGTCGGCAGGCCATCCAAAGCCTAGATGGTGCCGGTTAGAATGGACTATCCCGCGGTATACCCCGCTGGGTCAGAACCAGCGTGGATAGAGGATACCCGGCCTTCCATCACCGGGATGCTCTTGCGTAAAACGCGTGCAGAGCAGCTTGCACGTCGTCCTCTTAGCCCCCCCTTGCCGGTCCCCAGACCGACATGTGAGGGCATTAGAGGGCCAGGGCTTGGACGAGATCCGTCTCTCTAGCCCCTACTCGACGGCGGCGGGCTTGTGCCTCTCACACGCGTCACGCCACCTCCTTCTGCGAGATGGTGCACTCGCAGAAGTCGAGCATGGCCTTCCACGACTCACTCGATGCCACTACACTCGGCAACGACAAGTCGTTTCCTATTTTTGCGATGAGGACACGGCGCCACCCCTCCCATGCGGGGCAGGCGACGAGCGTGTGTTCTGCCGTGTCCAAGTCGCAATCACATTGTGGCCGTCGGCTCGGCTCCGCAGGGACTCACCGAAGCAACCATGCCCAGTGAGCACCTGCATGAACCGGAAAGTGAGGCGTCCTCTACATATGTATGTAGGAATTGGTAAGAACGGAACGTATGAAAAGAGTGTGGAACGGAGCGTTAAGATGTGAGTGAGAGAAAACGGAAAGAAAGTGAGAAGAGAATGACAGACAGAATGACAGAGAATTGAAAGATGGCGAAGACGGTTGAAAAATGAGCAAAACGTAATAAAAGTGTTAATTATTAATTATTATTATAACTGAAGATTTTGGAACAGTGGAAGTTTTATTTTATGCGCTGCGATCCCTATTCTACATATCGACGCTTGAAAGGCAAACGTGACTAAGCGACAATGCGTGAACTTTTCACTAGACTAATTTAAACTTGAAATAACTGAAAAAAATTCTATTTTAACGAATCTAGCTGTATAATTGAAATGATTTTAATAGATTTAGAAATATATAATTATTTGCGCATCGATTATGGTTATTGCCTATCATTTATGTACAAAGCAGTTATTGTCGCTTAGTCACGTTTGCCTTTCAAGCGTCGATATATATAAATAATATTTAGAACTTTTAGTGTAGGTGCTGGAATTTAAAATTGCTAAAAATTATTATACTTTTATACATAAAATTGAATTTCATTTTCAAATAGTGGAACGCAGTTCACGTACGAAAATACATTTCAATCAACCTTACTGTAGTGAAGTTTGAACGGGGTACCCCTCGATCCGAGTCTCGCACGTCCGTACGATGCATAAGTCCTGACAACACGTCTACTCCAACAAATTTAGAGTCGTTAGAACACGTTGAAGGTAGAAAAAGAATAGAATTATAAAATAGGAAAGTAAATAATAAAAAAACGCCCAGCCGTCGGAATTAAAACTCTAATTATTGACACTCAAGATTCATTTTAATTTACATAAACCTATTCTAGCTATATTATTGTTATATATTCTATATATTCAACGCCTGTCTGTCACCTGTCTGCAACGCATAATGCGCTACTTTGGCCACGTTGCCCGCGGAGATGTAGACAACTTGGAACGTCTGATGGTCACTGGGAAAGTAGAAGGAAAACGTCCTAGAGGCCGGAGCCCCAAACGTTGGTCCGACCAGATCTCCGAGCAAACCAGCGGACCACTTAGCGCTGCACTACACCAGGCAACTGACCGAAACCGATGGAGGCTGACAGTCGACAAGCTAAAACGGAGTCACGATCCTCAGCAATGAGGGAGCGATGGAGAAGAAGAAGAATTCTAGCTATCTTTTATCTATACCTAAAAAATAAATTGCTGTGCGTTAGTCTCGCTAAAACTTGAGAACGGCTGGACCGATTTGGCTAATTTTGGTCTTGAATTACTCGTGGAAGTCCAGAGAAGGTTTAAAATGTTAGATAAATATGAAAATGCTCGGAATTAAATATAATTAACAATTTTGTTTTCCCTTTGACGGACGGATTCCTTTTCTTTGTTTTAAGTTTATTTTATACAAAAGGTTAGGTCTTTTATTTATCGATTGAGGCACTACGAAGTCTGCCGGGTCAACTAGTTTTAAATAAAAAGCATGAAGTAAGCGCAAATGATTTAGTGTTTTCTTTACCAGAGCCAACTTGTTTTCTGTGTTAAAATTTGTATATAATTTTTACTGTCTCGCAAAACGTACGTGGATTTTGTATTATTTATTCCTATAACGAATATTTTGATTTTGTCGAATCTAATTAAATGTTGGTATTGCTTGATGGTAAATTTGTTAATTACTTATTGTTTTACGAAAATTCCTTTTGTGAACGGTACCTTGTGTAAACTGTTAAAAAATTGAATACAATTGTGTAATAAAATAACCTGGTCCATTGAAATTTAATTAGATAGAAACTGTTTAACTAGTGGTCGGCTGTATTGTATTTGTCGCATGGGGTAAAATACCAATATCCTAGCAATTTTTTCCACGAAGCAGTTATGCTTCCTATTTAAAGGATGATAGTAATACAGCTATCGTGCAATTGTGACTCAAAACTCATTTTTAAAGGTCATTTGTCGGTTTCACAAGGCCCAGAAATGGTTCGCTTATCGCCAACAAAATATAGAAAGTGATGCCTCAAAATATATCAAATCTGAAAATCTCACCTTGCCCATCTTTGATGATGATTTGTCAATTTATACTTTCTCGTGTAGCATTAAAGTAAAAAATGCCATATTTTTTTTTTTTTTGCTTAGATGCGTGGACGAGCTCACAGCCCATCTGGTGTTAAGTGGTTACTGGAGCCCATAGACATCTATAACGTAAATGCGCCACCCACCTTGAGATATAAGTTGTAAGGTCTCAGTATAGTTACAACGGCTGCCCCACCCTTCAAACCGAAACGCATTACTGCTTCACGGCAGAAATAGGCAGGGCGGTTGTACCTACCCGCGTGGACTCACAAGAGGTCCTACCACCAAATTGATTGGTTGTTTCAGCGATTTTCTATTCATATCACTAAATTTCGGATATATTATATAGCTTTTAAACAAACTAAAAACGTTTGACAAATCAACGAAAGAACGCTACTTCAGTCTTTGTCTTTGCTATATCTAGATTTATGACGATTTTAACTAATCGGATAAGCAAGAAGAACGCGTAAAGATAAATTTTATTGAACGTATTATCTTAAAGTGATAGTATACGTTCAATGGCGTAGGTTGTCGTCGTGTAGTAAGAAAAGTGAGCTCCGCACACAGCATACAAATAGTTTACAAATGACGTGACGTCGCGGAGCCGTTTTCATTGTATGTGGTCCAAGTGAATGCAGTTGTCTGGAGTAATAAAATATTTTTTTTTTTTTTGTTTATTACACCTTATTTTTATTTACTTACTAGCTGACCCGGTAGCCTCAATCTATAAATAAAAGACCTAAACTTTTATATAAAATAAACTTAAAACAAACAAAAGGAATCCCTCCGACGGGGGGACACATGAAGGAAAATCAAAATTGATATTTTTATTTAATTCCAAACATTTTCATATTTATCTACCTTTTAAACCTTCTCTGGACTTCCACAAATAATTCAAGACCAAAATTAGCCAAGCCGGTCCAGCCGTTTTCGAGTTTTAGCGAGACTAACGAACAGCAATTCATTTTTATATACACATAGATTAAACTCATGTCAAATTTACATTGGCGGACTTGAAGCCTAAGGCATTCTCTACCAATCAACCAAAGGTAGTGCAAAGTAAACAGTGGTAGGGGCAATAAAATTTATATTAAATAACAATACATACGTAAATATACATATGTACACTGTTTTCTCTTAGATATTATTTATTATAAAATTTTCCTATTAAGATTAAAATATTCAACACATGCACTTGACAGTACAATGCATGACAATGACATATTGATCCCAAATGTAAAACTTCACTAAAAACAGTGCTGAGACTGTTATAGTAGAACAAAGAGAAACATCCTAAATATTAGACTATAAGGTAAAATCGTATAAGATAAAATGTCAAAAATGGCTCACGCTACAAATTTAAATGTAACTAGATAGGTCATGTTATCAATACATATTTGTGTAGGAAAAATAAAAAGGGGTTGAAAATGAAAAGGGCCCTACTGGTTGCAGGACCTCATGTGAGTCCGCACGTGTAAGTACCACCACCTTACCTATTTCTACGGTGAAGCAGTAATGCGTTTCGGTTTGAAGAGTGGGGCAGCCGTTGTAACTATACTTGAGACCTTAGAGGTATCTCAAGATGGGTGGCGTATTTACGTTGTAGATGTCTATGGGCTCCAGTAACCACTTAACACCAGGTGGGCTATGAACTCGCCCAACTTATCTAAGCAATAAAAAACAAAAAAGATTAAGAAAGCAGCTGGATCGCTATGGAGAAGTAAAGCTACGAACAGAAAAGTATGGATAGGCCTTTGCCAAAGAGCAATCTGATAATCAGAAATAAAGGCTTTTGAATTTGAATAATGTTTTCCTTACAAATAAAAATTCACAAAGGACTTCTACAACGGAGGAAAAACAAGGTGTAATTAAAATCAAATTCGAAGAATTCGTGTTAATATAAATATTTGGTCCTACCTATTATACGCCTGCAAAGGGAGATACTAAAACCTACTTAAAAACCACTTATTTCTGCAGTGTAAACCTCATGTGTTTCGGTTCGAAGAGCCAAAGACACAAATCAGAATTCAGGGCATTCAAAAACACAAGGTGAACCGTTTCTTAAGCCACAGAGGCTTGATATGTAAAGGATAACGCATTACTATACTATAGACACGAGAAAGCGGACGAGAAAAGTATTTAAGCATTACGCATTCATGCTCCTCAAATCGGAATCTTTTGCACGCTAAACGTACCGAAAATAATCTATATTAGTACATGGGAAGAACACGCCCAGATCCTGATATTAAATATCTTATATATAGGCTAGATAGTTTAACCAGCACTCAGAAGCATTGATGACATTAATCTGTAGTATCAAATTAATGAATTTTTTTTAGTATATATTTTAAAATAATGTTTTTTTATTAATATTAGAGAAAGAGGTAGATCTAAAAAGAAATGGATGGATTTCGTGAAAGATAATATGTGTAAGAGGGGAGTGAGCTAAAAAATTGTATGTATGGTATGGGTATGGAAGAAGAAAACATGTTGCGCCGACGCCGCGACGCCAGAGGAAGAGAGCAGGACAGGGAGAAGGGCTGAGAATGATGAGAGAAGGGCTAGAGAATAATAATAATGTTTTTGTTGTTGCAAATAATGCCAAATCGCCATCACAAGGACCACGGCTTTTGCATCCCGCGACGTTCTGCAACTGTGTCTAACGCTTAGCCGGGATAACTCGGGAATTTTCGAATTATCAACTGACGACGATAGATCCACTACGTACTGGTGTTTTCAACATTTAGCTTGTATGTGAATATTTTATTATTAATTTAAATTGCAGACTAATTTGTGTTTTTTTTTATATGTAGACTAACTGTTTTATATTTCGCTAAAGTAAATTAAAAAAGAACATTGGAATACGATGGAAATTGTAACGAATATTATTGGGTACATTTAATCAATTATTAAAAATTGATATGATGAGCTTGGAGCATACTTAATGCTGGTCGAGTAATGAACGTACAGCGCGTAGCATTACTGCGATGCAAATCTGAGAAACGAATTTATGATCTCTTAATACCGTTTCCATGTTTCGTAATATTTTTGGAACGAAATTCCTTATGGGACGATGCGGAGGGGTACCCTAACCGTGAAAAAACGTCCGTAACGTAAGATTTTTATTATTTACGTATAGTCTTATTATGATGGCTATACAGTGTCTAATGTATAGTCTACGTGATGGCGGTTATTATTATTATTTATTAAATAGCTGTTTCTTTGTATTTTATTATTATATATTTTTATAAATCATTGTGAATAAAATAAAGTTGATAACTTTGTAAAGTAGTTTTATTTTATTTTTATCAATAAAAACTATAATAAAAAATGTATACCCGAATTATTTTCTTTAAAATAGAACTTAAAATTTATATTTATATAATAAAGAACTTCGTTCCTATCGGGTGTCCCATCACACATCTTTTTTTTTTCCAAGATGATGCGATTTTTTGTATTTAACCTAATCATGGTATTGGATAAAATTCATTTATACTACAAAAACATTTTAGTTCACAATTTCATTAAGTAATCCTTCGAAAAGACTGATTTAAAGAAAACTAAAAAATAAACAATTTAATCCTGTTTAGTTGAACTCAGGCGTCGACGAGACTGAAAGTCAGGTGGCGTGGTGTTAAAGAAAACTCATTACTTCTTATTCAACGCGGCTCTGCTAGTAATGGGAAGACGTCGATGAAATCGATAAATTTGTGCAAGGACTTATTTATCGAGTTTTTTAAACTCTCATCTCCTTACAAAAAAGTCTGGGAGTCGATTCTGAACCAAATCGAAAACCTTTTAAAACTACGCGCAAAAGTCTTACAATACGTCTTAAATAAATTACGGTTTTTGCGTATTTGCGTGCAAAAGTATTCGTTGTTTTTTTTCTCCAAAGTAATAATAAATAAGATCTTTGAATGAAACGGCATTTTCCCAAAGACTACAGTGACGGAACTGATTGGCAATTAGCATTTAGAACCGATTTATTGAAATTCGCGTTGGTGTATCCGGGATTTTTTTCTTCAGACAGAAGAAGCCTTTTGAATGTGGGTATTATTAAAAATATCGTATTTCTTCTTTCCAACACTAGTAAAGAGTTGTAGTAATAAATTTTAAAAGTAACACATCAGTATGCTGGTAACGTTTCGGCGTCTGTACAGTGAATGGGACAAAGCAAGATATATGGCGGCTATATGAGGAGACCTATTACAGACTCGCTCGATTTTGTCTTTAAAAATATAAATTTATGTGATGGAATTAACGAAACAATTTTTTTGACACCCACCTTGCCTTAGCAATAGATCAATCGATTTACTGAATGACTCATATCTAATTCTGCTGGTTAATTAAAAAAAAAAACATTTTAATTATTGCGAAGATTCAATACGATGGTGACACATTGTACGAATTTTATTAATTTAACCTTTATAAGAAGACATCTTAAAACTGCCGGAGACTGGATCTTGATTGTTAAAAATTTCACCAAGAAATCCAATTAGATTCAACAAGAAGGCTGACTGTTTTTTAACAAAGTCATTTACTATTCGATGTCTCTCGTTTACCTATTACACGGATTAAAATAAAACTGTATATGGAACTGCTATACTTCGAAAAAAGTGTTTTTTTTTGGATGATTTTGTGGATTGTTAGTAGGCAGTGGCTTGGCTCTGCCCCTGGCATTGCTGAAGTCCATGGGCGACGGTAACCACTTACCATCAGGTGGGCCGTATGCTCGTCTGCCTAAAAGAGCAATATAAAATAAGTGACCTGGAGACCTTTTCACTTTCACCAGGACAGGTGGACGAACAAAGACTCAGCCAGGAGGGTTGGAATTTGCTAGCAGCTGCCCGAGCGCTTCCGAAGGAGACCTGTATAAGTATTTATTTCAGTCTTCTTGACATTACTATTTTACTGCAATTAACCTTTGTTGCTTCTAAAGACAGTTGAGTCATATGTGGTAAAGGCTCTTGTAAAAGCTTTCCAAAACTCGTTTGAAGAGAAACATGTCATGTCTCAAGGAAATGGCAGGAAAGGCCATGGAAGTGAGTTCATTCCAGAACTTTTCTTTATCTACAGAGGTTTGTATTTTGGTAACATATTTTGTAATTTCTAAAAATTTAAAAAAAAAAGTGAACTTTTTCTTCGTCGCTACATTCTTGGTACAGCGGTCGTGGTCGCCATTCTTTCAGTAACGAGTTTTACAAACAGGCGTCATTCCTCTATTCTGGCTGCGCGTCTCGTGGTTACGTGTAGAAGGCAATCCGTTGCATCCTTAACCTCGAAATGTGAACACACAGCGTTGATTTATTCACAATGATAAGAAATATAAGCCCTCTGTTTAAAAAATGTAAGAGAACAACTTCGTCTCTACTTGACTTTTCTTCTTAAATTTTCTGGTGTCATTGTGTCCGTTTCTAAAATTGTTTGGTGCTCTTTTACATGAAATGGTTCAACTCCGTTTTTTTTTTATTGCCCTTGTAGGTAGACATTCCAACTTTTCATCACTACTTATCGTGATCATCGTAACGTCAGAATTCCATTTACCATCAACGCCATTTGAAACATCACTCTAACACGCAGTGGGGCGTTTTTAATTATTAATTCCTAACAAGACGAAATTTACAAAATTTAAAAATAAATAAATAAAATCTCTCGTCCTTCATACCTTAATATTAGAGCATCAAGGTATATTTTGAAGAAAGAAAATTGTATGTAAAATTAGATTTACTTGAAAATCTGATACCAACGTGGAGTGTTCAGGTGATTTGGGAATGCGGCCTACAGATTGAATTTACTTAAGACCCTCGAGAGATGAATATGCTCTACTACAAAGATATAAAGACGACAGAATATTTATAAGAATGCCGTACTATTGATAAGCAGCATCATGTACATACGTATATTGCTCCACCACGAATCTTAAAAATCTAGACCGGGCCCTTACTACTAACATATTTAAGACTAGCGGCATGCTCCGGCTCCGCTCGGGTCTTTAAAAAATATCAACGATATGTATCGTTTTATTTTTTTAAATAAAAGAACACTTATAGCGGCATAATTATAATAGTTAGACATATGCTGTCCCGGCACTTTTTGTAAATAGTAATGTGTTCTACAAAGTCGTAGTACATTATTTTATTCTATCATCAATAGTTTTAACAGGGCACGCGATGTAAAGAATATTTTAAGTAATTTTTTTACACCTTGGGTTACATTATTGGAGTTTTAGTAAGGAACCCTAATTTTTTTCAAAAATATTATAGCCCATGTCACTCGGGAATAGTGTAGATTCCAAGTAGTGAAAGAATTTCTCAAATCGGTTGAATAGTTTCGGAACCTTTTCAATACAAACAAACAAACAAATCTTTCCTCTTTATAATATTAGTATAGAAGTATAGATATACTACTGTAACTAAAGATTGTATCTACTACTTTTTCTAAAAAAAAAAAACAAAATACAAAGAACATTTCTATGACTCGATTTCCTATAACATCAACAAACAAGAACCCGTTTGTTTAATTTTATTAATATTGTATAAATAATCAGTTAATCGATTGCCTCCTGAAACAAAAAAATACAAAGCATAATATTGATGAAATTTTGACGAAATAAAAACGATTGCCGCTTCTAGGCTTTTTTTTCTACTCTATACGCGCGCGAAGCTAACGCACCCTCAGCCCCCAGAGGCGCTTTTCCCCCCATTACTTCTAAAACATCACTTTATGATACTCTGCTGTTCATTTTTTTTATTATTCATGGTAATACTCCTTACATTAGCGTGTTTTTGTTCCATACACTGTTTTTACGATGCTCGTGATTTTTTTTTGTTCTTGTGCTCCACAACTTTGTTTGTTCACTTCACATCATTATCTTTGGGTAAGAATTGAAAAGTAGATTCATATAAAGATTAAATTAGTTCGTAATAATATTCTTTGGTCTATGAATCAACAGTTTTATTCGTAAATTTACTTTATTAAATACAAAAAAACACATATATTTAATGTAACTAGTGGTCCCGCAGTAGTCTAAATTCGACTATAATTAATTGAAATTATAAGTTTGAACATTATTATGGTTCTATTTTCAAAGATTAAATACTTCTATAATCACAGATTTCGTTAAGACTACACTATAGACAAATAAACAATATTAACCTATTCTCAATTTGACCACAGCATATAAGCAACAAAAGTTTGACTATAAACATAGAGTATACATATGTGTGTGTGTCAAATACATGGTAGTGTGTAATGTTTTTTTTGTTTATTGAATGTATTATTAATGCATAATTTAAAAAAAAGATTAGCATTCTGCACTCTTTCACTATATTTTCTTATAAATGGGAGAAATTTCATACTTCTCCGTCCGCGCAATTTTCGTAAAAAGGGGTACAAAGTTTTTGCTTCACGTGTTTATATATAGATAAGAGAACTTATGGTGATTAAATATTTCTCTGGAACAAATTGTCTATAGACAAGAATTCTGAAATTTGAAGTCGTCGTGGTGCCCGGTGCGTTCGTGTTAAGCGATATAACGATGTTCGAATCCCGCATGCAGATACCAATTTGTCTAATGAAATACGTAATTAACAAATGATCACGAATGACTTCCACGGTGAAGGAATAGCATCGTGTTACAAAAACAAATCCGCATTATTATAATTTGTGTAATTACTAGTGGTGGGAAGTTTTGTGACTCCGCATGGGTAGATATCGTCACCCTGTCTGTTTCTGCCGTGAGTCACTGATGCGTTTCAGTTTGAAGGATGGGGCAGCCATTGTACGGAAACCTAGACTAAAAACGCGTTCCTCAAAGTGAATGGCGCCATTTGCGTTGTAGATACCCATGGACTCCGGTAAATATTAAAAAACTCAAATCAACTTTTGCGGAGATACTACACGTGAAGCGTTTAAGACGAAGGCTCGAGAACTGTTTCTCAGAGAGTTAGCAGAGTCATCTAATTGATAATACTTGTTTGTATATGTTTTTATATGTATATATTTATGATATGTATATATTTATGGATATCTATACATTTATGTATATGTATTTATTTAAGTACGAGTATTTGTATCTATAAATATTATGTATGTTACATATACACATATGTTTAAGTAATATCACCTTCACACTACACCTACCAAGCTTCATCTCTGCACTCCCCTAAGGTAGATTGTTAGAGAATGCCTATGGCATTAAGTCCGCCTTTATACTTTCTAGTATATGTAAGTTATAAGTAAGTTATAAGTAAGTAGTAGTATAAGTAAGTTATAAGTAAGTTATAAGTAAGTTATAAATAAATAAATCAATAAATAAAAGACTACACACACACACTTTGAAATTAAAAATGGAATTGCATTTTCAATGAATAAATCTAACGCCAAAAGCAAACACCCAATTCTTTACTCTCAGTCGAATAGCCAACTAGTCACCGTATTCAGTTTAAATCTATGTAAAACCTTTCATCGCGACCTCCAAAGGCAAAGCTTTTGACCCGATTCAGACTTGTCTTTTGACCCCTTACTCTACATTATACAAATCCTCGTATATCCGCTGGTTCTTTGTATTTATTTGCGTATCTTGACCTACAATTCTATATGGACATGCTAGTGGATGTACATAAATTTCTGGCTGAAGCTCGGGTTGAATTACAATGGGCTAATCATAAAGATTTCCGAATTGGTTGACTTTGTAAGCAATGTAGTGTTCATTGTTTATTGACACTTGTATATTCGGAGGAGCTTAAAGTTTGTTTGATTGCCACTTATAACGTTGTTTATTAGCTTATTTTGTAAAATAAATCATATTTTTCGTTGAAAGCGTATTATATGTATCATAAGCGCTTATTCACAAACACTATACAAACGCAACGTGTGAATGTGTTCAACGCAAGCTACATGGTAGGCGGAGTGGGGGTGTTAGGTTTTATTTTCGTTATGGAATTTTTTAATTAGGTCGCCACGCTCAACAAAGCCCCTGATAAAATCTATGCAATAGCTTAAAAACGTAGCTGAACTTAAAAGTAGAAAATAATTTTATATAAGTCCAAAAAAATGTAGTGTACATAAATATATGAAAAAATCACAACAATTATAATATTAACTGTTAGTAGTCCTGGATAACTGTGGCAATTTTCAAATCAATCCGAAGTTTTAAAGAGGATGATGAAAGTCAAAGATTCCTTTGCATACATAAATCTTGCAAAAAAGTTAACAACCACGAATCCAAATTTAAAAAGTAAAATTAAAGCTGTCCTAATACAGTTTTACATGGCAAATTATTTTTAAGGCAACAAACAAACAGTATCGACGAATACAAACTCAATCCAAGTTTTGATTCCTAATTTCCCGCATTCCGAAATAATTGAGTAATCCAACTGACGTGTAATTAACCGATGCAAGCGCTAACTACATCAATTATGTACGTGGATGGCTGCGTCATTATTACAAACTACAGCGCATAGGCTCAGGACCGAACGACTTGTAATTAATTGCCAATTACTTTTGACCTTTATGAGAGAGGACACATCACACTGACGTTTCGGTAAGCAACATTCAAAACAAATTAAATTTGTAATTGAAAAGGGAGCCGTGGAAGTAATGTCCAGTAGTTTCAGTTTTGTCAAGCTTTGAAATTGGTTTGATAGTTGTTAATGATTATGGATTTTTTTATTTATCGCTTAGTTGGGTGAACGAGCTCACGGCTCACCAGGCGTTAAGTGGTCACCGGAGCCCATAGACATCTACAACGTAAATGCCACCACCTACCTTGAGATATAAGTTCTAAGGTCTCAGTATAGTAACAACGGCTGCCCCACCCTGCAAACCGTATTCACAGCACCACCTTGCCTATTTCTGCCTTGAAGCAGTAATGCGTTTCGGTTTGAAGGGTGGCGCAGCCGCTGTAACTATACTTGAGACCTTAGAACTTATACCTCAAGGAGGGTGGCGCATTTACGTCGTAGATGTCTATGGGCTCCAGTAACCACTTAACACCAGGTGGGTTGTGAGCTCATCCACCCATCTAAGCAATAAAATATATCACAATAATTTACCATCAGTAAGAGTGGCGTCAGTTTCATAGATATATTCATAAACCCGCATTCATAAAAAGAGCAGCTTTTATAACATTAAAAAAATAACTATTCTACGCTTGAAAAATGAAACACAGAAATTTGTTTTTGTTTGTCGCAATTAAGCCGGCTATCTCTATTAGTGTAATTACATCAACAAATTGACAACACACCTAGACACATAGAAAAATTGAACGACCTAAATCGCTTCTGTTTCTATTAGGTTGATTAGAGCATCTTTGTTTTCAATTAGCTAATGCAATTAACAACGTTTTACTTCGTCACTCGCTTGAGTTTATGTACTACAAGGAACCTATTTCTTGGCGGCCTCGCCCTGATATCGCTCACACACGTGTGCTTTGACGTTTAACGGAAAAGTACTGTACGTATAAAATTGCAATTTTGTGGATGGGCATTTCATTTATTCTGTTTGTTTTTGCGTATTGTAAGTTCACATGGGTATATAACCACTATATATTCTATTCCTAGCTTGAAAAAGCGCATCAGCCTTATTAATTAAGACTAATGGCGCAATTTATGTTATTATGTTTATGATAGGTTCCGTTACCATATAGCACCAGGGCAATCATGATATCGTATGACAATTTAAAGAAAAACCTAGTATGAATCCTCAAGCCATGACATACTAACCCTCTTATGGTACCCATCGCTAATTAAATATCCACCCCAGCCGACGGAGCAACACAAAGCCGATATTGTACGAAATATGTCTTGTCGACTCCTCCAAATCCATACTGGGTGCTTTTAAGCATCGGTCACTGTCTTCATAAGACTCGTCGAGAACAACGAAGAGTTCAACGATTGAATTTAACCATCCCCATAGTTCATTGAATTTCTCGCCGGATCATCTCATTGAGTCGTTATTTGGATCCGGTGGTAGATTCTGCGAAGCGTTGCTCTTGGTAGAGCTAGTGTTGGAAAATTAGCTCAGGCTTACCCCCTGAGCTCAGCTATTCGCCCGTGCGTAACTGAAATACCAGCAAAGATGTAGGGTGAAGAAAGCAAGACATACCTCAACGTGTTTGTCGCAATTTTCGATCCTTTAGTTCGTGCGGTCCCACTTATGTTTTTTTACTTTGCTAATGTGACGCAAATTTACCCATTTTTTTTATGTTTATGTCAACGATGATATCGGATGTTAATTCAGCAGTAGATTAAGTATCCTTAACTTTCACTGTAGCTGTGAATTCGTTATTGTTGACTTTAGTTTTCGGGCGACCACGAAGTTGGTTTTTCGGCCAAAATTCCATGTCGGAAGCGTTCAAACCGATGGCGAGTCGTACCTTCGTTTGCAATGTTCACTCTGTACACGTCAGTGAGCCGTTTGTATGGCACTACTACCGTACTTACACGTATTTTTTCCATGTTGATGAAAAAGATGCAAGTGTAGTGAAAACAAACATTAATCAATAAAGCACAAACGCGAAATAAGCTTATTAAATTTAAAAGTAGCTTTAATTATGACTACGAAAACGACAAAAACAATATGGTTTTTTGCTAAAAGCTAGTATACGATGCTTTTCCGTGAAGCGGTTCTAATACATTGTAATTATCAGACGTTAATCGATTTGCTTTGTATGCGGATTACAGATTGATCACCGTGTTATGTAATACACGGGCAGACGGAGCAGGTGCATTGTAAGGATATTGAAGATCGACGTTCTGTATCGCCATATATCGTGTGGTTCGTATTCAATTTGATACGGCGATACCGTTATCTATACAAATAAATAAAATTAGAGTGTCTGTTTGTAATAAATAAAATAACAATTTTTTACTAAATGCATAAGTACATACACAGTACATATTATTATACAAAAATAACATTTTTATTAAATTTTGTCTGTCTGTCTGTCTGTTTGTTCCGGATAATCTCTGGAATGGCTGAACTGATTTTGACGGAACTTTCACTGACAGGTAGCTGATGATAAAAGGAGTAACTTAGGCTACTTTTTTTAGATTAGCTTCGCCCCGCGGCGTCACCCGAGGTACGACAATAATATATACGACAATAATATCGCGGGATTCGGGAAAGCAAGCGCACCATGGGCAGATCACCAGCGTGATTGTCAGCTCTGGTTTAAAAAGGATTAGTTGTAGTCTTTACCATGCGATCACCGATCACTAAGGAGGAAAGCCACATGTGGTCGCGATCCAGTGAGGGAACGATGAAGAAGAAAGAGAGAGAAAAACATCAGAAATCTAAGTACTGAACAGGGACAATCCATTGCCAACAATCACGGGGTTCCGTTTGAAGAGTGGGGTGATGAGAGTTTCCCGGTAGAGTTAAGACTTGCATCTCATATTTCAAGATAGGTGATGGCATTCACGTTACGACGCCAACAGATTCCATGAAGTGAGTCCTCGAACAAAAATAGCTCTACTCATTCAAGACCTCACTGAAAACGAACTTAGCTAATTTAGCTTTTTTTATTTTTGGTTAGTCTAAGATGATACAAGATTTAGTATAATTTATGCCGTCGCAATAAAATCTACGGTTAGTTTACGCCCGTTTAGAAGTCGGATTATAACCTAAATCTCATTTGAATACCTTGACACAATTAATAATCAAACAAAATTGTACACTTAATTCTAGAGAATTCCTGATATCCAATGGCTATAGCAAGACCTAATTTACATATCTTAGAATATATATAATTGATATTATATGATATTTTATCAATATCCTGCGGATAATTGAAGTCTAGTTAGGTATATAAAGAAATAGTTTTTTTTATTGCCCCTGTTGGCAGACGAGCGCACGGCCCACCTGATGGTGGTGAGTGGCTATCGTCGCCCATGGACTTCAGCAATGCCAGGGGCAGAGCCAAGCCGCTGCCTACCGACAGCTTGGAGACAAAGACGTTCCTATGGCCTACCCAACATTAAATTAGCAAACCCTTGGATTAAAGGAGAATGCCGGTAGCTACCTTGAGAGAATATGAGGTCCAAACTTTAATTGTGTTTATAATAGCTATTCGACCTTTAGAGACTTCACTTCTTGTCTTGAAACTTGTTTTTATTTATATTTTATTATCATGTACCGGAAAAAGAAAACACACAAATTGAGGGCACATATAAACAAAGTGAACGCGTCCGGTGTTATTTCTCACGGTTTTATCGACAATCCTATAAGGTGATTACAAAACAACAAGTCCACAAAACACAGCGAACCCGAAACACGTATTGTGTTCAATTGAGGCTTTGTTAACGGTCAACATAAATATTTAAGATCTTTTCAAATGTATTTTGCTACTTACAACTTTTGGTGTACAAAGGTTTTTTTTTCATAGCAACAAATCGGCAAAATAATATACGCTTGGTGTACTTGTATTTATACATATAAAAATTGGGTTTTATTGTGCTAATTGAACACCACTGCCCTGGAGTACCGTGGTACGTGAGAAATGTAGATTTTCACGACGACCTAAATCTAGAACCGATACGTAAGTATCTTAGAGAAGCGTCAGAACGATACTTTGAAAAAGCAGCGCGGCACGATAGGCCTCTTATATTGGTCACCGTTTACTACATATCCGACCCAGCGGGAAAAGCAAAGCCGCCGTCGCCCAAAATATCTTGTCGAATCCCCCGGATACACTCTTGGTGCTTTTAGGCTCTTCCAGCACCGGTCACCGTCCTCATCGAACTCGTTGACTCCAACGAAGAGTTCGACGTGAGAACTAGCCCATAGACACAGCCCTCTGAGTTTCTCGCCGGATATTCTTGATAGGTCGCGATTTCGATCCGGTAGTAGATTCAGCAAAGCACTCCTCTTGCTAGGACTAGTGTTAGCAATTCTCTCAAGCTGAGCCCGTGAGCTCACCTTTTTTTTTTTTTTTTTTTTTTTTTTTTTTTTTTTTTTTTTTTTTTTTTTTTTTTTTTTTTTTTTTTTTTTTTTTTTTTATGATTGAAAGTTTACTGGTGGCCCGAAGGCCTTTCCAGTTTCACCAGGACAGGTGGGCGAGCAAAGGCTCAGCCAAGAGGGGTGGGATTTGCTAACAACTGCCCGAGCGCCTCCGAAGGAGACCTAACAACTCAAGAGCAATTGTTTCGCGAATGAATCTACTACCGGATCGGAATCGCGACCCGCTGAGAAGATCCGGCGAGAAACTCAGCGGGCTGATGCATGGGTTAGGTTGCACGTCGACCTCTTTGTCGAGTTCGACGAGTACGGTTACCGGGGTCCCTAAGCCTGCCCCTAGTATTAGAGCTGAAGGCATCTAATGCAAAGGTTATTGGATCTGATGGATCCGTAAGGACGTGTCTAGGGCGTCGACGGTGACTGGCTCCTGCATGATCAGGATTCGGGGAGTAGTCAGCGGCGGCAACGATAAGGCGATTATCATGACGCATAGCCTTATCGAAGTATCGTTCCGACGCTGACTTCATGTATTTCCGAATTGATTCGAGGCCCAGGTCGTCGTGTAGGTCAACGTTCCTCACGAACCACGGAGCCCCGACAGCTAACCTGCAAAAGCGGGATTGTAGGGATTGGAGGGTGTCTATGTGTGTGCGGGCCGCGTGAGCGAACACCACACTCGCGTAAGTCATGACGGGCCTTATGCAAGTTTTGTAAAGTGTCACCTTGTTCCGAAGGGACATTTTACTCCGCTTACAGATCATGGGGTAGAGTCTACCGAGAATAAACGCGGCACGGTCACGGACTGATTTTATATGCGGGCGGAATGTCATCGATGCATCCAGGGTAACGCCCAGGTACTTGACCTTCCTGGCCCAGGGTATGGGTTGTCTAAAGAGAGTAATCGGGGGTGTGAGATTCCTCCTCCTAATCCGGGAGGAAATCCGTGTGGAGCTTCCCCTCTGAAATAGCACCGCAGTACTTTTCGCTGGGTTGATGTCTATGCGCCATTTTCGGAACCACTGTCCTAGGGCTAGGGCTGCGCTCTGAAGCTTCTTCGCGATTAGGGACTTATTTCTACTAGAATAGTAAACAGTCGTGTCGTCGGCGAATAAAGCTAAATGGGTCGGCGGCGACCGGGGAATATCGTTGACGAATAAGCTAAATAGGAGGGGTGAGAGGACAGAGCCTTGCGGGACTCCAGCTGTGAGAGGTCGTGGGGAGGAGCGGGTTCCCTCGACTCGATATCGAAAAGAGCGGTTCGACAAGAAGTCCCGTATGATGAGCACGAGACTATCCGGCACGCCCATGTTGAATAGTTTGAAAATCAAACCATTGTGCCAGACTTTGTCGAACGCTTTTGCGACGTCGAAGAAGAGAGCTCCCGTGTATAATGGTTTTGGTCGATTAAGCCCCACAAGAATGTGCTCCGTGAGGCGGTGCACCTGTTGAACGCATGAGTGATTTGTACGGAATCCGAATTGTTCATCGATAAGAATGCCCTTGGATGAGACGAAGTCTCTGAGGCGTTTGTAGAGCAGACGCTCATACAGTTTGCCTAGAGACATGAGGAGGCTAATCGGGCGGTAGCTCGTCGGATGATTTTTTGGTTTACCGGGTTTATGTATGCCGATAACGTCCGCTTCTTTCCACACCGCGGGAAAGATACAGTTCGCCATAGCGGCATTGAAAATAGATGCCAACATCACGATGAGTTGGACGGGTAGAAGTTTAATAACGCGGTTAGATATACAGTCGGAACCGGGAGCCTTGCGAGGACGTAGGTCTTTGATCAAGTCTTTAACTTCTATCGGGGTGACGGGTGGTAACGCATCCGATGGTGGCAAGGAGGCTCTGCGTTCTACCTCACTGTCTACTAATTCTACATGAACAGGGTCCACGGATTGAGTGCTGGGCGTGCACTGGGTTTGCAATGTATCGGCCAGCAGCTCTGCTTTTTCGTCATCATCGAACGCCGCGAGTCGGCCTGAGGGGCCTACGAGGGGGGGCATAGTTACTACCGTATCCGATTTGAGAGTACGAGCTAAGCGGTAGTAAGACCTTTGGGAGGGCGCGAGTCCTTCTAAGAAATCAGACCATCTGGCATCTCGGACTTCGGCGATGCGAGACTTTACGTCGCGTTGTAGGGCACGCATTCGAATACGATTTTCCGCGGTAGGATACCTGTCGTAGGCGCGTATCGAGGCGTTCTTAGCTCTAAGGAGTTCCCTAATATCGTCGGACAATTTGAAGCGGTGAAGGAAGTCCTCCGCTACAACTTGTTTCGATGACCTATCTAATGTCGAGGTGATGTGTGACGTTAAGATGTCTATGGCTTCAGCGGTAACCTGAGGAGACGGGATAGAGTCCGGGTTAAACGGGAGCGATGGTGGATCAGATTCAGCCAGGCTGATGCCCAGCGTGTGCCAATCCACCACAGTCCTCGTGACGGGAACGGAATCGGGAGCGCGACCGAGCTTCATAACGACGGGACGGTGGTCTGAATCTAACTCTGAAACTACTTCGATCGAGTGTAAGCGCAGAGTTACGTTTTTTAATAACGCTATGTCGAGTATATCCGGGCGATGCGCGATATTTAGCGGGTAGTGAGTCGGGGTTAGCGGAGCGACGATATCGAAGGCGAGATCATCGACTAACGCGTCAAGCCGCCTGCCATTCGGGGTTGTGGTGTGTGAGTTCCACCTGATGTGTTTACAATTTAGGTCGCCCGCCAGAATGACAGAGCTCCCCATACCGAGCAGCGCCTCGATATCACTGCTTAGAACGATCTTATCCGGTGGAAGATAAACGGACGCGATAACGATCGGCGCGTGTCCCGTCAGTGAGATTCGGCACACTGATGCTTCGATATTAGCGAGCGCGGGAGGATCGAGCGGGACGCAATGCAGGGCTCTTCTATAGTAAATGACGGTACCACCACCACGGGCAGAGAGCCTGTCGTTCCTGACCATGTTATAGTTCGCGATTTTAGGGTCACGGCGCGCGGGCTTAAGTAGGGTCTCCTGCACTAAAAAGATATCAATTTGGTGGTCACGCAAAAAGTCAGAAACCTGATCACGTTGATTTGCGAGACCGTAAGCGTTAAAAAATCCTATCGTTACGGATAGGGGCTTTATTCTACTTATATACGCCATTGATTACCGGCGGAGTGAGGGGAGGACGTACGTATTTAATGACGCGTATACGTCGGCGTATTCCTGCACAACGGCGATAAAGTGTTGTGCAGTGGAGGCAGCGCGAATGGCGTCGCCCAAAGCGTTAACGCGCTCAAAGTTGATCGACTGAAAGAAGTCGATCGCTAAAGCGAGATTGTCGGACGCGGTCGGAGGGCAAGTCGCGGGAGAGGGACGAGTCGCGGGGGCGGGACGAATCGCGGAGGAAGGAGTTGTAGCCGTGTTCGTGTACGGCAGCGGTTTTGCCCAGGCCGAGACACTGGGCACCGCCGCCGGAACGAACGCTGGCTTAGCCTGCGACGCAGAGGGTGCCGAGGCTTTGATGTCTGGGCCGGAAGCTCGGAGGCGGTTTTGGCGGGCGACGCGGCGATTTATTTTAGGGGCTCGGGGGCAATCACGGTAATTCGCGGGGTGACCCTGTGTTCGACACAGGACGCAGCTAGGCGGTTCCGTCGCGGTTTTTTGGTCGCGAGCGCAGAGGGCCGTGGCGTGATCGCCCAAACACTTAACACATCGGGGGCGCGCGTGACAGTTACGGGAAGAGTGCCCGTACAATTGACAGTTATGGCACTGGCTAGGAGTGCCTTTTTTATGGGGGGCTTCGACAGCGATACCAGAGAGCCTACAGACGGTCTGTGTGTTAAAGATTTTCTTACCCTCGGGGGTAGGCTGGAGAGCGACTAGAACCATATTATATGGCTCCCTACCGCGACCGGTGTGCATACGGTGCACAGAATTCACTGGTAGGCCTTGTTCTAACAGGTCGGCTTTTACGAGCTCTATATCTAACTCTTTAGGGATTCCGCGTATTACAACGCGGAGTTCGCGCTCCTCCTGGAGCGTATACGTATGGAAACTTATACGCTCCTTACGGAGGTAAGAAGAGAGGGCCCTATGGTCGTCGGGTGTTTGAACCTTAATTTGAATGCCGTTCGCGAGGTTACGGGCATTCGTGAAATTTATATTTTTGGCCTTAAGGGCCAGGCAAACTCGATCCCAAGCTGCCTTCTCCTGAAGGATAACCGGGGGAGGGGTCTGGGTTTTATTTTGTGCCACCGGACGCGGCGACGGAGTGGCACGGGCTGGGGGCGCAACGGGAGTCTGAGGGCGGGGGCGCGACGCGTTCACGGCTTTGCTAATTTTAGCGGCCGCGGGAGCTCGAGACTCCGCGGCACGCTTCTTACCCTTCTGTACCAGGGTGAATCCATCCGTCGATGAGGCGGGGGCGAGGTCGACCTCCATGTCCGAGTCAGAGTCGGAGCACGAGGAGGCGGGTGCAGGCGACCTACGAGCAAGTGTAAGTGTTTTAGAGGGGGCGACGGAGGCCGCGGATGATCGCTCAGCTGAAACGATGGTCACGGCGGACGACGCAGCAGCTTTTCTCGCCAGTATAGGCGACACGGGAGCGGCAGGCACGACAGAGGCTGCGGTGCTCAATGCAGAAGCTCTGCACGCAGGTACAGGCGACGCAGGAGCAGCGAGCGCGGCGGAGTCCTCGAGAGGGCTCGCAGTGTGATTGGCCTTGAAGGCCAGAAACTCCGAGGCGAGCTGTGGGTGGCGAAGTCGGAGGAATTCCGCGAATACAGCGTCCATGATCGCTGAGTACCCAGGTGGGGCGGCCCCGGGTCTTGAAAACACTCGCCTTGCGGCGAGGCCCCAACTTCTCGGACCTGAGCGGTTCTATTGAACACAGGTGGCAATGCGGCGCGATTACTACAGGACAAAGAAAAAGCACAACAAAACAGAAATTACGAAAAGAAACAAAACAAATAAATACTTGCAGGAAACCACTTTGTCGGCAGATGTACCACGAACACAGAAACAACAAAAGGAAACAAAACAAATAAAAACTTCCAGAAAGAGCACTTAGTCGGCAGATGTACCACGAACACAGGCCGCGCGAACAATGGCCGGGCTAACAAAAGCCGGGCGAACAAAGACCGGGCGATCGAGTGGACGATGAGCACGTCCGCACGTGACGGGTGCCTCTATCGGAATGTGAGCTCACCTATCAGTCCACATGAAGTTGGAATAATCTGTCAGGCACAGCTATTTCGAGTCCACTAGGCGTCTTACTTATCATTTAGGCCACGACGACTTCAAACTAAAACTAAACATCCAATTTAATAATATCCTAACATAGTCACTGCTTCATTAAGCCACAAGCTTGCCTATCTTTCTTGACTTACAATAATTTTGAAGCTCTATAAAATCAAATACTGTATTATTTTTTAATCAAAACTCCCCAATTTTATTCCTATTCGATTTGTGAACATAAATTTACCCTTACTCTTTCTTTTCGCTGTTAATCTGCATGTGGAAATATAACTGAGTGCGGCCCTTATAATGGAGCCAGCCAACCATAAGGGCTCCCTAACTTTTGATAAACATCGCAAGAAAATAATTTGATTCTTCTTTCTGTTTGAGATGTTCCAAACGAATGTTGTGTGAATTATTCTTAAATTATTCAGTATTTTAGTTGATTCTAAGTTATGTTCGAAAGTCAAATCTTGCTTCACAAATTTTTGCTATTTAATGTTGATAGCAAAAATGATCGCTTTTATAAAATTACTTGTTCTCGAAACAATCTTATGGCAACTAACAAGTTTAAATAAGAAATTTTGAATTAATTTAATCTTATCTCGATCCAGAGCCTCATTGTACCTCACCCACATACCTCATTTTTTTTATTGCCCTTGTTGGCAGACGAGCATACGGCCTACCTGATGGTGAGTGGTTACCGTCGCCCATAGACTTCAGCAATGCCAAGGGCAGAGCCAAGCCGTTGCCTACTGCTTAATACTCTCCACAAGCCTTGTTTGAAGAAGGACATGTCATAGCGTCGGGAAACACCGTGGAGGGGAGCTCATTTCATAGCCGGATGGTACGTGGCAAAAAATACCTCTGGAAACGCACTGTGGATGACAGCAGTGGCTCCAGGTAGTATGGATGAACTCTACCCCGATGTCGGGCGGTGCGATGGTAAAAACGAGATGACGGTATCATCTCGAACAATTCCTCAGAGCACTCCCCACACTTATTTAATTTTAGGATCGTAATTATGAAAGTATCATAAGTGTAAAAATATCGAATTTTGTTGATTCGCTCTTATTTAAGTACTTCCTCCCAAGAAATTAGTAATTGAAGATTAATTATGATACAAAAATAGCTTGTAAAATTCAAAATTGTTCGCGAAATGATCCTGCTGCACGAACTCGTAATGTTTTACAAAATATTTCAATATGCGTTCGAGTCCAAGAGATTTCCATAATAACCGCTTCCCGTTTCTATTGTCGAGGTCTGATTTACGACGATATTCAAGCATTTTTCAGTTTTCTCACTGTGCCACGTAGCTCATTTGAATTCTAGCAGTTTTATTGTGAGCGGCTCATAAAATAAATGCTTTGTGGTTTTCGATTATATGAGTAGTTATAAAATCTGCAAGTACGCGACGAGCGAGTGTTTTAGTACTTTCTTTTGTAAATGTGAAGTTTATTGGCTAGTTATTCGGATTCACTAACCATAACTCCAGCTTGTTATTCAAGTAAAAGCCGGTGGAGAAAGTCTTAAGCTGAGTCCGTAAGAGGCGGTAATTTTGGTTCAAAACACGAATTGTCTATCACAGCTTTGAAAGTTAGAATGGCTCAGTCAATTCAGCATTAACAATATTAAGCAAGTTCCATTAACATAAGTATTAGTTCCATTAACACGGTTGAAAATCCTTTATCAAAATAAAAAAAATATACCGTGAACTATTGATCTTTACTTCGACTCTTCTTTACTTACTATCGATCTCCACAATCAAAACCGTCGTAGATATTATATTAATACGTGAAGCAAAAACTTTGTATCCCTTTTTACGAAAATTGCGCGCACGGAGGAGTATGAAATTTTCCACACTTGAAGAAGTGCACGATGCAATTTTTTTTTAATAATGCATAAAAGATACATTAAATCAATAAAGAAAACATTACACACACTACATACCATGTATTTGACGCACACACGCATGCATACTATTTATTGTCAAACTTTTGTTCTTGACGTCCGTTGTCAAATTGAGATTAAATATTGTTTGTCTTTGTTAATATTTTTTATAGTGTAGTCTTGGCGAAACTTGTGATTATAGAAGTATAAAATACAATCCTAATAGTGTACAAACTTACAATTCCAATTAATTATAGTCGAATTTTGACTACTGCGGGACCCCTAGTTAAATTTAAAACATCTCAAAGGAAAATTCACCGATGACGTAATACAAAATGAAAATCATAATTAATTCGAAAAGCTTTTCAATAAAGACGAGAGAGAAGAAGCCTAAATAAAATTACCTTAGAAATCTTATCAAATAACTGTCTACTGATTTTTTACTACGCATTCTTGATAAATTCTTAATAAGCTCTATAAGGAAAGTTCGAGGAGTGAATCTGGAAAAAAACGGCATATTAAATTTTCAAACGTCGAAAGAAGCCGTCCGTCGCACTCAACTCATTTATTTAGCGAAATCAAAAAAAAAATATTTAGAGGCGAATTCTTTAATTTTCTTAAGAGAATTCCTCTTTGGAAATGATTCGTTAATAAAGTCGCCTACAGTGAGAATTCCTTTGATGCGAATGAAATATTCGTGTGCGCGCGTTTGACGGGTGAATCTCTGAGCTTACAATAAAAAAGGATTCGGCTGGACCGGTGGAAAATTGGAAACGTCATTTTCGGGGAGCTTTTTTGTTTGCGGTGTGGTTGTAACGCCGCCAGCGAAGCGTCCTCCGATTTTACCTGCCACACTAGCGTTTGACACGAAGCAATCCAGAAACACGAGTTCGGTATGGGTTTTTCCTTTTTTTTTACAGATATCCGGATTCCACCTTATTTACAGCGTGTTGCTCTTTTCTGGGCCTTTCAAGGGGTTGGAGTAGAGATTTATTGCAGTTGAGGAAAAATTACTGGAAACATTTATAGCTTGGTTTTGATACGTGGCTTTATATACGATAAGCAATTATTTTTTTCTATGTTAAAGCAAAATTCACAATTACAACCCATAGCACTATCTTTATCTTTTTAGGCTTTGGTTGTATCTTCACTTCTTATCTGTCCATAAAATACGTCAGAAAATATTTGTATTTTTTTTTGCTAATTTTAAAAATATTTTTCTATTTTCAGGTAAGTGGCAGCTAAATTTATAATCAAAGTTGTTAAGGTATGATATGCAAAATAAATCGTAATAGGTGAACATAAGGAAAAATTCAAGTATATTCTAGAACCATAGTATTAGTTTCTCTTATTTATTATTTCGCTAATAGTTAAGCAAATGAGTTAAATCTGAATCGCAATCGGGTAACAATAAAATTCATCAAAACTGCCCCCACTGAAATGAGTCGATCAGTATATCGAGTGATTACGCTTGAATTTACAAATGGCGATTATGTGCGTACGTGACTACGCATCCAATCTATGAATTTTCTGAAAATTAAAATATTCACAAACTAAATACGAGATTAAATCGTAAAGAGTGAAATTGTACGTGCGAAGACACGCGTAAATGTTATCATGCAATTTGAATAACATATTTTATATGTCTATTAAACAAAATTACCTTATCAACAATAAAAACCAATGTCGAAAGAAAACCGGCGAGACAGAGTAAGTGAACTAATAAATTTTGGTAAATTAAAGATGTAATTTTTTTTTAAAGAAAAATTATCTTGCAATTTTTGTTAGGACGCATTGTAGTAAAACTAACGTAGTATAATCTAATGTAGTTTTACACACAATCTCAAAACCTTTGTCAAATTAAATAACATTTTCATTTAAAAAAGTAAATATATAAATCGTACAAAACAAGAAACTGTCGACTCGGTAAGACGGCGATGCTGTTTCTCAAACGATAAATTCGCGCACTCGTTCACGCTTCACCGAAACGTAATCGATTGGAGAGAGATGGCCTGTGAAGGCTCGTTCGTCTGAAAATACGGCCTACAGTAGGGCTGTCAGTTAAAAAAAGAATCAGTAAAAAAATATTATTGCACTTGCTTCGTGGCGGTAGACAAGGCGATGAAAATAAATTACGACGACAATAAAGAAGTAGTGGTTGGTGGAAAATCCTCAGCAGCAATCTTGGCTGTGCCCCTAGCAGTGTTGACCTTTATAAGCTATAATCACTACTGATCATCAGGTGAGACATATTGACGTCAGTGACGTCTGACGCCATGATTTGACGTCTTATTGCCTAATAGACTGGTAGTAGAATCTCTTGTGCTTCCGCACGGGTAAGTACCACCATCCTGCCTATTTCTGCCGTGAAGCAGTAATGCGTTTCGTTTTGAAGGGTGGGCAGCCGTTGAAACTATAATGCGACCTTAGAACTTATATCTCTAGGTGGGTGGCGCATTTACGTTGTAGATGTCTATGGGCTCCGATAACCGCTTAACACCAGGTGGGCCGTGAGCTCGTTCACCCACCTAAGCATTAAAAAAAAGAAAGACTACTGTCATGACAAGTATAACATAATTTCAAGAAACAGTAAATTACTTGTTAGTCACATATATTATGTACGTCAGGAATATTTAAACGCAAGCCACATAATACTTAAACAAAATGAAACAAAAATACCTATATGACAAAAGAAGAGAGAAGAAAAAAACTGTATAAGAATCAAAAATTATCACATGTTAGTTCAGTGCTTAGAACTAAATGAGCAACAGCCCTAAGCCTAAACACTCATAACTAGAGCAACAGGTTCGTTCGTAGAAAAATATTTTTATCCGACATAATGTATCATTCCGAGGCCAGTTACTGAAGTAAATTGTGACCAATACTCTCAGGGCTTGTGCTCTATATTTTATACATATATACGTACTTGTGTATTATTATAGAAACCGGGTAAGCTATACACATTGGCTGTAGTGATAGAAACAGTGAGTATTGTAAGACTTGTGGTTTACTACTGGTGGTAGGACGTCTTGTGAGTTCGCATGGGTAGGTACCACCCTGCCTATTTCTGCCGTGAAGCAGTAATGCGTTTCAGTTTGAAAGGCGGGACAGTCATTGGTTGTACTGTTAAAAATAAGATCTACAACTCATGTCTCAAGGTGGGTGGTGGCATTTACATTGTAGATGTCTGTGGGCTCCGGGAACCACTTAACATCAGGTGGTTTATCAGCTCGTCCATCTATCTAAGCAATAAAGAGAAAAAAACATGTGATAGTCTCATGTTATTGTCTAAAGCGGCCTAAACTCAACAGGATACATGTCGTAAAAAGTGACTAAGGAATTTCATTGAAGAATAGGTGGAAACGTTTTCATCATCACCATCATCACAGTCGTCCACTGCTGGATATAGGCCTCTTTCAAACCATCAATCATACATCCCCAAAATAAAATCGCCAACTGATATTTACCACGAAGTCATACGTTCCGGTTTGAAGAATGTGACAGTCATTGTATAATATTTCTTTCTTCTCCATCGCCCTCTTATTGCTGAGGATCGTGACTCCGTTTCAGCTTGTCGACTGCCAGCCTTCATCGGTTTCGGTCAGTTGCATGGTGTAGTGCAGCGCTAAGTGGTCCGCTGGTTTGCTCGGAGATCTGGTCGGACCAACGTTTGGGGCTCCGACCTCTAGGACGTTTTCCTTCTACTTTTCCAGTGACCATCAGACGTTCCGAGTTGTCTACACCTCTGTGGGCGACGTGGCCAAAGTATTAAATTATTACACGTTCCAAATTGTATAATATTATTGAGACTCAAAATGTTTCAAGGTAGATGGTGGGAGTAACATTACAACATGACGTGGGCAAAATTACGAAATTTCCGTAAATCCGCAAAAGCAGAATCGTATGGTTCGAACGGTGGTTTTTACACTTTTTTTTTATTGCTTAGATGGGTGGACGAGCTCACAGCCCAACTGGTGTCAAGTGGTTACTGGAGCCCATAGACATCCACAACGTAAATGCGCCACCCACCTTGAGATATAAGTTCTAAGGTCTCAAGTATAGTTACAGCGGCTGCCCCACCCTTCAAACCGAAACGCATTACTGTTTCACGGCACAAATAGGCAGGGTGGTGATACCCACCCGCGCGGACTCACAAGAGGTCCTGCCACCAGTAAAAATTTTTGAATTGAATTTTCAAACCCATTCCTCATGGCGAGTATTGAGAATCAATTAATGATTTTTATGTGGCTCCTGTATCCAGCCAATAAGAAGTAGGCCTGCATATCGAAGGCCTTAAAAAAAGATTTGCGGATTCAAATTTCCGTTTTCGAATTCAATTGGAATGTGTGAGACATAGCAAAAAAAAACATTCGGATTCGGCCGTTGCGACCTCGTTATTTATGTTCCGTGTCGCGGACCGATATAAGGATTTTATTGGGACACCCTCTATCCACCTTTCGGGGTTTTAATTGAATCGTTAAGTTTGATTGGTTGGCCTGGGACGGCCGCTGATTCTAATTGTGCGGAGGAATGTATAATTCAAGTTTCCTTTATTACGAAATTGGAGATTTTTAATCACAATTTTTTACAGTTTCGAAAACAATACGTCCAGTAAAATCTATTGAGATTGTTTGTTGGTTGGATCAATTGGAACAGTGAAATTTGATATACGAAAAAAATACTTCGTGCTTAAATGAAAAATCAAGGCTACCGCCCACTTGAAATATAAAAATATTATTTAGCTATTTATGATTTTTGTTCGTTAATTGAAAAACACTTAACTGTTATAAGTTCAATTTGGATACCACGAAATTCATCATCCGCAAACGTTTTTCAAAATAGCAATATTAGTATTCCATTATCCATAATACCAAGAACTGAAGTCACTCTGAACGGGTCATTTCTGAACAGGTTTCGACTTTCATTTCACATCCCATTCTTGTCATTTGTTTATATTCTTTGGAAATAATCACTAATCCTACCGAAGAGATAAGTCGTCGATTACGCTTACGTCTTCATAGTATAATAATGTTTTCAATTTAGCGGATCTTTTATCTATACTAATATTATAAAGCTGAAGAGTTTGTCTGTTTGAACGCGCTAATCTCAGGAACTACTGGTCCGATTTTTAAAATTATTTCAGTGTTAAATAGCCTATTTATTGAGAAAGGCTATAAGTTATATAACATCACGCTAAGACAAGCGGAGCACCAATGAATAATGTTTCAAAATCGGGGTTTTTTTCCCTTTTGAGAGCTTTCGCTGCGTGCGCTGCAGAAACGGTTATAGTTTCGCTAAAATAATGTATGACAAAATTGTTCCCCTTTAAAAGATCTAAAAAAAATCTGCAACAGCATATGTCTATATATTAAGGTTGGCTCACTATAACGTTTTTTATGCTATCCAGATTTGTTCTAAAATAAAGCATTATTTGTGAGCTATTCCACGCGAACGAAGTCGCGGACAAAAGCTAGTGTATTATGTAATTTCAAAGCATTAGATCTAAAGTAATCAAATCGAATAAAATGTATTCAACAGCACGTGAAGTATTCGTTGAGTGAATTCCATGAATGTTTTGCAGCTGGTAGAGCCGGACATTTTAAGCGAATGCTATTTGAAATTTAAAAATAAAATTTTGAAAGTGAAGCAAATTTGCATCGACTTCTTAAGGTAAATTATGCAAATAAGTAAAGAGATTCACAGAAAATGGCAGATAAACATCAGATTCAGAAAAAAGAGTTCACTTTTTTTTTTATTGCCTGGATGAGTGGACGAGCTCACAGCCCACCTGGTGTTAAGTGGTTACTGGAACCCATAGACATCTACAACGTAAATCGCCACGCACCTTGAGATACAAGTTCTAAGGTCTCAGTATAGTTACGACGGCTGCCCCACCCTTCAAACCGAAACGCATTACTGCTTCACGGCAAAATAGGCGGGGCTGTGGTGCCTACCCGCGCGGACTCACAAGAGGTCCTACCACCAGTAAAGTAGTCACATGAAAGTAAAGTTTCGCCTATATTTGAACACGATTATAAAATTATTATAATTAATCATCTGAAGCGCCTCGTAAAAGGCAATTTCACTGAAAAACCGATAAAACGAAATCCCTAAAACTGAACAACTCAATTTTGATGACTTGTAACGTGATTAAAATTTTCATTATTCCCCGTTCGAGTTGCGTGGAGTGTAACTCGACATTCAGGTAGGTGTTTATTACGAGGGTATCTCGCACGCGACATCTAAGCCGGACGTGTTAATTACGACAAATTTGATTACTGTGTAATTTATAAATAACAAAAATTCGGTAATTCTCGTGCTGCAATTTACTGGATTGAAATGTTGTGTTACTGTTTTCTTTTTACAGTGGTTGATCTGTTTAGTTTTCCTGAAAGATTATTGCGAATCCACTCGGGTAGAAATTCTTTGAAGCAGTCGTGCGATCTAGATTTAGTTTGAAAGGCTTCTAGTAGCTCTTCTAGTAGCCTTTAATGCAATGCAATTATTAAATGTGCCTGATTGAAAAGAGGGAGAAAGGTCATAAAACAGCATTTGGCTATCGCCTGACGTTAAGCACAAAAAAACGATTTAGTTATTCCACTTTTGAATGTTGTCACAAATATATTTTTCGAAAAATAGTTTGCAATACTACACTATAAACATATTATTATAAGATGTGAATTTCGATGACCTTCGTCACATACTCTTGAACTATTAACTATCATGAAAGATTCTTGGATCCACTGGCTTACTAAATCAAATAACAAAAAAAATACATTTAAAAACAAATAAAAAAAAGAACATCTTAGAGATATTAAAGCCAAAGGAAAAAAAAGAATTGCGTCTTTAATAATTCTTGATACAAGTGCAAATTTTCAATGTAATTAGACATATTAGTATTAGTAATTAAGGCTAGTAAAATCATGTTAATATATCCTTGACTACAAACAGGCGAATATGTCTATTTTAAAAATTTCCCTTCACTCGCAATCAGTATGTAGGTTACTTAGCTGGAACATGGTGTTAGTAAATTCATCCAATTTCGCGTCTCACGCCCCTAGCAGCCTCGTCTGTGGAACCACAAAATACTATTAAGTCCATCGTAGAGACGTAGAGGTTGTTAATATAAACTAGAGTAGGTAGAGTAGGTATAGTACACCAATATCTGTGTTCTAGTATGTAATGTCCAAATTTTAGACATGGTTGTTGTCGTGAACTTTGGATTAGATTTCACTGTAACAACCAGACCACATAAGGTAACCAAGATACTAAATGATTCTCGTATCCACTTAACACATGGGTCATGGTTCTTATGTTCAACGTGCCACCTAGCCCCTTAGACACACAACCTACTGAGTTTCTCATAGGATCTTCTTAGTGGGTCGACAATTCCGCCCTGGTAATAGATTCAGCAAAACACTGCGTTTTTCTATGACCAGTGTTAGTAACTTACCTGAAGTTGAGCCCGTTAACCTAACCTACCTAAAAGCGCGTAGTTAGGATAGTCCTTAATGCTACCAACGATAAGGTAAGAAACAAAAACCACTTAGCACTAGGAGAGCCGTGAACTGTTCATCTATGATATTAAAAATACCGTGACTTCATAATCAATGAGAATATTTGAGGTGCAGTTATTGTTATGAACAGAATATTACTGAAAGCTTGAAACGTACGTGTATAATTTAATGTGCTTACGAATGTGAGAGCTTTTAAAGTAGCTTTTCATAGTTTAGTGGAGAAAGTTCAACGGAGGGGTGTTTTAAATGTAACTTGTACTACAGGGCGTTGTTTGTATTGCATAAAATCAGGATGTGTGAAATTTTATTTATACTCACTTCCAAAATGGATAAGTAGAGGCATAATTAAAAGTACTTTTACGATTTAATCGCGCATTTTTTTATTATCATTATATTATTGCTAACGTTTCGAACCGTTTACAGGTTTCGTGGTCACGATGTCGTTGTCGATGTCAAACAACTCGATCAAAACCGTAAAAGTATTTTTAAGTTACGACAGTAAAGAAATAAGTGTATTATTAATACTTTGAAAAAAGATAAAAATTGATTATTATTTTTTAAGTGGTTACCGGAGCCCATAGAGATCTACAACGTAAATGCGCCACCCACCTTGAGATATAAGTTCTAAGGTCTCAAATATAGTTACTTTCGGAATATCACGCAATCAATACAGATGTCATACATTGAAAAACCTCCACCCAGATTTTTTTACTGTTCTGTATGGGCATCGCATATAGGGAATTATACAGCCATGATACCGCTATCCCAGAATATCGATTATAAATCAAAGAAACAATGATCGGGAATCAAAAGTTGCTTAAGGTAGCTATCGTTGCAATTTCTAATAGTCCAGGCCGTTTTAATGACTAATATTATTGTTACAAATAGTGTTGTAGGTTGGTATTACTCATGAAAAACAGAACAGTTCATATTTATTTTTATTAACACAGTTTTACTAGCTTGGTTTGTAAGTATGTATGCTGTAACGGAATTTTTGACCCATGTTAAGACGTCCCGTGAATTTGAAAATTGGCACATGCAATGAATTTCTGAGGGCAATAAAATAATTTAAAACCTCGCATTAATATCTTGACCAATATCATAAGTTTAAAAAAGATGAAATTAATTGCTATTTTGACTTGAAATTTAAATGAATTTTGTTTACTTTTAAACTGTATACAATATTTAGATAGAAAATAGATAGAGCTCCAACCAAAATAGTACATTTTCCCCAAAGTAATGGTTAAGACAAAAGTGGAAACAGACCGTACAACGCTTCTTAACTCAATAAGCGACCGCAAATTACAAGTTCTTTGAGAGACTAAACGATTCTTAACTGTTTCTCTAAACGTATAAATTTCAATGAAGCTGATTACATTCTAATTGTGTTTCAATGTGGCGACGTCGGAGATTAACGACTAACATTTCTTTGCAAAACTTACTATATTGGTAAGATGCAATGATTAATTTCATAAAAGCATCGATGACGTGAATTTGTCTAATCTTTATAGCTAAAACAATGTGAGCCGTCACGGGACGCCTGGCAGATGTGAAACATCGACATTATTTTGTAAAAGTAATATGCAGAAAAGAACAGATTGTGATAGGAACTAAATATGTCATAATGATAAAATAAAATATAACGAAAAAATAATTTGTTTTCAAGTAAAACACAGGTTATGTGTACTGTAGTAAACAACACTGTATACACTACGGAGTATACACTATAGGTATCCGAGCTCAGTGTAGCGAGAGTGATGGCTTACGCCGGATCGAGTGGGATAGAATCGCACAGTCGATTGCGCATGGCGACGCGTCGCCACGCCAGAAATCGGTTTTACGTGCGGCTATAGATGTTTCACATCAACAAAAACATGTTTTGCCGTATGAAGAGTTCTAACGAGTATTTTCCTTATCATACATATAAATAAAACTCTGTTTTAAATATCTCGCTAAGTGACAACATTTAAGTATAGGGGCTTTCAATGGGCTGTAATCACTGAGTACTCTCACAGGCTGAGCCCTGTGAGCTCGCATACCACTGCGAACCCGGAATAGCTCATCGAGGCTACTGGTGATTAGGTAGACAAGCCTATCCTATCTTAACTTACCCTAGCCTATCCTATCCTAGCTTATCTGTACCAATTAAAAATACACCGAAGAGATATGAAGTAGAAATGTTGTTGCATTAAAACGATGACCTTCAAGAGCCACGTCAAGTCCAATTACCCATAGTCTGGATACCGCCGTGTAATAGACGAGATCAAAAGTAAGTAACAAAGGAAAAACCACCGGCGACCTGACTAATGAGATGTACATTCCTTTTGACGGACCAGACGTGGAAAAGGACGCAAATGGAAATAACCACTTCTTTTGGATTACCGTTTGAGAAAATATTCAACGTGATTAGATTTGTAGTACGGATTTTGAAAACATTTCAGAACCATAACTGATTCGAATAGACAGAGTTCACCTAATGTTAATTATTTTGTTGATCGATAAATCTTATCTTATACCTTTAAACGAGCAATTCTTGTATATATATATTATATAATCTGAGTCTCGGAAACGGCTCCAACGATTTTCATAAAATGTAGTATACAGGGGATTTCAATCGATCTAGCTACGATTTATTTTCAAAAAATGTTATTTTATTCGTGTTTTCTATAATCAACTCTATGACTCTTTCCGACATCTATTGACGAATAATAATACTATTTTTCATAATTGAATAAAACTGCTTTAAAGACACAATAATAACACTAAAGCTACTTCAGCAGATGACGTTGTTAAGCCACCCGAAGCCAATGAGTGTTTGGTTTAAGGTTAGACCAAGAAAATGATTTTTTTTTTTATATTATTTAACAAAATAAACAAAAAATCGAGCACAGCTCGGTCATCGTCTAGTGATGACTTAAAAATCATACACGTTTTGTTCATTATCACTATATTAATCGAAGCTTAGAAAATCATAGTTACCTTAACGTGATCCTATAGATAGAGAAATGGGCACATAAATACTGTTAGATCAATAAAATATTATAATACATTTCTATTTGGTACTAATCATTCTCATCTGACTATTGACTGCGTTTTATCATTTTTGCGCCATTCTTTGTATCGTAATGTACAATATAACGTAAGCTACGATTATCAATGTTTCGTGTAAAAGAAAACTAGACGATGACCGAGCTCTGCTCGGTTTTCTTTTGATAGCGCCATCTTGTTGTGTCTTTAAAGTGGTTAGTTGCCCTCAATTAAGAAAAATGGTATTATTATTCGCCAATAGATGTCGGGAAGAGTTGATTATTGAAAACACGAATAAAACAACATTTTCTGAAAATAAATCGTAGCTAGATCGATTTATCGCCCCCGAAATCTCCTGTATACTAAATTTTATGAAAATCGTTGGAGCCGTTTCCGAGATTCAGATTATATATATATTAATATACAAAGATTGCTCGTTTAAAGGTATAAGATAAGATAAACGACATTTTCCTTTTTACAATGCCTAAGAAACTATTTATTTATTTTAGTGTAACAAACAATATCAGTGATTTACATCGTTGGTATAGTTTGGGATTTGTCAAAAAAGTGCTAACCAAACCATTGACGAGTGACCGACCGACTCTAGATGATCAAAAAAGAGTACACGTGACATAATATTTTTCTCGGATTTCACGAGTCGTAGATATTATTCAAACATTTTTTTATGGTTCAATTTTACGTTCACTGTTTTCATTACTTACGACCTTTCGAATATTTTACAATTTTCGAGCACCAAACCGACTCAGATGTTGTCGTAGACATTTTGATATAGCAACTTCATAATCTTCATAGTAGAATAGTCATCTTCGTGGTATTTTTTTTATTTGTCGATAGTTGCTATATCGACAAATAAAAAAAATTACACGAGGATGACTGAGAGGACCTTTGAAATAAATCTATGTTAAATAAGTCATAGCAGTGACCCAAATAAATATGCCATATAACGGGGAATATTCACTTTAACACGACATCGCGTTAACCAAATTGACCTACTTGTACATGGCTTCATGCTAATAAGCGCAGTAATGAAGACTGACGCAGTTAGCCGCCACGTCATCCGGAACAATTGCATCTCCTGCTACCGGTACTGCGGTCGATCGCTGTGTATCATACAGGGAGATTGAAGAGGAGTTTCACAAGGTTATCAGTAAACTGTTACCTCAAATTTTTCGACTCTGCTTATAATTGAAAATTGAAATTAAATTAGTTTTTTTTTAATGCTTATATGGGTGGATGAATTCATAGCCCACCTAGTGCTAAGTGGTTACTGGAGCGCATAGACATCTACAACCAATGCGCCACCCACCTTGAGATATAAGTTGTAAGGTCTCAGTATAGTTACAACGGCTGCCCCACCCCTTCAAACGGAAACGCATTACTTCTTCACGGCAGAAATAGGCGGGGTTGTGGTATATGATTATTTTCAATGAAGTATGCGACTTGTTGGATTTTTTTGCAGCCCAAAATAATATGGAAAAATTTAGATTGTGAAGAATGCTATAAACATCAGTTACTATGATTATTATTTGCTCGTAATATGATATACGCTTTTCAAGTGGAATTTTTACTTTAAAGATCAAGAATCAAGGCCGAATAATGTACGCTGTGGTGTATAGGGTTCCAATCAATTTAAAATTCATGATTTTTCCTATTAAGAAAACAACAAAAACAAAATCACCCTTAACCAACATCAATCATAAGAAACAATTAATCGAGTCATTTCCCGAAAATCTCGATAAGAATCCCAATTTTACGAATTCAAATGAGCCAATTTATCGAAGATTTAGACCTTTTGTCTTACTTTTAATACGTCGTAACATGCACCTGGCCACACCATCAAAGACTATAAAACGTAGATGCGAACATCTCTACGTAGTAACAGTCTGTTCGTTCGCTTTTATGTCGCAATCCAAAGTTTACGTCCTCGCCGAATTCTTACAATTACGACGCTGTAACTTGTATTGAAATTGATTTTGGTGCGTCTCGGCGTCTCCGGTGCGATGGTGCGCCGGATAATGAAAATTTGTGGTCTTTTGTTTTTATTCTATGACGTGAAGTCGGGTGTGTTTTCGATAGCCTAGAAATAAGATAAAGGTGAGTTGGACCGTACGTGTTGTTGTTGTTGTTGTTGCTCTTGTTGTTGTTGTTGTTGTAGTCGTAGGGTACCCCACTGGTACATAGAGCCCTCACATGTTTTTGGTAGGCAGCGGCTTGGCTCTGCCCCTGGCATTTGATGACGTTCATGGGCGACGGTAACCACTCACCATTAGGTGGGCCGTATGGTCGTCTGCCTACAGGTCAATAAAAAAAACAAGTTATCTCCACTTGACCTTGTCTTGCGCTTGCTCCTTGATATCACTCCAGGTCATGCCAGCGGTCCTCATCTCGCTTGTATACCTAAATGATATTCAAATATTTATCAGGATTCTGCCATACACTTTTAAAAACAATAAAAAGCCAAGCCGAAAAGTAATTAACTGTTTTTTTTTCTAATCATAATTAACAAATAAATCCAAGCCCCTGGCTTTCCACCCCCAAAACAAACATTCACATAATTTTCGCATACAGATTATATTAACCCTTCGCTGCATCTTTATTTATCCTAAAACGGTCGCCAACGTCACAGCAGCCGTTTCAAAAAACGAAAACATTTCCGGTTGTCCGGAAATAAAAAAGTCATCAACGACTCCAGTAAACCTGGATGTCTGCTAATAAAGGAAGGCAGAATCAAAATTCATGTCGGTATCATGACTTTATTACCGCGACGCGTAGGTAGTATATATATTAAATTTCTTTTTTGTTGTCATGTTATTGTTTTTTTGTAATGATTATTACATCACTTTATGAGGGTTAGATCACTGTCATATTATTTTGTCGGTTATTTTTATGTTGCCTGTTGATGTTCTTTGTTTTGGATAATTTTATAACGTATCTTATCAAGAATCTGTAATTTTATACTTGAGCATATTAATCAGTTTTAACCGACTTCAAATGATTAAGAAGCAGGAGCTTTTTAAATCTTCTATTTTCAACTTTTACTACGACAAATATTATAATATAATAATAATATGTATATTATAAAATGGGAATTTGATATTGGCTATTTTTGAATTTGAATCGAATTTAAAATTTAAATTTAAACTAGTAAAGCTACGGAGGTTCCCCTACAGCATTATAACTTACGTTAAGAAGTGGCATTAATATCTTGAGCACCTATTTCATTTGATAAACTACATGTTGAAAAGAGAAGTGAAGATTGTTATCATAGTAGAAGCCAGTGTACATGTATCCAATATTACATGTAATACTACATGACAAACACAAAAGATAAATTGTGTCCATCCGTGTGGGCTTAGCATGCACAGTAATAATTTGAGAAAATTTTATACCAAAACATCAATATTCAAACATAAAAGCACATAAAAGAACACTTCACAACAGACTCTCTCTGAAAAATTTACAACTACCCACATCTTCGTTGTTAATTAAACCTTTCGAGGGACATTCGTATCAATTTATGCTAATCCCGGAATAGTGGGGACTTGGAACAACGGATCCGGACCTAAGGGCTGCAACGTAAAACGGCCCTTAAATCAATGTGATAAAAATCAAAGTGCTCGTTTTCGGTCTGATGTGATTAAAGGTAATAATGAAATAAAACAACATTAAGACAAAGCTGTAGGTGCTCAGGGTGCATTGACCTGAACTGAGTTAGTTATTTTTGGATTTGAATCCAAAGTTTAGTTGATTATTCCAAAATAAAGTAAAAGCCAAGATTTTGTTAGGACACGTAATAAACTACCGAACCGAATATAGTACCACGTTCCGAATATAGTAAAATTACTGATATAAATGAATTTGAGTCCGCGCGGGTGGGTACCACCACCCTGCCTATTTCTGCCGGGAAGCAGTAATGCGTTTCGGTTTGAAGGGTGGGGCAGCCGTTGTAACTATACTTGAGACCTTAGAACTTATATCTCAAGGTGGGTGGCGCATTTACGTCGTAAATGTCTATGGGCTCCAGTAACCACTTAACACCAGGTGGGCTGTGAGCTCGGCCACTCATCTAGCAATAAAAAAAAAAAAAAGACAGAACTAGTGATGCGCCTGTGTTAAATGGTTACCTTAGAGGTTTCCCCTGGTTGATTCTCTTTGGTTAATAAACAAATGTTGCGTTTTTTTTACTTTTTGTTTAAGCTATAAGTATTATCAAGAGTTACTCAAAAGAAAGTTAGAATGTACAATTTTTCTAATTTACGTGCTATTTAAACACAATCTAGTTTTCGATTGTATTTAATATTACAAAAACCACTTCAAAAAGTTAAATTAAGTTTGAACTACAGTGCTTCAAAGGATGGATAAAGAGAGGTCATTCAACTTTATTAATATGTTAATTTTACACTTGTTTAGCTTAAAGAAACTTCAAGGATTTTCAGTTAATTTTATCAGACAACGGTAAGTCTTAGGCAAGATGCTAGCACAAGTCGGTAACTATAATATATTCCTTAATTATGAATAGGCCACTTGCGGCCACTATAGCGTTTCATCGTGAAAGAAAATAATTAAACCACTTTTGTTGTAATGACTACAAACAATAATCTTATGATAGATAGAATTAACGAATTCTGAATTCGACCTAAATCACAATTTTTTTTATTTTTTTTATTAAATATTTACTAACAATCACGCCACGTTAACTGGTCCCGTGATAACTTCGTTAAGAACTTGTGTTAAGGTACCGGATATAAATGTAAGATTTTTATTATACACATACATATATTTAATATACATCCATAGCCCTGGAAAAGACATTTATATTTATCATACAAATATCTTCCCGTTGGCGGGATTCAAACCCGCGACTCCCTTGTGTAGTGACCATGTCACTTACCACTACACCAGACGGCCGTTTGAATGACCCTAAGCCCTTCCTAACTTTTTCTATAAATAAAGTAGAATAATACAAATGTTTTCAATAAAACCCCTGTAAAAACATCAAAATAACAATATCTTTATATGAATCGACTTGACGTACAACTGAATACAAACGGTGCAGGCTTCGAGGGGAAATGAAATACATAAATGCTTCCGCGTCGCTACTTGCGGCTGTCAGCCACGAAAATAGGAATATACGGTCTCTTCCGTACATCATTGTGTTACGGCCCGATAGAAGTTTTTATAATAAAAACGCTATACTAACATTTTAGAATAATTATAATATTTTTTTTATTGCTTAGATGGGTGATCGAGCTCACAGCCCACCTGGTGTTAAGCGGTTACTGGAGCCCATAGATATCTACAACGTAAATGCGCCACCCACCTTGAGATATAAGTTCTAAGGTCTCAGAATGGTTACAACGGCTGCCCCACCCTGCAAACCGAAACGCATTACTGCTTCACTGCAGAAATAAGCGGGGTGGTGGTACCTACACGTGTGGACTCACAAGAGGTCCTACCGCCACTAACTAATCTAAATATTTACAGTGGAATTACCATTGTTCGTCGAGCCTTGAAATAAGAAATTTGCGTCTAACAATTCGCATTTCTACGTTGAATACAACGTTTCAATTGTTTTAGTTAAGCTTCCATATTATATTTGTTGCTTTTTTTTATTATTCATCCATTTTCATTCACTTCATTACTGGTGGTAGGACCTCTTGTGAGTCCGCGCGGGTGGGTACCACCACCCTGCCTATTTCTGCCGTGAAGCAGTAATGCGTTTCGGTTTGAAGGGTGGGGCAGCCGTCGTTACTATACTTGAGACCTTAGAACTTGTATCTCAAGGTGGGTGGCGCATTTACGTTGTGGATGTCTATGGGCTCCAGTAACCACTTAACACCAGGTGGGCTGTGAGCTCGTCCACCCACCTAAGCAATAAATAAAAAATCATTCTAAAAAAAATTTTTTTTTTATTCACTCCCTATATCCATAGAGATTAGCAACCAGTTAGATTATTTTCACTTCGGACACTCTTCCAGTACGAAATAAACGTTGGGTGTTGTATTGTATAACCAGGTTTGGGCCTCTATATTTTTTTATGTTTATCTCATTTCCTCCTAAATCTTCTCTTGAACGATAAACTTCAAAAGCGTATGCCTATCGTTTCGTATAATATGTCCTGTATATAGTATATTTTGCACTTTGATATTGAAGGCTTTCATGTGGTTAACAAATCTCTCGAACACCCTAGCCTTTCACATTCTCTGAACCCAAACATCATCCACACCCTAAGCGTAGCTAAGTTTTACACATAGCTACTGTCATTGTTCAAGACTATAATATGTTATGATTATTAATTAACAAGACTTGGATGAGAAAAACGCAGGATAGAATATTATGGAGAACCCTTGGGGAGGCCTATGCTGTACAGCAAGACGATCAAGAAACCGGTGTCGAATAGTAAAACTTGATAATAAGTGTATTAAAAATGTAACTTAAATTAGATTATTAATAAAGGCTTATCTTATCTTATCTATTAATTAACAAGAAACGAGACCAATTTTTCAAAATCAAAATGTTCCGAACGAAAACGCTAAGATATTATTTTCATTAATATAAATCAACACAAAAAAATGTACGTAATATTAGTAAATATTTTATAATACAAAATAATTTTCGAAAAACAAAACGGGCACTCCAATTCAATATTCCATTCAATTGCCATGAAAACGGAACCACTTGAAGGGGCCGAGTTATTGCAACATTGTGAAGATGCGTCGTATCGGAGGCACGTAATTCACCTTCCTGACCCTTGAAAACTGCCTCTCGCCTATTTATTCAGAAGGAAAACATTTATTTTTCGAGGAAGTCAACGGTTTTCGAGTCTCGTTATTTGTCGTAAGAGCGTCTACGGCGTAGCTTCCGGGACAGAGTTACCGGCTATTGCTTCGGTTTATTAACTCGATCTTTGACTGTTTTGGATTAATATATAGTTATAATTGGATCTTGAAACATACTTGATCTGAGTTCTTATAAAGGGTACCAAATTACTGTTAGACATTTTATTTTTATTACCTTGCTGACAAATTATTCCTAAGTAGGAATGTAATACGATAAAAAATAACAAACAAAAAGAAAATTTTTATATAGCACCATATCTATCACTATGCGTACTATTATCGCAATATCATGATTAAAGCCTTTTGTTGAATTCAGAAGCATAAAGTTCGAATTTGTTAAAGTCCAACTTTTACTTTAGTTTTTACAGAATTCACGTTAATATGGCATGTTATTATTATAGAAAAATTTATCCTATTATGATCGTACACAATACGTTGGGATCAAAAACCACAATGTCTACTACTTGCTTCATGACCATCAAATGATATTTGCAACAAAAATTCAAAGCTGCGTCATTTATTATTGCCGTAAGTATCATCTGTTTTTTTTTTTAATTTGGAACAAAAGCTTGAACAAACATGAAATTCTTCAAGCTAATGCTGTAATATCGATAAACCTTAAACAAAGATAACATCAAAGCACGTTAATATCGTTCGCGTAACAAACATGACAGCTCATTTCATTCAAACAACGAAAAAAGCTCGCAAAGCAAATACATTTTAAAAATAAGCTCGGCATTGCTTTTGACGTTCGATATGTGAAAACTAGCTTTCCTACATCATCGGCGAACAGGAAATCGGCTCCACACAGCCAGATCTGGTTTGTAGCTTTTAAATGTTTACACAAGCTTGTGAAATATTATTTCCGGGTTCCCTTAAAGAGATTTTATTAAAATATTTAGTAGGTTTTTAAGATATTCATTATTTTGATTTGTTTTAATCCGGATACATGTTTTAATATGATTTATTTTGTATCTAATGACGGTATATAAATATATGTAGTATAAATTATGATTACTTTAATTCGCTTAAAATTTCAGTCAAATATCACAACGCACTAGCATTGCTGTGTCTATGACATTGTTGTTGTCAAGTAACGATGGTAACCTTTTATTCGTTTTTAATTTAAAACTAACATGAGATTACAAATAGAGATGAAGCAGATAGAATCTATTTAATTAATTAACTGTAAAGCCTGCTAAATATATCCCAAAAGATACAATGCTACGTCTCAAGAGTGGTTGTGGAATTTAAATTCAATGTGATATCTACAGGGCTAGTGTAATCTCTTAATATCAAGTCGGATATGCAACTCTTCTAAAAAACAACTCTAAACCCTCTGCTGAGTCTCGTAACAACCACATTCGTTTTTCGCGACGGAAGACGTTCGTCTCTTCATTTCCTCTCGGTGATGGATGACGCACAACTTCAATAACATTTGTAATGGCTTGTCACATTGAAGTGACGTGGACTGTCACATTCAACGTCCACTGAGATATTGATGTTGGAACTGTGACTTGTTTACAGCGCAGTAAACAATACTGGGTCGCTACGCTGCGCGGATATTTTGGACTAGTCGTGTTTGTGGCCGTCGATGCTTACTGAGCATAGGTGGCTTAGGAAATGTATTTTTTTCCTACCTCAGCCTTGAGAGGCTATGTCAGCGTAACCTAACAAATATATGAGCTCACTCAGGCTCAAACCTGACGACGTTGCTAACACTAAACTTAGCAAGAGCAGTGCTTCGCAGAATCGACCACTGGATCGGAAGCGCGACCCACTGAGAAGATCTGGCGAGAAACTCATTGGGCTGGAATGTTGTCGATTCGGTTTCTTATAAAAATGAGATGGCTATGTACTGCTTTTGATCTTCCAAGGAATCGGTACAAAACTTTTACGAAGCAGTTATTAGTTCCGTTTTGAAGGGTGGGAAAGCTGTTATACAATTAAACCATCGCGTTAATTTTTGTAGCTGGATCAAACTATAAAAAATTATAAAAAGACAAAAAATCAAAGAGCTGCTTTTCTCGGCTTTGTACTTAGGCATGTTGCATACTAACTGCTAAAATCTAATCTTTGTGGACAAAGTTGAACGCAGGTGACGCGACAAAAGACGCCCAAAGTTATAGAGTCTTTGAACTACTCCAATATTTTAATATATACTTAAAACAGTTACTTAAACTCAAAATCTTAATAGCTAAGCCAAAACTACTATCAATGCACAATGTGTTTCCAACAACAAAAGCCTAGTATAATAACAATTATAACATACCTCACGTAAAAGATTGATCATCTAAACATAGTTTCGTGAGAACGAAACAAAATCATGAGACGGGTGGGCCTCGGGGACCGCTTACCGTGGCTTAGGTTAATGCATAAATAATGGTCGCGTGTCTCCCGCCCTTATGGGCTGCCTTTTAGGAAAATTTTCCCTTGGCTGTGTCGCGGACAGGCCAAAGTCTGTTCGAAGGATCCTTTTGGATGTACAAAGGTGGACAAAGATAGCGAAATATATATAAGGAAAGTTTTAGACAGTGAAATATATTATGTACCTGTATATAGGGAAAGTTTTAATAGAATATTTATATTTGATTCAGAGTTCATCGATCGACGACCATTAAGCATTAATATGTAAAGTTTTTTTTTTAAACTTCATAATTTTTTAGCACAACTTTTAAAAAAGGTATATAATATATTTCTAGCGTTAATCTCACCTGATTTTAAGCGAATACGAAATATATTATATACAAAAGCCGCAGACATTATTCTTGAGAACAAATTCTTATAACCTGAATGAAATCGAAATCTATTTGAAAACAACGAAAATTTAAATTCTGTAGCGTCTGATTCGAGAAAAGGTGATATCGACCTGGGTGCATCGTATCCAATAAAGAGCTTTTACAAAAGCTTCGAGTGAAAAGCATCAAGTACAAATGAAAACAATGATACTTAACACTACACTCCAATTTACTAATTATTATCGACTATCGTTAAAATTTTAATTAATTAAGCTTTGAACTTTAAAAAGGCAACAGTTATTTACACGTCTGTGCTATACGTTTTCTTAATATAGACTAAGAGCTTGGAATACTATTTTTATTATTAATCGTTGCTAAAAGATTATTTGATAATGTAAGTGGACCCCGAGGACTAACAAAAGCGATCGTGTGGGCTTAAAAATTATTAATAAATACTTTTACTATATCGCTGAGACGCTTGATTGGCAGGACTACAGTTATTACAAAATAATAATGGTTGAAACCCCCACTGTTCAGCCCCCATTTTAAAATACATAGCGGCTGTAACCACTTGTTCTTACGGTAGGCAGCGGCTTGGCTCTGCTCCTGGCATTGCTGAAGTCCATGGGCGACGGTAACCACTTACGATCCGGTGGGCCGTATGCTCGTCTGCCTACAAGGGCAATAAAAAAAACATGAAACAAGGCGGTCACCGACCTTGTCTTCCCATCTACAACAACAGGCTTAAAATTTCCGACAACTAACCATTTAAAGTACCATCCATACAAAGTATTTGTTTCATAATTCAAAAGTCATTTTACACATATTACACACACGCATTTAACAGGTTACTTACATGATTTTTACGTGTCAAAAGTGTCCGATATTTCGGTGTAGTTGAAAAATCTATGATCGTGCATAGACTGCGGGTAGAATGATCGAGACAGACAAATCTGTCTACCCTCTTCCTAGTCCGTGTTTTTGTGTTACCGCTGGAAGTTTTTTTTTCCGGTATCTACAGTTCTTTTCAAGTACTTTAAGAACGCGCTGCTTTTGCTAAGTCTGATCCTAGACTCCATTCGCTAGACACCCTGAAGCTATCACCCAGATTAAAGTGTTTATATTTGGAACACAAATTATTTGTTTAATAATTTAAGGGTACATTTCTCTTGTTTTTTTAATATACTGCCTTGAAAGCATTTACCTATCAAATGCTCCAATAGCCACAAACTCCCGGTCTACAAGATCAGACGGTTTCACGCCGGTCTTACTCCATTAGGAAAATTAATGTTTTGAATTACTGGAGACCGCCGAGACGGCAAACATCTTCCGTTTAAAATTATTATAGAAGAAAAATCGAACTAAATGTCGGTCTTTGTTACAGATTAGAATTGAAAATTTAGGTTTTTTGTATTTTATTTTTATATACACTAGCTATAATGTTTTAACCCAGCAAATTTAAGTAACTGGCTACTATGGATTCTGTTCTTCGGGTCATGAATTCTGGAAACATATATATGTATATATTAATAAATGACGCCAACGAATGCAGAGTAGAGATTTGTTTGCTTTTAGCTGTACCTATAAAATATATAATTAGGTATGCTCGTAGTAAATTATATTATATGTTCAATATATATCTTTGTATATACAGATAATTAAAACTAGCATTTCAGCACACAAGTTTGATTACACGTATTTTTTTTTATGAGAAAGGCAAACAGTTTTTTTTTTAACAGAAACTACTTAACCTAAAACCACAAAGGTCTGGGACATTAATTCTCAAAGCAAAACGCGTTCACGTAGAAGACGACGAAGATAAAAAACGAGATCTTAAAATGTTATTTCAACATAAAAGTATTTACCGAAACACGTGACACACGTAAAAACTATTCAAAATCTTTTCTTGATATTTTCTCGGTGAGTTTTCGCTGTTCCCCCGCTCTTATTACGGGCAACATCGTAGGCGTTACGTTTAAGTATGTCGCCTTCTTTCCCTCCACAACTGTATCGCACAAAGACATTTTAGAACTATAATCACTAGATGCGCTAATTAAGGAAAATAAAATTAGATATTTTTTTATTGCCCTTGTAGGTAAGCGAGCACACGGCCCACCTGATGACGAGTGGTTACCGTCGCCAATGGACTTCAGCGATGCCAGGGGCAGAGCCAAGCCGCTGCCTACCGCTTAATACTCTCCACAAGCCTCGTTTGAATAAGGACAAAATAAAAATAAAAATAATAATTAAACAAAATAAAAATAAGTACTTTTAAATGTTTTTGTACACATGTATATTTTAGATTTTAACAAATCACAGATGCAAACGAAAACTTTTATGGTTTAATTTCATGATAATCTTCTTTGTCGTATAATTCCCGTTTTTTTTTCCACTTCAAAGCCGTCGTAGTCACAGAAGACTTTCAAGTTAATTAACTTGTCATTTTTATTTTTATTCACAATAAAAACCTACGGAAAGTAAGTCGGTTTTGAATTTAAAATTACATGAAAAACTTTTTCCGAGATTAGTAACTAATATCTGTAAGAACAGTATGTATATATATAGTCACTCGCGTGTCGATATTATAAAAAAAGATGTGTGGTGTCGTGGGACACTGGATAGGAACGAAGTTCCTTATTATAAAAATATTATTTTTAAGTTTTATTCGAAGTATAAAGAAAATAATTATTCGGGTACACATTTTTTATTATAATTTTTTTATTGATAAAAATAAATAAAAACTACTTTACAAACTTATCAACTTTATTTTATTCACAATGATTTATAATAAAAAAAATTATAATAAAAATATGTTATTTTTATACGCTATTACAAAGCTAAGTCGTACACCTGTGTGCATTCAGTAAATAAAAATAAGGTGTAATAAACAAAAAAATAAAAATAAAAATCTTACGTTACGGACGTTTTTCCCAATTAGGATACCCCTCCGCATTGTCCCATAAAAAACTTCGTTCTAAAAAATATGAAACTTGGATCGAGAATGTTAACTTAGTTTTGTACATTTAAAATTTAATGTGAAAGAAGTCTTCGAACAAGCCCTTCCATTTGTAAAATATCCACGAAACGGCAAGGTAAAAAGACTCATTCTTTTGACAAACGCCACGGGAGCGAGCAGCGTGGATACAATTTGCGCAAAAGGTGACTCGACTGCGGGCGTAGGAAAGAAACTGCGCATTTCTAATGTAAATGTGGGCACGTTGGTTCATTATGTTCTGATTTGAGAGCGTTTAGTGCAACCCACCGAGATTTTTGTGCCTTTGCCGTCTGTGTATTTTTGCAAACGCAGTGTTTTGTTTCGTAAAACATATCTTTTTTTTTATTGCTTAGATGGGTGGACGAACTCACAGCCCACCTGGTGTTAAGTGGTTACTGGAGCCTATAGACATCTACGACGTAAATGCGCCACCCACCTTGAGATATAAGTTGTAAGGTCTCAAGTATAGTTACAACGGTTGCTCCACCCTTCAAACCGAAACGCATTACTGCTTCACGGCAGAAATGGGCAGGGTGGTGGTACCTACCCGTGCGAACTCACAAGAGGTCCTATCACCAGTATCTAGCCTTTAGACTACGATTTGTTGTTTTGAATATTCTCGATTCAAAATTTCGGTAGATTTCTTTCAAAGTCAGTTAACCTAAACCTCAAAAAGATATAGTTAATTCTTAATGACTTAAAATGAAACAACTTAAAAAGTACTTGTTACTTTCATTTTCCATAGTTTAGGCAATTTAAAAAGAATATATGTACTTTGGCTGATATTATTAATAAGAATTTACAAGAAAACGAAGTTACACTCAATAAATAAAGGCTAGAAACTAAAGAAAATAAATTTAACTCCTACTCCAATTAAATGTAATAATAGCAGTGGGTTTTCCATTAGATATGTCTTTCATTATACATATTGCAACTATGTGAACAAAATAATGTTCCAAATTTAAATTGTACTCCACATAGCAACAGTATAGAATAGATAGATAGATTTCCGCTCTGTAGGTACTCAGTAACGCCGACCAGTTTCATCCACTTAAAATCACGATTGGAATTGATTAAAAAAAAAAATCTACACAGGCTATATTTATTATGTACAAAACCTAAATTACTAATCAAACTTTTCAGTGGTGAAGATGCAAACGGTGTTACAGTAACTACTCCGATGACTAGGCTTATTTTAATCCTTATTATCATAATCATGGTCGGACGTATATAAACTTTGGTTTGCAAACAAATTTTTAATTAAATGTAAAATAACATATTTAACTAGAACTACCTTTTAAAGACTAAAAGCGTATTGTCTGCAAGCAACATTGTGAAATTGCAGTCCTTTGTAAAATTCTCAGCGTACACTATCTTCAAGTCCATAACTATATTTTTGCACAGCAACTAGAAGCTTTGGGAGCTGTAGAATAGAGCTTTGAAAATAATTGTAAATTTTGGGGCGCCATGGTCACTGCACTGTAGAAGGCAGACGGCGTCAGAAGTTAGTTTTATTTTCAGGTAAAATGGATAAAAATATTTGTTCACTGTGATATTATTACCTACGTTTGTAAGATAAAAGCGCACTTTATCGTACACAGAAATAGTAAGTTCAAAATAAAATTAGATATTATTATTTTTAAATAACACAGCTGGCTTTGTCACTAACCAAAAACCAGTTAGATGAACTGAAAAAAAAAAACAAGAATGTCGATAAGATGAAAAATTTGTAAAATTTTGACAAAACACAAAGACGGCATTATAAAATGATAAGTAGAGTAACTTTTGCAGATTTTGTTTAAGATTGAATGGGTTACGTTTTCCAAAATACAACATCTAATACTAATTGATTTTAAATGATCACTTAAGAAATCAGCTACACAAAAAAAAAAGTGGGAACTTAAACTATAAGTAATGCAATAAAACACAAAGTGTAGTCGTCGATGCATTCGTATCGAGCGATGCACCGGTGTTCGAATCCCGCAGGTGGGTACAATTTTTCTAATGAAATACGTATCTGACCAATGTTCACGATTGACTTCCACGGTGAAGGAATAACGTCGTGTAATTAAAATCACATCTGCAAAATTATATTTTGCGTAATTACTGGTGGTAGTACCTCTTGTGAGTCCACGTGAGTGTGTGGTAGATACTACCGCCTTGCCTATTTCTGCCGTGAAGCAGTAATGCGTTTCGGTTTGAAGGGTGGGGCAGCCGTTGTAACTATACTTGAGATCTTAGAACTTATAACTCAAGGTGGGTGGCGAATTTACGTTGTAGATGTCTATGGGCTCCACTAACCAGGTGGTCTGTGAGCTCGTCCACCCATCTAAGCAATAAAAAACACAACGACAACAATTTACCTATGCAAAATGAAAAGAAAAATACAGTACTTAATGAGAGTATTATTGTGGCGTAGAAGCATAATGAGCACAAAGTAACTGCCGTGTTATATTGTAATGCAAGCTGAGTAGACGCGGAGCTGCTGTCTCAAGGCCCAGCATATAATGGTAAGAGGAAGCGGATTTAATTTTTTTTTTTTAATATGATTGACAGTTTAAGATTATATAAGTTGATACATCTACAGTAAGAACGAATTTTTTTTTTTTTTAATAGCAATCACGCCACGTTAACTGTTCCCGTGCTAAGTTCGTAAAGAACTTGTGTTACAGGTACCAGATAACGGAAATACATGTAAGATTTTTATTATGTACATAAATATATTTAATGTACATCCATAACCCTGGAAAAGACATTTTGTATTTATCATACAAATATCTCCCCTTGGCGGGATTCGAACCCGCGACCCCCTTGTGAATGACCGTGTCACTTACCACTACACCAAAGGGTCGTAAAAATAAAAACGGTTAGACCAACGTGAGGTCGAAAGCTTAATTGATTGAATGAAGCTTTGAAAACAACGGCGATTTTTTTGAAGCCCCGCCCTGAAACCCTACCTGAAGGCTACCGGCGATTAAGGAAAAAAAATATTTAAAGAATACTGAAAAATACTTTGCGTCATAAATAGGCAAGCATGTCAGTACTTCCAAGATGATTTCACAAAATTTTCAATTTTATATTATTTCATAATTATCGTTTTTTTTTATTGCTCAGATAGGAAGACGAGCTCACAGCCCACCAGGAGTTAAGTGGTTATCGGAGCCCATAAACATCTACAACGTAAATGCCGCCACCCACCTAGAGATATGAGTTCTAAGGCCTCAGTATAGTTACAATAAAATGCATTCCAATTATTATTTCCATCGCCCCGCCCTCTCAAGCAGCCTAAGCTCTAGAACACTTATGCACATACCATCTCGTCGAAAGAGCGAAGATTTGTTACAGCAAATGCGTTTAATAGATAAAAAGGCCCGCATTATTCAAAGCCAGCATATTTTATTCAAGCGGCCGTGAGTGGTCCCAGCGTACGTTTCTAATGAATTTACTGGAGGTTCCTCAACTGTACTTGGGTATTTTGCAGCTTAAGCTCCACATTGATCGGTATATTTTTCCACGTCTGTATACTCAACATGATGAAAATCTTCGAAATGTATTCTAGCTGCTTGTTTTGTTATTGTTACAGTTTAAATTAACACTGATATATTTTTTTAAATAACAAAGGTGCTATGGATTTGCTAAAAAAAAATAGCCACTACTTCTAAGCCATCATGGCAGAGTAAGAAAATACTTCACATCGTGTAGTAAAAATCAAACCCGCAAAATTATAATTTGCGTAATTACTGGTGGTAGGACCTCTTGTGAGTCCACGCGGGTGGGTACCACCACCCTGCCTATTTCTGCCGTGAAGCAGTTGTGTGTTTCGGTTTGAAAGGTGGGGTAGCCGTTGTAACTATACTTGAGACCTTAAAACTTATATCTCAAGGTAGGTGGCGCATTTACGTTGTTGATGTCTATGGGCTCCAGTAACCACTTAACACCAGATGGCCTGTGAGCTCGTCCACCCATCTAAGCAATAAAAATAAATAAAAAATGTCGAAGCTTTTCACTATTATTAGTAAACGGATTTTAGTAATGTTTGCTTGCATTATATTTTAAATTTTATGTAGTTAATTATCTTGGTGTATTTTAATGCACTAGACAAGTTGAGAAGCTTGCAAGTTAAACTTCACCTACAACAACAAACAGCTATCTTGAGATGTGGAGTTAAAATCACAACATAATAGCTATCTACTGTTAGAAATGAAATACATGGATGCCTTACATTAAAATGAGTGGGAGGGTAATGAGTACCTTGTTAAATTCTACCCCAATTGTTTGTAGAATCCACTTGTTGAAAGCTATAAAATCTTTGTTGTATCTTTTTTACAGCTGTTATTTATGAGCGATGGTTATTGTACTTTCGTCATTTTTTCTCTTCAAATCGGTCATCGCCTAACCTAAAAATGTACTCATATTTTATATTCTACTACCCGCTCCGGCTCCGCTCGGGTCTTTAACAAAAATTTCAACGATATTTGACGTTTTATTTTTTTAAATAAACGAACACTTATTGTGGCATAACTATAATAGTTAGACATATGCTGTCACTACAATTTTTGTAAATAATAATGTTTTCTACAAAGTCGTAGTATATAATTTTACCCTATCATCAATAGTTTTCGCAGGACACGCGATGTAAAGAATATTTTAGGTAATTTTTTACACCTTGGTTTACATTATAGTAGCTTTAGTAAGGATCTTTAATTTTTTTTCAAAAAAGATTATAGCCCATGTCACTTGGGAATAGTGTAGCTTTCAAACAGTGAAAGAAGTTTTCAAATCGGTTCAGTAGTTTTGGAGCCTATTCAATACAAACAAACAAACAAAATTTTCCTCTTTATAATATTAGTATAGACTAGCGACCCGCCCTCGCTTCGCTTCGGAAGCAATAAATTTTATTATTGATAGCTGAGTCCCACGATGTTATGTCCCGTCATACCGTGGGTGACGCCGCGGGGCGAAGCTAGTCTAAAAAAGTAAAAAAGCCTAAGTTACTCCTTATATCATCAACTACCTATCAGTGAAAATCCGGTCAAATACCGGTCCAGCCGTTCCTGAGATTAGCCGGAACAAACAGACAGACAGACAAAAATTATAAAAAAGGTTATTTTTGTGTATATACCGTATATATTTTATATTCAGATGCTTGTAGTAAAAAGTGGTTATTTCAATATTACAAACAGACACTCCAATTTTATTTATATGTATTGATGTATAGATAAGCATCATTATCTTATATTCTAGCAGAACGTTGCACTCACTTATGCAGAGAGAGAGAGAAAGGTATTATGTATGCATGAAGTGAATGGAATCCATTTTCTTGATTAAGTATTGTTTTGCACTTTTCGCGAAAGAGCTTGTGCAGATGCACCAGCTTTGTGAGCGACAGCCGATGTCAAATTGAATTTGGAAAGTATGTAGTGTCAAAGTAAGTTTCGGTTTTGTGTTCAGATAGTTGATGCTTTATACTTTAGTATTTTATCTACCCATATCGTCTTTCACGCAATCCATCTATTTCTTCTTAGGTCTACCTCTTCCTCTATATTCTTCCACATTCATAGTCAACACTCTCTTACCAACCTCATTTTCATTTCGTCTCATCACATGTCCATACCATCCCAAGCTGCGTGACATCTAAAACTCCGGTTACGGCTGGCCAGGTGAGATAAAAACAACTCCACAACCAAAAATTTACTATCCTGATCCAATCAAGGCTGGATCAAGTTTCTCATTCTAAATATAAGTCGACTTCCACCCAAAATAAGGAGGTTAAATCCAAAATATTTGTTAGTCAACTAAACAAAATATGAAAACACATTGAAGAAGCACGATTTTCACAACACGTTAATCCGTTCAAAGTTTTTAACACAACAAGATGGGGGGTGTTATTATTAAAATGAAAGCGATCGCTTTGCAACGGTTGCGAGATTGCTTCATCATTATTATTTTTAATATTCATTTCTTCGTTTTTTTATATAAAATAGTCTAAAGAAAATAAGCTTCAACAGAAGGACTGTGTTGCCGTTCATTGGACCGGGGAGTATCATGCAGCATATTATTTTTGTATTTGCTACATAGGAGTAGAACTCATGGAACAATCCCGTCAAACATTAACCTCCCGCTTTTTACTAGTGGTAGGACCTCTTGTGAGTCCGCACGGGTAGGTATCACCACCCTGCCTATTTCTGCCGTGAAGCAGTAATGTGTTTCGGCTTGAAGGGCGGGGCAGCCGTTGTAACTACACTGAGACCTTAGAACTTGTTTCAAGGTGGGTAGCGCATTTACGTTGTAGATGCCTATGGGCTCCAGTAACCACTTAACACCAGGTGGGCTGTGAGCTCGTTTACCCATCTATGCAAAAAAATATCGGCAATAGTTCCATTTATAGATGATGCAATTTTACTTTTGCTACACTCTCGATAGTAGAGTAGTTGTGGCCATCATGCTTGCGATCGCATTAGTAGAAATTAAATTTTCATTTTTTTTAAATCAACATCGTTATCGATTAGCAATTTCGATAGCAATTTCCTGTTCAACGCTCAAAACGTAATAGCCGACACGCAGTTTCTCGTATCTTCCGAATAAGGGACCGCCTGTTTGCGTCCCGTAGGCTCGGCTCAGTTGAAACTTAACTAATTCCTAGTACGTGACGTCATTAAGTTGAAGCGCCAAAACGTACAGCCCAGTTAGTCGTCTTGAAGAAAAGTTAATTTATGAGCATGAGAGATTTAGCCGGGGATTGCATTTTGTGTTGACGGCTTTGTGCCCTGTTGTCGAATCAGACGAAGTATATTTTGACGTAAACTCCAAAGTTTCCCATTTTTTTGTATAATACATATTATGGTTTATGGTGACATTTATTTATTTACTGCGTATTTATATCGAAGTCTCAAATTTATTATATAACTGTTTAACGTGTTACTACTACGGGGCACAAATGGGCAGAATAGCTGTGCCCATCCAACCAGGCTTGCAATATACACAATGTTACCCATTTCTTCTCCTCTTTTTAAGACACCCTTCGGAAGAGAGAGGAAGGTGCTATTCTACCAAAAGAGGTATTTGAATACAATATTTTAGTGGTGGTAGGACCTTCTGTGAGTCCGCACGGGTAGGTACCACCGCCCTGCCTATTTCTGCCGCGAAGCAGTAATGCGTTTCGGTTGGAAGGATGAGGCAGCCATTGTACTGTAAAGATTGAGATCTTAGGACTCACGTCTCAAAATGAATGGCGTTGTAGTTGCCTATGAGCTCCGATAACTACTTATTACTAAGTGAATCGTGAGCTCATCCACCCATCTAAGCGATAAAAAAATTAGAATAATATATTTAAATTTGACAATAAATATTTATTTAGATATCGAGAACCAAACGCGAACACTCAAATAGAGCAGTGAAACAATAATACAGTGACCATAAATATGCTGTGTGAGTCACATCATTAAACTGGACACATCGTTAGAATGAGTGACATACCCTTTGTGTCAACTCGAGGGTTACCCTATTAAATATAGAGCAAATATAATTAGTCTGACCGATTAGAGAAAACTAGTGTTGACCTCGTACTCTAACTTTTAGCAACCTATTATCGTTTAAAGTTGAAGTATTCTCATTGTATTTTCTAACTTAATGTTCTCACTAATTATCATCATAGCATATCATCATAGCTCACTTCATCCAAATAATCTTCCCAAATAAGTCAATCGTAGCGATATTTTTAGTTTCTTAAGTGAGTAGATAAACTTAGCTGTGTGCTTAGTGCGAGCTCTTTAACGTTCTCGACAGCGTAAAAGTTGACTTAGATTTGTATGGAGTTGGAACGTTTGCCTACTTTTGCCGCTTGGGGCGCTGTTCTAACAAACAAATTTGAGTTAACTTTTACGCTATCGAGAACGTTAAAAAACTCGCACTAAGAACACTGAGCTGATCGCAATCTTGAATTTTGCTGCTGCCCACAATCAGATTAAAGATCAATGGTCAATAGTAAAGGATCATCGACTGATACAATATTCAGCAGAAGGGGGCCAAGATCAATTTAAGTTAGGTAAGGTTAATCTAAAGCAGTCTCGAAGGACCCGACATCCATTTAGCTGATCGGAAACAAATCATCAAATAAATACATTTACGTATGTGAAGCAATTGTATACACGTTCCTAAGCCCAAAACGGTAATAAACCAAACTTTATTAAAACGTTGCTCATTTAAATTATTCTTCTTCTTGCTTCAGTTTCCTCAATACTATCTAACGGTCGTGACCACCTCGCAATATTCATTCCTTGCACCATGAGGTGGTCATCATGGGATATAATCATGAAAAAAAAAACCGCTGAGTTTGTTTCGTCGGTTCTTCTCAGGACTGTGGCTCGTTTTGGAACCGGTGATAGAGTTAACATTTTCATTTATATTTTGACATTCAACAAGTATGTTATGCTGACATCCAAGTTGAAAGTAATTTTGAATTTGAATTTTGATGGAACCGACGTCCTTCCATGTCAGTCATTTAGAAGATGTTGAAAAATCTTTGAATATTTCTACTGCCTTAGATGGAGTGAACTAAGATTCCACCGTGATGCCGCTAGTCATAGATTTGAAACAGAAGTCTCAATCCGTATGCAATAATTAGAAATAAGCAGGTCGAGAGAAACGCTCTTAGAAGAATTGGTCCAAATCCAGACCATTTCACAGTCGCATAACTAAAGCGCAATCACGTCAAACGTATTTAAGAGGGAGTTTTACAGAAGGCCCTAAGGGGAAATACCTCTTAAAAAAAACAATGAGAAAGCGAAATTTAATAAACTCGAACTTAAAGCGAGCTATTAACTTAATATAATGGTTTTCCATCTTGTTTCACTTTCTAACAGAGTGATTTAATTAAGGAGCCCGATCTGTTTGCTTTATTATTCCTTCGATATACGCTTCAGTTAGTTTACTCAAGACAATGAAGCAAGATTATTAAAAAAACAAAATTTTTTTATACTCCCGTCGGATTATCGATAGGAATCTCGCTTGAAAGATCCACGCAGTGCTAATACTCGAGGTACTAATACTAATACTAATACGAGGAGGCTAATACTAATACAGCTAATACTCGAGATACATCCCAATTACCCGACTTGAGACATGAAAGAGAGATGAGAGAGAATACACTTTATTGCATACTAAGAAACAATTACCATTAAAACAAAGTCGACAAGCAGATGTATTTGTCCATTCGGTAAAAACGATCTATTCCAAGCAACCGTTTAATTTACAGAAATTGTAAATTGAGTTCGAAATCTCAACTGTATTTGATAGGCTTACCAAGTCACGTGTGGTTATCATGAGGATTAAAGGAAAGGCTATGTAGGATGATGGAGTACTGTAGCGAATCATTCACCTTGTGATTTCTATGTACTTAGTTACGACGCAACATCTGTCAGTGGGCTCGTCACCTACCACAAGATGAGAGAGAACATGCTAACACAATCGGAGAATAAGTAACAATTAGCCTGAGAAAGCTGGCATCGCAAATCTGTCAAAAACAAAACAAATTATCATTGCATTAAATTATCCTCATATGAAGAAAAATATATACATAGTGAATACACCCAATAGAGAACTTGCGACTAAAGGCGGCAACTATAAATACCACACCGGTATCAGGAATACAGGACATAAGCGACGATTTTATGAAGAGGTTCGGTCGAGAGCATAGTCCGCATTAATAATGACTAGGAGAGCCAATTGACATAACTATGTGAACGTCATAGTCACATTACCTTCTACCGTCCATGGTTTGAGTGGATTACAAAATTTAAATTATAGACTCTTCAGTGGATATAATTATTTTGTGTTCGAACAGAATTGTCCTTGTAAAATTTTTAACTAGTTTCATGTACTTATATAGATTTAGATTTTTTCACAAGTACTTATTGTAATTTTAGAATTAACCTTTTGAATAAAACTACAGTGATTATCCTCTTCATTTGTTAACTATTTAATAAACAGTGTATACCTCTAAAAGTTTTTTTTATTTTTAGTAAGATTTTGGTTTTAGTATTGGAAAAGTCTGTAGTGTAGAATTTATTCTTATCAATGTTTACATCTCAGTGACATTTTTGCACCGAAAAATTGGTTAATAAAGTACTGATTTTTTTTACATAAACATATTTTTTTCCAAAAACAATTAATATTCAAGTCACAATGATACATTGTTCAACAACATATCCTGTCAAAGCCAATAGATAGGGATTTTAAAAGCCTCCGTGCCATGCTCCACTGAAATTTGGAGGTCCGGAAAGATTCTATGGAATCGGCGGATAATCGAGTTATGCACAGTCCGGGGGTTTGATAATGTCAAATTGCGAGCCAGGATGGTCAAAAGGTTCAGTGTTGTCACGCTGCTTTGAATACTTGAATGTTTCGTTTTTTTTTTTACTAATTCGAAAGGAAAAATGCTTATTCGATTTTGCCAAAGAGGTATTTGCGTGAGTGTTTACTTTTCTAACACAAAGCCACTGGAGATTTTTTGGTCAGGGCTGTTAAATGTGGAAGACTTAATTTGAACTTTCGTTGATCAGTTCAATAACCTTTATAATCTAGTCCAACCGATATGCTATGTGTTCTTGGGCCACATACCTAGATGTATCTTGGCCACTCATCACCGTCCAATGGCTGTTCTCCGTCCAACTTTGGTCTGCCTCAATCTTATCTTCTAAGGTCGTATCATTTTTGTCTATATCCAAATGCAAAGAGGCAGGTGCAGTTTTGCATAATTTGATTTCGAGTTGATAAATTGTTACTACTATTAATAAATGGAATGAAAATATTCACCAAAACACAGCCACCCAGATCACCGAGGCAAATCCAATTTGAATGTTTCGACTTTTACAGGGTTTAATGCTTATGCCAATTAAGCGACCCGAAAGTGCGTCCGAAAGCTTTTGTACCCAGTTTTTTGATGAGCATCCGCCCTACGGTCTGGCCGGACAACTATCGGGAGAGATCAAAGCGACCCTTAACTTCATGAGGTAATTATGCGACGCAGTTTTTCGTGTTTCCTTTGATGATGCGTTCGAATTCACGACAAATTGATTATTGGTAGATATTTGAAGACGTGTTTAATTAAAAAGGGTTTTAATGACTGTGTGGGAATTTCAATTAATATTTTTTTTATACTGATTACAAATTTTGCTTCTTATCTCAAAACTGACACAACCACTTAGATTACGGCGCCTACAAGGATATTCGAAGTAGTAGCTTAACAACATGAATTTACTTCTACTACTGTCATTTCCCTCACTATTTTCCTACCTAAATAGTCTAAATTAAGTAATTTCTAGTTTCTACACCTTTCTTTTTTTTACAAGTGCACAAAAATCCCGCCAATAGCGGCCACGAAATAATTGTTCTGCGTCCCGGTCTAAAACTTACCTGCAATTGTATCAGATTTGTTTATTGAGACTAAAATCTTATATCTCAATCTCGACATTAAAAATATGATAGACATAAACAAAAAAATACAGTTATTTATTTAGTTATAATTATACTCTATCTTGACCATTTAAATACTTTTGCTTGTGCTTACTCCGATATCAAAAAAAACTCCGTTTGCTGTATGCTAAAATACAAAGAAAACGATTTACAAAATACAAAGAAGAGACTTGAATTAAGACTTAAGTCAGGATAAAATAAAGCGAAACATTCGAGCTGCAGCAAAGTGACTCCTAAAAAATGAGGGTCTTAAATTAAAATAGAATTAAACTTCTTGGTCTTGAGTAGGTGTGAAGTATTATGCTCTTTGTAACAAACATAGACGTAATATGTACAAAAATACATTTATTTTATCTTTAATCGTAAGAAACTTTCACTGGTTTACAGAGCTGAAGCAATCATCATCAGAAAATCACCTAAAGTCATCATCCAAAGCCAACACAATTTTTTTATTGCCCTTGTAGGCAGTCGTGCATACGCCCATCTGATGGTGAGTGGTTACCGTCGCCCATGAATTTCAACAGTGCGAGGGTCAAGGCCAAGCCGCTTACAATTAATCGTTACATTCAATTAAGTATGAACAAACAAAGACTTTTGTCTTCTGAGAACTTATTTATAATTACAAACAATTGATTTATACAGTTATCAACTGACTCTAGATATTTGAATTAGTAAAAACTGCGTAGTCGTTGCAGAGAAAATCCATCGACAATCGACATGAAAATCTGAAGTCGTAACCTCAATTGGATTGTAAACATGACTAGACTACCAAACTAGACTACCTCGAGACAGGAACAGGTAACATTGTGATGAGAACATCTGATGGTGGGTTCATAAGAAACCCTAAATAGGAAATTATGTTTTTAGTCAAAATATTAACTTTTACTCGGCATCTTTATCATAGCAAGGGACCGCGCATGCGCCTTCGTATATCCTACTCTTTCGGTCTTTTCTATTTTTAGTCACAATCCATCCATCTTTTACTTCTTTCCCTCCTCTTTTTTCCAAACATATAATATAAATTCATCATTCTGGTAACAAGCATTTCCTCTCCTGTCATCAATTTATGGTAGCAGTAATGTATGAGTCACTAAGCTTTTCAATTACATTATTAGTATTTTAAAAGCCAATAAATTATTTCCACGGGCCACAGATTTCTATTAAAGTGGTTTTTGTACCTATCCAATGTGAGAGGTTGGGCGACCATTGTACTGTAGAACCAAGATTCATGTCTCAAGCTAGGTGGTGGCGTTACGTTGTTGATGCCTATGGGCCCAAAAATCACTTAGCACCAGGCGAACAGTGAGCTCGTTCACCCGTCTAAGCAATAAATAAAAACCCATTTGACCAATTCTCAACTGAATTTGCATACGAACGAATCAAACGAATGATATAAATTTTATTATTAAAATATCTCTCATAAAAATACCATAAAAAAATCGTAACATGAACAGTCCGCTCTATCACTAAATCATTACAAAGCAGAAGGGGCTCATAAAGACAGTAACAATTATTGCTTGTTAGGCAGCCCTCGGTATTAAATGGAAATAATAATGAAACGACTATTACGCTGAAAGCTCACGGTTCCATAGCTTTATTTCTAAGAGACTGCAGATTTTTTTAGGGTTCTGTATCCGATGGTTTATTTTTGTGAAGCCGTGTTTTGTTTTTCATATTTGTATCTTTTGTTTAACATAACAGACGAGCTCAAAATTCATCTAATTTTAAGTGGTTATTTGAAGTTCGTTCATGTGAGGTTAGAACTAGTATTTCAATAGCAATTAATTAACGGTTAGATACATTATACATTTGAACCAGAGTACATTATTGCTTTGCAGAATAAACAGACGGAATGTTCGTATTCCCAACTTTCGAAATATCTCATCACTAGTGTTACAAAATTAATATTTCTGTTAGATTTTAAACTGTATAATGTACATATTTAGACAGCACTTAAAGCTTTCTCGTTACTATTTGCTAACTACTCTAGCTTTTGTGATTATGGACGATACGTGTCAGCAGATTTAGTTTTTTTCTTAAAATGGGCATTTGATGTATAACGGTTTTAGTCATATATAAAAACGTCATCGTGTTAACAAACCAGAAAAACTTTAGTTAATACAAATCTATTTTTGTTTAAAAAATCCTCGTTGCTCGACTTTGAGTTGATTTCTAAAAGAAATATTTTTACAAGATTGTTTGATTATTTTTATATTACAAATATTTTGATCTGTTGCTAATTTATTTTAAACTATTGATGGTTAACGAGCCAAACAGTGTGTGGGTGGTCAACATAATCCATAGACATCACGAAACGTACAAAGTAGGGACGAGGTGAAAGTCAGAATGGTATGGTATCTGTATGGTAATGTGTCTATTCTTCCATTCAAATCGTAATGCATGAATTCCTCGCACAGAAGACAAGATGACCCGTGCGAGCTTATAGTACGTTGTAGTACCACCTCTGAAATCGGAAGGAATAAGCGGTTGGGAAATTATTCAGCAATAAAAAAGTATTAGCGTACAAATATTTTGATAAGACCTCTTGTAAGTCCGCACGGGTAGGTACCACTGCCCTGATTATTTCTGCCGTGAAGCAATAATGCGGTGGGGCAGCCGTTGTAACTATACTGAGACCTTAGAACTTATATCTCAAGGTGCGTGGCGCATTTACGTTGTAGATGTCTATGGGCTCCGGTAACCACTTAACACCAGGTGTGCTGTAAGCTCGTCCACCCATCTGAGCAATAAAAAATAAATTGAATTCGTTTTTACGTAAAATATTCCTTATAGAAACTGTAGCAAAAATTCGTAAGTTCGTGCTATCAACCCGTTTGAATTTACAACATATTTTACTACCAGTAAAGATAATTGAACAGAACCATAAGATTTAGATAAAGGGGAAATAGCAGATTTGACTGAAGGCTTGGTTACTGGCCCAATAATAAAAAAGCAAATTTAAAATATCCACAAATTAGACCGAAACAAATAGTGTGGTGTTCTGACAGCGGACCCTAATCCTGTGTTCGCAGCGGGGCGTCTAGCTGCGTCTGACGTTTACCAAATTACACATAATAAACACAGAGGAAGTGCTGTACTGTGAATAATACGTGCATTAAATCTTCAACTTCACATTTTGATGAATTGTTAAATAGACTTGTGTTGTTCTACAACTGGGTGTTTTGTTCATCCAAATTGATATCTTTAAAATTTGTGCGCGATGCGAAAGCCACATTGGCCGAAGTCAGCCTAAAAATCTAAAAGATGATCTGAAGCAAATTAAATTCAAAGAGATTGGTAAGAAAACCAAATTGGCTGTCACCGTCAAAGCACATAGATATTCCAGGCTCCATTGGACTCCATTGTAGTATTATGTGAAGAGATATATGATATTATTATGTTATAGATGAGAGATAAGAGATATTATGTGAAGAGTAAGATTCTTCTACTCAGATACCAATAGATCTATTCTATCACCATTTGGAATTCATTATCCTTGCTTAGAGAAAAGAAATGGCTGATTTATTATACATGTTCCTATTGCCTCAAATTGCGCTCTACCACCAATAAGTCTGTTAATTTGAATTTCATCGGTTTCAATTTATTTCATACAGTGACGATGTATTCAACATTATGTTCACATAGATTATTACAGTCACAAAAACTTTGAATACCTCCAAAGCAAACATCTAATTGATAATTTCAAAAGAACCTATCGTTATCAGATCTAGATGTGTATTATGTTCACTAGAGGTCCCGCAGTAGTCGAAATTCGACTATAATTAATTGGAATTGTAAGTTTGTACACTATTATGATTGTATTTTATACTTCTATAATCACAAATTTCGCCAAGACTATACTATAAAAAATATTAACAAAGGCAAACAATATTTAGTCTATTCTCAATTTTACAACAGACGCCAAGAACAAAAGTTTGACAATAAATAGTATGAATGCGTGTATGCGTCAAATACATGGTATGTAGTGTGTGTAATGTTTTCTTTATTGATTTAATTTATCTTTTATGCATAATTAAAAAAAAAATATTTGCATTGTGCACTTCTTCTCTATATTCTCTATAAGTGTGGAAAATATCATAATCCTCCGTCCGCGCAATTTTCGTAAAAAGGGATACAAAGTTTTTGCTTCACGTATTAATATATGTTCATTAAAAGATCCGAACAGATACGACGATGAAGAAGCTCTTGGTATACACAGATCGATTTCGAAACTTTAACTTCAGTATACTCTTGAAGCTCCTTCACATTGATCGTTCTTGAAACTAGGATAATTTTAAATTGACTAGTTTATTTTCGATCTTGTTTCAACAATAAGGCCTCTCTGCATGAGCTAGATATTTTAGAAAGATTAGAGGATTTCTACAATAAGCCTTTTAATAATTCTATCTATAAAACACATATCGAATGAAACAGTGGCGTTTAGTTATGCCCAATGGCCTCAATTATGGCTCTAAAAATATTGTTTAAATTTTTTTATTGGACTTACGTGAATCGACTTTTTTTGTTTTGTTTTTTTTAGCTTATGGTTGAGTGGTTACTGGAGCCTATAGACATCTACAACGTAAATGCGCCACACACCTTAAGATATAAGTTCTAAGGTCTCAAGTATAGTTACAACGGCTGCCCCACCCTTTAAACCGAAACGTATTACTGCTTTAAGGCAGAAATAGGCGAGCGATGATACCTACCCGTGCGGACTCACAAGAGGTCCTACCATCAGTAATTACGCAAATTATAATTTTGCAGGCTTAATTTTTATTACACGATGCTACTACTTCACCGTGGAAGTCAATCGTGAACATTTGCTAAGTACGTATTTCATTAGAAAATTTTTGTACCCGCCTGCGGGATTTGAACACCGTTGCATTGCTCGATACGGATGCATTGGACATCTTATCCTTTAGGCCACGACAACTACACAATTTGAACGATTCCAACTTAACTCAGAACTTATTTTGATATATTTCATTATTTTCACATCTAATATATAAGATTCTCGTGTCACAATGTTCGTTCCCATACTCCTCCGAAACCGCTTGACCGATTCTCATGAATTTTTTTATGCATATTCAGTAAGCCTGAGAATCGGCTACTATCTATTTTTCATACCCCTAAGTGATTAGGGTTGTCCACCCCTAACATATTTTTTTTTATTTGGACATTTTTTTTGTTATAATGAGGTATTATGTGGTTGAATGAGGTTTTGTTATTTTTATTATATATTCCCTCATCGTTCACAGCACTACATACCTCTTTCACTCATTTACCACATCCTTACACACTTATAATAAGTTAGTTTTTTTTTCTACACTAGAAATTCCCTAGAAATCTTATATATGGCAAAACAATGTTTGCCGGGTCAGCTAGTTATATATAAAAAACTACGTCAACCAAATAACCAGACTATTCTATTAAGATTGTTTATCTTTTTCACGGCTCCTCGTAATCATCGTTACATAACTAGAACTCGCTGGTTTATTAACAAACTTGAACGAATACAGTCTCGTGTAATTACATCGTATTATTTACAGTTGACTGGGCTATCTCGTTTACAAGTTATCTTGGTTGTTTTTTTTTTGTTTACAGTTAGCGTCGGTAATTACAGTATTGAACGTAATACTTCTGAGAAATGAAAGATTAGTATTATTTGTCGTAATTTTGCTACAGTCATATTTACTAAGTAAATAAGTCTTTAGGGTCGTTTCCACTCTGAGAAACACCTACGCAAAATGAATCCGGCTGGATACATTCCCTGACGATACACATGATAAAATAGGAAGCTATACATCAAATACTTTATGAGCGCAACAGCCTAGCAAGAACCAGAATAAACATCATGGGCAATGAGGTTGTTTGCACCGACATTTTATTTTCTATCGCACCGCCCACCACCGGAGTAGAGTTCATCCATATCCTGGAGCCACTGCGGTCATCCACAGTGCGTTTCCAGAGTTTTTTTTGTCACATATAAATGGCTTTGGAATGAGCTCCCCTCCACGGTGTTGCCCGAGCGCTATGACATGTCCTTCTTCAAACGAGGCTTGTGGAGAGTATTAAACGGTAGACAGCGGCTTGGCTCTGCCCCTGGCATTGCTGATGGTCCATGAGCGACGGTAACCACTCACTATCATACGGCATCATAAAAATTCCAAAGGTCGTTGTATCGAGCAGGCCCTAAAATCTAAATATTTTATTTATATAGTGGAGGAGCTCACGGCCCATCTGGTGTGAAGTAATTACCAGAGCCCATACGCATCAGCAACGTAAATGCCTCCATCCGCCTTGAGAAATGAGTTTCTAAGAATCAGTTTTATAGCACAATGCCTCTCCCACTCTTCAAAGCGAAACGCATTACTGCTTTAGGGCAAAAACAGGCAGCGTGATGCTACCTATCTGTGCGGGCTCACAAGACCTTCTACCATTATAATTTTGCAGGTTTCATTTTTAGTACACGACGTTATTCCTTCATCATGGGCGACGGTAACCACTCACCATCAGGTGGGCCGTATGCTCGTCTGCCTACAAGGACAATAAAAAAATAATCGCGGAAGTCAATCGCGAACATTTGTTGTGTACGTATTTCATTAGAAAAATTGGTACCTGCCTGCGGGATTCGAACACCGGCACAGTCGGATCGCTCGATACGAATGCACCGAGCGTCTTATCCCTTAGACCACGACTTACGACTTCAAAAGCTTGAACATCAGAAATTTCAACGTTCGCTTTCAGCGTTCTCATATCTAGAAACGAAATATAAAACCAAAATTCAGTTAACAAATAATAGTAACTTACTCGTTCCTTCAAAAAAAAAAACCATTTATTTCGCACACAATACCGGTGAGCTATGGGGTCCGAAAACATTAATCAAAACAGTAAAGCCCTTAAAAAGGGTTGACAGACTAGGTCTTATCAGTTGTCATTCCATTGTTTTAGACGTCTCACCTTCATACAATATTTGAACATAATTATTTTTGTTAAAACGCTAAATAATCCTATTAGTACGATAGAGCAATGTTTGGCAGATTAGAGAGCCATAAGATCTGATATCAATGATTTAATTGTTTTTATTTTAAAATTCTAAATAGCGGTAGGCAGCGGCTTGGCTCTCTCTGTATTTTTAGATTACATTGGCCTCATTAAAAAAAACTTCGATTTGATCTGTCATTGAATTTTCTTATTAAGCATTAAGCAGGCCGAATGCAGGCAACATTGGAGGCAGCTGGTGCAAAAACTGGACCAAGGTGGTCACGACCCTCAGTAATGAGGAAACGACAAAGAAGAAGAAGAAGAATTTTCTTATTCTAAATTTTCATTTTTAAACCAAATGTTAAAAGCTGTTGAGCATTCTTTGCGCGCTGCATCAAGCCCCGGCGTATTGCAATGAATAAATTCCGAAGATTAAGACATTAATTTCGTTATGGCGCGGTTCGCGGGCGCGTTTTGAATATGAATTCGTAAAGATTCGTTCGCACCACACGTCTCTACGTAGCGGAAGCATGAATGAAAATTTTGTAACAGTAAATTTGAAATTTTTCACCCTCGTTTGTATGTGTTGTTCATTTTACAATCTTTGTAGGCATCGTGGCGTGGACTATAAGACACCTCTTGCGCTCCTATTGAGTAATGGTGTACCTAGTTTCAAATCTAAATGCCAATTTGTTGCCCAGGAAATCCATACGTTAAATGTACTAACTGACTCGGCGTTGCAGTACTTAGCGGTCCTGACTGTTGTGCCGAGGGCCGTGAGTTCGATTTCCACATCTGACAAAAATTCGTGTCGTGAACAGGCTTGTTTGCTCCTTCTCTGGGTATTTACTACCCATTTATGTATGTCGGAGACGGTCATTAGTTTGGAAGCTAAACGAAACGCAACACGATTACTGGTGGTAGGACCGCACGGGTAGGTACCACCGCCCTGACTATTTCTGCCGTGAAGCAGTAATGCGTTTCGGCTTGAAAGGTGGAGCAGCCATTGTAACTATACTGAGATCTTAGAATTTATATCTCAAGGTGGGTGGCGCATTGACCATTTTGATTTGTTCCATTTTGATTTGATTGATTTGTTCCCATTTATTTAATACTATTTTTTTGTTATTGTTTGTTATTTTTTCAAAAATAGCTTTCACGGCGAACGGATACCATCCTGAAATAAAAATAAACACTGCTATTCAAAATATATATTCGAACAGTGCATATTATTTAACCGTCACGGGAATTTATTTATTATTATTATTAGCTTTCGGTTCAAAATTCAATCTCACCATAGAAAGTGGGTGGGGCATTCACGCGGCTCTACAAGCAGAAGTAACTTAATTTCAGGTAGGCCGTGAGCTCTAACTTGAATAATAAATAATGTTAGAATACCTACAGCCAACAACAGAATACCTACAGAACTAAGTGGATAGACCAAGAGACAGTATATTGTGGAAATACAAACTTATTTGATTGCAATGTTATGAAGCAGTTGTGCGAAATAAGTACTTCGGCTATGGACGCCTGAAGTGACTCAGTCGAGATTCTACCCTAAGTGCTAGCTATAAGGCTTTATATCTTAAACTCTGAACTTGTTTTAGCGCTGTTCATGTTCATTGAATATTAATTTTACCAACATTCTTATGTCTTCTTTTTATTTATATATATTACAGATATAATTAATAACGCGTTTACTAATAATTATTAGTTCGTTCTGTCTGAAAAGAAACATAAAAATTGTATTAAATATTCCTTGCGAAACCGTAGAAAATCCTATATAATCTCCTTTGTCGTATCACTCTTGTGTTCGATTGTGGAATGCAGTGAGTAGTGCTCCAACTTTAAACTGTTTTAAAAGAATGGTGAAGGAACACTACTTATCTGCTTAGTGCTGTTTGTTTGCATTATTATCATTTATCATTTCCATACTGTTGATTTATTATGAGTATGTAAGTATATTAGTATGTATCGTATGTAAGTATGTACATATATTGGTATATAAATCAGTTAGCTATATATTTCATATTATATGTAAACGGTATATATCTGTTTATTGTATGTATATATTTTCTATAATAATTTACTGTCTTTAGTACACCGCAACATACCTGCTATATTTTTACATTTCCAGAATTTCTGTAAATTAAACGGTTGTCTGGAAGAGAATGTATCTGCTTTTTGACTGTTTTTTTTAAATGTAAATTGTGTTTTAGTGTGCAATAAAATGTATTCTCTCTCTCTCTCTCTCTCTCTCTTGTCAGAGCGGTCACACTTCTCTCGGTTTGTGGTGAGCCTGGTACACCCATGCAAACAACCGCCAACTGCGGACTTGACTTTGCTTACCCCATATTTTTATACACTGCGGAGACGTGAGCTATGTGGCAGGTCGTCCTCAGAAAAAGGAAGGTCGATGCTCTAGAGATGTGGTGCTGGAGAAGAATGCTTGGTATTTCATGGACCGAACTTGGCACTAGTATATCCATTCTTCAAGAACTCGGCATTAACCAGCGTCCTATATATTCCTGACAATATATTTCTATTGCTTAGATGGGTGGACGAGCTCACAGTCCAACTGGTGTTAAGTGGTTACTGGAGCCCATAGACATCCACAACGTAAATCCGCCACCTCACCTCGAGATATAAGTTCTAAGGTCTCAGTATGGTTATAACGGCTGCCCCACCCTTCAAACCGAAATGCATTACTGCTTCACGGCAGAAATAGGCAGTAAAGCCAATAAAACCTATCGTAATGGTTACATCTCATCTTAATTATTGATATACACCTGGAGTCATAAGATTGAATTCTTAAGCTTCGAGACTATACTATACTACTGCTATCCATCTTAACAGTGGTAATTACGCAAAATCATGAATCATACAACTTTCCGCTAATGCGTTAAGTACTTATTATTTAAGCTGAACAAAAACACCTACCGTCTTAGCGCGCACACAATAAAGGCGCTCAATTTTCCCAACGATCTCAATTACCCACGACTATAATTTCCTAGGCTTGATTGTAATATTCTCCAGTAGAATATCAGAGCCTTCATATATTATTATATCAAACAGAATAGAAACACTTAATATCCGACACCGGTTCCGAGGAATATTTCCGTTGGAGGGCGGTATTGACGTGAAATGGGACCTCAATTTAATAGCTGGTCGTGTATCTAGAGGTCCTTGTGCGATGCAAATCTGCTTACAACTTGCCGAGACCGGGTTCTGGCTCTCTCAGAACGGATTGTTTTGAACGTGCTGTGTAAATTTGATATGAATAATATTCAACTGTATGCTTGTTTGCTTGAGGTTCGAAATAGCGCTTAGGGAATTAACGGATATTTGAGTGAATATGTGTATGACGTGTTCGTTTAGCTGTGTATTAATTCGGGGTTGTTTTGGAGTTTGCAATTCGATTTTCAAAATGGACTTTGATTCCTTTTTTAGTTCAATTTTCTTTCATAGCTAAGAACACTGGTGGTAGGACCTCTTCTGAGTCCGCACGGGTAGGTACCACCACCCCGCCTATTTCTGCCGTGAAGCAGTAATGCGTTCCGGCTTGAAGGGTGGAGCAGCCGTTGTAACTATACTGAGACCTTAGAACTTATATCTCAAGGTGGGTGGCGCTTTTGCGTTGTAGATGTCTATGGGCTCCAGTAACCACTTAACATCAGGTGGGCTGTGAGCTCGTTTACGCATCTAAGCAATAAAAAAAATAAAAAACATCATTTTCTCTTATGATGAGGTTTTGTAATGGATATGTTTTTTTCTTTTAGTGCGCGTTTCCCAATAATTATATACCGTTGACTGAGAAACAATGACTGCATTTGGCTTTTGATATAGTGGTGATAGGGCGTCTTGTGAGTATGCACGAGTAGGTACCACCACCCTGCCTATTTCTGCCCTGAAGCACTAATGCGTTTCGGTTTGAAGGGCAGCCGTTATACTGTAAAAACGGAGACCTTAGAACTCAGGTCTCAAGATACGTGGCGGAATTTACTTTGTAGATGTCTATGGGCCCCGGTAGCCACTTAACATCCGTGAGCTCGTCCAACCACCTAAGTCATAGAAATAAAATAAAAAAATCGTACTTTACAGTTTGGAGGGATCGCCAATGTTACTATGCAACTGAGACCTAATTTCCTAAAATATTCAACGGTGTTCACGCCGCTTCTTCTCCCGTAGGTTGTACTAATAGCTTCATAGCCGAAAAGCTAGGAATAAGAATTCCTAACTGTGCTAAAAATGATAAATCATCGTTTAACCACCAATACCGTGCATGTCATATTTTCATATAGGATTCGTTCAGCGAAAACCTCAATAGGTATTTATATCTTTTAAGGATTGAATAGGCATGTTCAGTGATACTTAAATTAATAGCTAGTATAGCTTATTAAAAACCTGTTATAATATTATGAGCTGGTGACGTTACACAAATATGATTCATTTAATATCGGCACATTCAAGTGCCAAATATATCTTTAAGTAACACAGTCAAGCTAATTTTGGCATTTTTGTTTCCTTTTACCAATCAGCCCATCAAACATTTCGAAGATTCAAACAATAAGAGTCGACCTTTTTTTAGCAACACAAAAGAAAAACAATTGTCAAAAAATGTTTCTTCATTAAAAACTTTCTTCAAAGAGAAAGAAAAATTAACTTGATAATTTGCACGAATGAGGTACTAATTATTCAGACAATTAAGTTAAAAAAGTTAGAAAGTGCTTTATGTTTTTTCGACTTGATTTAACAGAAGCTCATAAAGATGAAAGTTCAAATAACGAATGCTTCTAAAGTTATTTTACTAAACTTACATTAAAAACGTATATTTTTATAATTAACTAGTGAGTCCCGTTGAGGCTCTCTAAGTTTACTATCAAAGCTTACACGAAATGGATATATTCGTTGAAAAAAATGACGCGCCCGTTGGTTGTATTATGTTAGAGGCCTTTTTTGAACTACCAGAAAAAATTCACCTCATTAGAAGGTTACAAATTTCTGAATCTGTTATACATTAAAATTACTACCACTGTTCCTAAAAGCTAAAGTTAGTATTACATTGTACAACTTTATGAGCATCCATAAATACACTCAAAGTTTGCCTTCAGTCTATAAATAACCATACAAACATTAAATAGATTCTCTAAAACAACAAGTATCTGAACAACTTCTAAAAGGCTCACTCCATCAATTAACAGTTTCAATAAACCTTCATCAAATCGATCTTTTCGGTTACTTTCATATTCGATGGACGAAACGCGAAAAATATTTTCCCCCTTTTAAAATACCAAATTAAAGAAATATCGTTGGAACTTAATTAAAACGCTATCAAAACATTTCTCGGGGTGTAAGAGGGGGGCAAAGTAAAAAAATTCCCGAGGCCACTTTCGACCGTGTTCAAGTCAATAAATTCATCTTATTTAATCAGCCGAAAGCACTTTGGGGGGGAATAGGCCGAAATTTTACAAGTATCCTAATAAAACTTGGTCCAAGTTTGAGAAGCAAGCAACTTCGCCGGAACAAGTCGAAATATCCAACAATTTCAATACCTAAGTACACAAACAGACGCCTCTTGGAACGTCGGAATTTTACAAATTAGTGCTTTGAAAAATAACTCTTTGGATTGTTTAATGAAGTGGCTATGCTTTAAATTTATTAAAAATAATTAACGGAGTTTTTCTTTCTTGTTTGACCTATATTTGGTTACGTCTTTGTTAAATCTTATCTATTCTTTGATTTGACATTAGTAATCGCTTAATAGTTGCCTATGTAGTGACTCAGTAACAAAAGATTGATCTATTAAAGCTAGTTGAAAATCAGCTAACAAATTGTTTATTTATATTTAACGCTGTCTATGATGACATAAAGTCTTCATTATTCAAAACAAAAACATTTATTTCAGTACACCCTAGCAGGCGCTTCCAATTAATGACTGATATTAACGCCCATTCAAAATAAATTTCACCAAACGCCTTAAAGAGACCTTGCTTTCCAAATCGATAAATCTTATATACAGGAAGTATAGCTAACAGCACAGGGCATCCTTAAGATTCGCGGGCAATGAGATATTTGACTCCATAGAGCCAGTGGCTCCAATTTCTATGCCATCCGATAGTTCCATATTCTCCATCCATAAAAATATCATTTTTTCACCGTAGCATCGTCTTCTATTATCTTAAGCTTACTGAGCAATGGAGTTTCTAAGCCTTTATCTACTTAAATAAATTTCACTCTGCCATAATTATTACTCTCCTATTTTTTACTAACTCCTCAACTCCTTTTTTATTCAAAAACAATCCCCAAAAACCTCTTTAAGTGTTTTTTGTTCTAATATCACATTTTTTTTAGAATGTAATACCACCATTTATATTATGGTATTTTGACGCATTAAAATCTTATTCTAAATCAGTGAAATTAGTGATCCACAATCACAACCCACTAAAATAATATACATACATAATGTCACTGAGCAAATACATACTTCATTAAGCATCAGGTTATTTGGCAAACAATGGTCGCGCTGGGACATCAGTATAGCTAAGCAAAGTTACACGTAATAAACAGAAACTTAGTAAGCTTTCACGCACGATATTTCGAGGTTACTTTAAACAAGCAAAGTTGGGATTAAATCGCGCGGAAAGCTGACATACTATTTTCGTGTCGAGGGCTTTTAAGTTTTCAGTTAACGATATTAAAAATCACTGAATAGAAAATCAGAAGGGTCGGTTCGTGGACTTTTATTATTTTAGAGCTTTTTTATGATTGTAAAGTATGTAAGCTAAAACAATTTTATTTTTTTATTATATGGAAATAATTAGATTTGGATGAATTATTCAATAACGAATCACTATCATATTTACTTCTGACCACAAATCAAATTGAGTTCATATGTATCCAGCTATTAACCAGAAGACACAGATATGTTCAAAGCCCTCAAGATATTTCTACCGCTTTCTAATCATCCTCTCTGTCGTAACTTTCTCGTCAATATCCCCATACTAATCCGCTTTTCATAACTTTAGAAAGACAGACATAAGTTAAAATCAAAATCATTTGTAGAGAAGTCTGTAGTTGTTTTCACCAAATTGATAAGGAATGATGATGAATAAAGAATAATACTTCTCGCCTCGATACAAATCCGTGTGCAACAGTGGCCACTTACGATCCAGTAGCCTATAATATACATCGTGTCTATTATGACAATAAAAAAGTATGTATGGCTCAAAGACAATAACTGCGGAACGTTCATAATAGGTTTTCCCAAACTATTGAATCAGCAATGCACTTCAGCCAACACCTTATCGTTGCATACTAAAAAGCAAGGCATTTGAGTGAAAAAGGAAAGCGGCATAAATAAGACGCAGGTAAGTAATGAGGGTAAGCCAAAACAAACATATAGTGTGGCAGGGTGGAGCACGTTAATTGATTGCCACCGCGCCCTTGCCTATAACTGTCCCCGTGTTTTGGAATGCTTTTTATTGGTTAAAGAACTAGGTGAATATTTTTCATGAGGTCGTCTGCATCGTGATGCACGACTTACAGGATCTGAATAAAAAAAAGGGAAAAACGGGTAGTTTAATTTTGTAACAGCGGTTGTATTTTACAGTAAATATACTTTTTTTATTGTCCTTGTAAACAGACATACGGCAGAGCATACGGCCGACTTGATGGTGAGTGGTTACCGTCGCCCATGGACTTCAGCAATTCTAGGGGTAGAACCAAGCCTCGTTTGAAGAAGGACAGGTTATAGCGCTCGGGAAACACCGTGGAGGGGAGCTCATTCGAAAGCCGAATGGTACATGGAAAAAAATATCTTTGGGAACGCATTGTGGATGAACACAGTGGCTCCAGATAGTATGGATGAAGTCTACTCCGGTGGCGGGCGGTGCGATAGTAAAAATCCTCAAAGCACTCCGCATGAAGCATACGGTATAAAATATAGAGAGAACCGAAATCCCTCCCAGAACCTATGGGTTCCAAAAATATCTTAAGTCCCAAGGTGAGTGGTGGCTCTCACTTGCGATGTCAAGCTTCGGTGGAATGAAAAACCAACGCCTAAACTTGCATTTCGCACCCGTGACCGCATTGAGATTAGGCGGCTTACCGCACAATGTCGTCGAGGTATACGACGAGTCAGTCTGAGCGAATGCAAATTAATTTTGTATTAAGAGCTACGACCGCCTTTAATGGGATTTTATAAATTAACGATGAACGCTGTTAGTCGTTTAACGCTCATGTAAAATGTATGAGAGCGAACGTTCAGTTTCATTTTAGGAATGGCTCCGCTGAGATAGGAAAAGATACGCACAATAATTAGGGTCTCTAGTCGTGTGATCCCATTGCGACATCTAGCCATCATCTTTTTGTAGTAATGCTTTCTATGTGTTGAATGATTCTCGACACCTGACTTTTTTTTTGGAACGAAGTTCCTTATGGAACTATGCGGAGGGGTACCCTAACCGAGAAAAAACGTCCGTAACGTAAGATTTTTATTATTTATGTATAATCTTAGTATGATGGCTATACAGTGTCTAATGTATAGTCTACGTGATGACGGTTATTATTATTATTCATACAATATAAATAGCTGTTTCTTTGTATATTATTATTATATTTTTTTTATAAATCATTGTGAATCAAATAAAGTTGATAACTTTATAAAGTAATTTTTATTTTATTTTTACCAATAAAAAAATCATACTAAAAAATGTATACCCGAATAATTATTTTCTTTATACCTCGAATAGAAGTTAAAATTAATAATTTTATAATAAGGAACTTAGTTCTTATCCGGTGTCCCATGACACCACACATCTTTTTTGTTTGCTAAAAAAAGTTTGCCAAAATCATAAGCTCAATGATTGGCATTAACAATGAATTGTGGTCGTGCGCGATACGTCAAAGGGACAAATGAGCTCGCACAGTTCGTTAGACCGATTGTATTTTAATTAAATTAATTCTCGTCTCGATGCATTACTCAATCATTAACCAGTTTAATTGGTTGTGTGATATTTAACCTTTTCAGTTTATTTTTCAATTGAATTTTATTCGATCGTGCATGGGTGCACGAGTCACGGCCTCATGGGAAGTACTTACGGGAACCCATAGATAACGCAACGTGAACACGGCTAGCTGTCTTGAGACATGAGGTCAAGGGTTCGATCATATTGTTAAGTGGCTGTCTCATGCTTCAAACTGGCATTCGTGACTGATCCATGTCAAAAGCCGACCGACTATTGACTTTTACCGATGCACCTTTTGTTTTTTTTATTGCTTAGATGAGTCGAGTTAACAGGCCACCTGTTGTTAAGTGGTTACCGAAGCCCATAAACATCTACAACGTAAAAGATCCCACCTAATTTGAGATATGAGTTCTAAGGTCACAGTTCTTACAATACAACGGCTGCCCCACCCTTCAAACCGACACGTATTACTGCTTCACGGCAGAAACAGGCAGAGTGGTGATAACTACCCGTGCGGACTAACAAGACGTCCTATCATCAGTTCATCATACATCCTACTATAATATAATTACGCACGTCATGTCTCCTTATATCTTACTAATTGCTCGTCTTTTCTTTTTAAAAATAACGAATTACGTCAATAGTAACCGATCACCAAGGAATTGATAAAATAATTCCAGAAAAACAAAAAAGTACCACGCTGTAATAAAACCTGCGTGTTTCATGTAAAAAATCCTATACAGGTTCTATAAATAAAAATAAAAACAAAAAAATAGCTCGTTCCATTTTCAAACGCTTGTTACATGAATTTCATTTTTTTTATTTTATTCCTATACAATCCTCTTGTTAGCAGTGCGACTGCAAAATGTATCGTGTTTCCAAAAAAAAAAAAGAATGCGGACAGACGGAGAATTTCAAAATTGAAATGTCTTTTATTATGTTGTATTTTGTATATGTTTTCGTTTCACACAATTTTCAATTTCAGATTTCGCTTCGGAATAAATCGAGAAACACAGTTGATTCTCCTGGTGATTGATAACCTATTTAACAACAAAAAACGTTTTGAAGTCGCCGTGGCCTAAAGGATAAGACGTCCGGTATTCGTGTTGAGCGATGCACCGGTGTTCGAATCCCGCAGGCGGGTACTAATTTTTGTAATGAAATATGTACTTAACAAATGTTCACGATTGGTTTCTACGGTGAAGGAATAGCATCGTGTAATAAAAATTAAACCTGCAAAATTATAATTTGCGTAATTACCGGTGTTAGGATCTCTTGTGAGTCCGCGCGGGTAAGTACCACCACCCTGCCTATTTCTGCCGTGAAGCAGTAATGCGTTTCGGTTTGAAGGGTGGGGTAGCCGTTGTAACTATACTGAGACCTAAGAACTCATATCTCAAGGTGGGTAGCGGCGCTTACTTTGTAGATGTCTATGGGCTCCAATAACCACTAAGCACCAGGTGAGCTATTGGGCTATGAGCTCGTCCACCCATCTAATAATAACAAAAAGTTAATAGGTACATATAAACAATTTAAAATTTTAATACTCATTTAAATCCGCTTTAGAACTCGAACGCAAACAACAAAACAATTTCAATGCTCAAACGACCACGATGAAATGGTCTCCCAAAAACACCGAATCTTCCGCGCGGACGTGTCAATTTTAATTTGTGGTGTTCTAATTCAATAGAAATGTCCACAACAGCTCGCGTGATGAACGCATTGTTCGAAAACTTTTTTTTTTTTTTTCGTTCGATTTTCGTAACGAAAACGCGGAGAATATAGTTTGTCGCTTTTGTTTGCTTAATACGCTTAGCTTTTTGGGTTTTTTTTTTTTTAAATCGCCGGTGAATACGCGATATTTGGCGAATCATTACGGGAATTACTATACTGCATATTCGGATTGTATGTAATTACTGGTGGTAGGACCTCTTGTGAGTCCGCGCGGGTAGGTATCACGGCCCTGCCTATTTCTGCCGTGAAGCAGTAATGCGTTTCGGCTTGAAGAGTAGGGCAGCCGTTGTAACTATACTGAGGTCTTAGAACTTATATCTTAAGGTGGTTTTATTTATTTATTTTTTATTGCTTAGATGAATGGACGAGCTCACAGCCCCCCTGATGGTAAGTGGTTACTGGAGCCCATAGACATCTACAACGTAAATGCGCCACCCATCTTGAGTGGTGGCGTATTTACGTTGTAGATTTACTTAACACCAGGTGGGCTGTGAGCTCGTCCCACCATATAAACAAAAAAAATAATTAAATTATTTAGATAAACACATTCGTGATTTAATGAAGATTTTTAATAGTATGAATACGCAGACGTGCGAATGGTAAGACGAAAGTTTGTTTTGTTTTAATGATAAAAAATTCGAAGCAGTTATATTCTAATATTAACAATAAATAAAAAAATGTCGAAACTAAAAAGAAAATCTAATTCACAAATTGAAATCTTGATGTGTCCGATTTTAAAGTCGAATTTCGATTAATTAGTTTTTCCAAGTAAGTACGTAAAATGAAGTATGCTTAGAAACGCTCACGGTCGGCAGTCTAATAAAAATGCTTAAATATTTAATAGTAAAAACTATCAGTCAACAACTACAAGCAATCCTTATAGCCCGTTTGACATTAAATAAGTACCGCCAAATTAATAGTACTTTTACGGTTTAATCTCGCGTTGAGTATTTTTATTTTATTATTTCCAGCGTTTTGTTTGACTAAGAAATTATTCGTCGACATTTGAATATTGTCCTAGTTACCGTCTGTTTAAGGTTTTTCTTTACACAGAACGAATTTGGCGGTCTCTTTCACTTTCATTTTCATTTGGCTTTCCTCTTTACAATAAGAAGATCCTTGATGCGAGACAAGCGCAAACCACTTTGTTATTCTTGGTATGATCATCAATAAATATCCTCTTTTTCTTTTTCTTCACCTTCACCACTAGGTGGGATCGGCACAGCTAATTTTTTTCTTCCATTCTATTTTATCAGCAGTCAGCTCAACACTCACTCCTCTCTCTCTCTCTTATATCGTCATTCACACACTCCATCCATGTCTTCTTCGGTCGACCTCTTCCCTCTCTACCTTAAACTACCATTTCTATACATCTCCTAGTCACATGCATCTTCACACCACTAAATGTCTGCTCGCACGAATAGATATCATTCTGCCTATTTGCACGCATTCTCTTGCGTTCCATTTTTTATCATAATATTTTTGGACAAGTTCACGGATCAGCTAATGCTGTAAACGACATAGCGTGATTCCAGCCACCTTGAACACAATATGAAGTCGAAATTTCAATTGTTTTTGCTCAGCTGTTCTTGAAACTGAAACACTTAACTGCTTTTAGCCCGCATAATGATACTAATCCCTAATCGTTGCTAATACTATTCCCTACTGACTCAAATTACACATTAATAGCTGATGTTCAAGCGACAGGGACCACAAACAGAAGGCCGTATGCTTACTTGCCTACAAAGCCGAGGAGAAAAAGTTTGCTGTTAAATGATAAAATTCATTTCCATACTAAACTGACAGCAAATTGAAAATACTACAACACAAACAGCCTACAGTCGTTCAAGACGCGACTCCTACTGTCGAAAGTCCGCCGTAAAAAGAAATTTCACTACAAAATGTCTATTTCATTACCTTGAGTACCTATCTCTAGTATTATTTCCTTCGATTGGCCATTTCAAGGGATAAAACTAACTTTGTTTGAAGATAAATTGAATAGCTCAGAATCTAACATGACGATATACTTTAATCGTGCAGATGGATAGAAAAGCTTATTGCACACCTGGTGCCAAGTGGCGACCGGTTTCCGTTGACACCGTCGCTGTGCTAATTATGCTATTCATATAGATATTTGAATACACTTTTAAATCATAATCACTTTAGCGGATATTAAATGAAATTGGTCCAAATGATAAGATTAGATTCTCGAGGTAGCTCTAGACAATCACGGTCGTATATCCATACCTTATAATCTGGGTACCATAAAAAATTCGCGGTCAATCTGGACTTATATAATATTACTTTCTTCATATTAGAAATATAAGAGACATAATATATATTACAGAAATGAAAACTTACTCAATATAACTTGTACGAAAAGTACTGACACGATACCTAAATCGACATGTATTAGCCGAAAGTAAATGGAGACTAAAATGAATGCAGCATAAGCCACGGGAGAGAAGCGTTTTCATTTTTCTAAAGCATGTGCTATGGATGCACGGACCAGTGGTACTATCTGCTTCTAAGATATCTATGTCTCTATTCAAAGGAGCCATGCCAATTTTACTTAGTCTTCGATGAAGCATAACACCAGATTAACGTGATTTTTATCTTACAAAACTAAGCGTTGTTTCTTTTCATGTAAAGATTACATTTATATTTATCAACCATCTCTCATCACCTACTCTTCTTCATAATCCTCTTATCACAACATTAAAATTACAATGAGAATGCTTATTGAAACCCGGTCACACTTCGCTGTAACTCTCGCTGATCGTATTAAATCTTCGATTTCTAGTAACTACTCAGGTGCCATCTATCTTACATTGATGATACTTTAAAAGAAACTTCCCTGGAATTTTAACTACAACTACATCAAATTTAATCACAATCGGTTGAATGGGTTAGTCATGGCTTAGAGAACAAACAAATATAAATATAAAATTTTATTTATTTAGCTGTAGATAAGATTTTATAATTACAAAATAAAGAACGCTGTGACCTCTACTTTAGGCCAAAGCCTTAATTGGTTTCATTTTCGAGTGAACATGTCCCTCGTGACGTAACGTAGTGGACTTTTGACACCCAACGTGGACTCAAAGCTCACCTAGTGCCAATTACTGGCCAGTCCAATGTCACATGCTAGAAATTTTCTGTCAGCACTGACTTGGTAAAATGAAATGTAGCATTAGTGATAATTTAATGAATTAGAATGGTTGTAGCCAATTTGTTTTAAATCTAATTAGTTTTGTATGTATTTTGATCATACCTTATTTGCTTTCTTACTAATAATTTCTTAAGTAAATCTTCTTTTTCTTTTTGTCATTCCCTTACTAACTCACTGTGACAATATAATATGTTATATGCTCTGTCTTCATTTATTTCTACCCGGTCTTCTATCCATACATAGTTGTAGAGTTATATCTTTTTTTTTCTACCTATTCTAGTAGCCTCTAGGGGCTATACTAGATTCGCAAGGTGAGTTTTTTATTTATATTTTTATTACTTAGATAGATGGACGAGCTCACAGCCCACCTGGTTTTAAGTGTTTACTGGAGCCCATAGACGTGTACAACGTAAATGAGCCACCCACCCTGAGATATGAGTTCTAAGGTCTCAGTATAATTAGTGTTGTGTCTATAACAATTTTTCACCAGTGTGTTGGATTTGGGCCCCTGAAGTGTTTTGCCTGCATATGTCCTATGATCAACTGCTTTTCCAAATCCATAAAAACAGATGTATTATTTAATGTAAAAAAAACAGGATTATTGATTGCTGTTATATATATGAAATTACTACTAAGTTCTCATATCAATCGAACAGAAAGAAATGCCAAAAAAGTTATTGGTACAAAACTCCTAGTATATTTTATTAATGTTGAAGTTAATTCAACCTATCTTCGAGTTTCTAATAAAACTACATTATTTCATATTACCCACTTGATACACCAATGTATTTGTATGAATAAAGTCCTCAAAGACTCACTAATAACCCTACCAATAGTTATATGCTGTTATTAATTAAATTTGTCTTTATGTCGGGTATTAATTTGGGCTTACAGGAGCATCTGAATGGTTGCTAGGCAACGTGTAAATGGAATGTGATTTTACTCGATAGCGGATTATTGGCGTGATCGGTAATGAATGAGTTCGGAAATATAGCGCAGTCCTCTGAGCTAATAACATAAAGTCGGCAACTGGTTACCAATATAAGAATGCTTCCAAACATAATGTGTTTATTTATTTTACTCTTCAATACAGACAAAAATATATATAATCAAGAACAGTTAAAATGTGAACGCACAAAAGGCTTAGCTCTTGGCTTTACTTGTGGTCTTCCAGGAAACTTTGGGTAAAATTTGGGTTTAAGGGAGTGGGAAAGTGTACAGCAACACTAAATAAATAGAATACTATAACAGCAAAATTGTGCTACTAATTCGCAGACCATGACATATGAAGGATTTTTTTTATTGGTTAGATGGGTGGACGAGCTAGCATCCCACCTGGTGTTAAGTGGTTACTGGAGCCCATAGATATCTACCACGTAAATGCGCCACCCACCTTGAGATATAAGTTCTAAGGTATAATTACAACGGCTGCCCCACCCTTCAAACCGAAACGCAATACTGCTTCACGGCAAAAATAGGCTGGGTGGTGGTACCCACCCGCATGGACTCACAAGAGGTTCTACCACCAGTAAGAGATTTTATGATGCATCCTCATAAGTCCGCACGTATTCAAGATTTTTCTGCAAAACGAAGCTAACAGAATGCAGCTACAATTGAATTCTATGTCGTCTCAACAAACGCCTAATCTTGCAGTTCCAGGAATTCTGCTCGCTCCAAGGGGATTAGTGGTCGTAAAGATAGCGATAGTTAGTGGACATAGCAGGGCCTTTATGTGCCTCAACGCTAGTCGGATCTCAAAATTCGCTTCTAATCCAATTAGTCGAGGCGGTGCGGCTTTAGTAAAGAGGTGAGCGTGGAGCGTGTAAAATACACTGTACTATTATTTTACAAAAAATCGGTTGTCTGTAAAGTCGGTTTACTGGCGATAGTTGAACGTGACAACGTCATAAGAAAATACTGATGGAATGTTTTCATTTTTCAATTATCGCAATTATCGTTGCTATAAACAATTTACACCACATTCACTTTTCACTGAACTTCATACTTGACGAAAACATGTAAATGTATTATTGTATAGCAGCTGTCCACGCGGATGCATCGCTCACTCAAGTAGGAGAGAGACAGTTGTCGAACGCTGCCGAACACGGAGGCCTTTGTCGGAGAACTTTGTCGCTCGTTGCGCGCTCTTGCATTTCAAGCCTTAAATGGAACGCCTCAGAGCGAGGTAACGCCGCATGAGTCATGTTTTTTCGTTCGTGCAGCCAGCTCCAATGAATTATAAGACGTTATCACGTCAAAAAATTACATCTCTACCCATTTACTTTGGCATTTACTATAAAAATTTAATCAAAGGCGGTTCACCTGGGTTAGTTACAAAGGTGTAGTTTAATTATTCTCAGGACGTTAAAAGACAGAATGTTGCAAAAATCTGAACCAACTATGGTCATTCTGTTTCGTGCTCAGTCTAACACTAATAAGAGAGGGACACGTGCCTACACGTGTACGGGTATTTAGCATATATTTGCTGAGAAGCAGTCTTTTTTCCGGTTCCTAGGGTTTGGGGCAGTCAGTCTATAAAACAATTGAAGCTTCAGCGTCTTGCGAGGTTCACGTTATGACGTCTTTAGTTTTGGTAACCAGTTAGTGGGAGTTTGTTATAACGCAATAAGAAATATAAAAGAAAGATTGATTGACCAACAAACGCGAAAACAGGTAAATTTAATATGTAAATGCCATATTATTGAAAATGCTCTTTACAAAAAAATCTACGTCATTTCTCTCACTATTAAAATGGCTATGTATCAGAGCATGTATCAGATGAAGCCAAGGAATAAATAATAATGATAAACCAGATTTTTCTTGTTGCTTTTTCATTCTATTATCATTGATTCCTTGGATTCGCTTGATTTCGCACGGAGTTAACAATCAATCCATGAATATTGGTTATCCTAAAATCTTGATCATACCATGGTGTAACTTATATATGTATGTCTTTTCTGTATAAAGACTATTGATTAACGCTTTCTTACCACGGTTTTTTTAAATTCAAACGGTCCGTTATTATGGCACTATTGCAGCCGCATTTCTTTTTATCGCACTTTTTTAGGTTGGTACGTACGCATGTTGGTTGGGATGTAACGGAGTCTTTGAAGGCCATTTGTACCGATTTTAAGACGTACAAATAATTTTAAAATTTACGCACACATCAAATACCCATGACAAAACAATAATTTTATAACTTCAATCAAATCCTGACCTGAAAGGCATAATAAAGGGATGAACTTATTTTCAAATCTTTATGTTACTTAAACGTATTTTTAAGTATTTAAAAGAAATATAAAATATTTTTAATAAAACATTATTAACGAAGCTTCAGTTATCCCGAAAAAGTATTACTTTTGAGTTTCTGAAGACAGATAAAATCACAAGATTCTGTAGTGACTAGAGACATCCTCTAGGAGCAGAATATGTATATGCGTGTATATATAATTATGTAATATACCTAATATATAAATGATAACTTTATTTGCCCATTCATAGCTACAAACAAGAAATATACGGCGGTAGGCAGCGGCTTGGCTCTGCCCCTGGCATTGCTGAAGTCCATGGGCGACGGTTACCACTCACCATCAGGTGGGCCGTGCGCTCGTCTGCATACAAGGGCAATAAAAAAAAACTAAAAAAAAAGCACTTTAATGTACTAACTAGAACCAAAGACAAAATTATTCACGTGTAACATTTTTACTACATTCTCACTACCCTCTCAAAGTGACAGTTTAATTTACCTGTATTTTAATATTACGCTCACTCAGCACGTGAGCTCCGACGGCGCGACTTCAAGAAATTGCCGTTTCGCTTATAATATATGAGAACATTTCCCACTCAGGTCTTTAGGCGTTGGATTCTCAAGATTCTCAACGAATAAGGATGTGAAATATTATTATTAAACGAATTACTCAGCGCACGTTAGTAATAAGTAAAGCATACATTAAAATAATACCACAATTGGTTCATTTAACGAACACTTACAAATATATAATAATATATTTATAATTTTTTTTTATTTTTCTTTTTCTTACCTAATCAGATAGCCTTGAGAGCCTATTTCAGCGGAGCCTTAACTAGTAGGTGAGCTCACGGGGCTCAAACCTGAGGACGTTGCTAACGCGAACCTTTACAAATAAAAACACAAATCTAAGTTATGCCAAACCAGAGAGCTTTATTAGAATCCCTAACTTCGAATACTCGTACCTTAAATTACACTTTAATAATAACATTTTCGAATAATTACAGCGATCATTTAAACTATCCAACATTTAATAAAAGTTTGAAATAAATTAAAATGTCTGATTTCACAAAGGCACTAAACCGTTTACTAAGAATCATTCGTATTTAGCTTCGGAATTCCCTTATGTTCTCCATCAAAGCGTTCCTATACAGCTGGAATAAAATTAATCCGGATCCAATCTCATTAGTTCGACGGCTTACTTAGTGAGTGACTGAGTTTATAGTTCACCTTTTATACCACTCAAAGATGGTGAGTAAACACAGTTCGACTAGACCAAATCGGATTAAGACAAATTTGTTGTAATTTTTTAGTTATTTTTTATTTCACTAGCATGCAGACAAGATAACGGCCCACCTGAAGGTAAGTGGTTACTGTCGCTCATGGACCTCAGCAATGCCAGGGGCAGAGCCAACCCGCTGCCTACCGCTTGATACTCTCCACAAGCCTCGTTTGAAGAAGGACATGTCATAGCGATATTGATTCATTCTTTAAGCGAGAGTTGAAAAGATTTCATTAATAAGCATCCACTTGGTAGTTCCCGTAATATTGGTATCCATGAGAGATGGTAAATCAGCAAAGTTAAGGCAACAGCCAAAACGTTGTCCACTGAAAAGTATTTGGGAGCTAGATAGGTTATTTATTCAAATATTCCGTATTGTGTCTACAATTAAGTGGATTACTTAGGAACAGTTACATGAGAAGCAGGTAGCAATATGCACCCCTAGTTATCCGTTGGTCATAACAACATGTAGGTAGGCTGCTAGTTCATCTGTAGTAGGTAAAAAAGCGAAGTTAGAGTAGCTAGAAGAGACTGGGATCTGTTACCCTTATCATGGTTATATGCCTTATAGCCTTCTTCTTCTTGCTTCGGTTTCCTCAATACTGAGGGTCGTGACCACCTCCTCGCAACAATAGTTTATTACGGACCATTCCACGCCTTTTGCCTCTATCTGCCGCCGAGTGTAGAGCATCGTAAACTGTGGTGTCGAGGGTAGTGCGGATCTGGTCAGTCCAACGTGTCGGGCCTCTACCTCGTGGTCTTCTTCCGTTCACCTTGCTAGTCACCACTAGCTTCTCCAAGCTGCCGCGATCCCTTCTTGCAATGTGGCCAAAGTATTCCAGAACTCTACGTAGGCAGATGATAGAAAGCCTCGTCTTTATAGCTATATTAATTCTAATGAAATATTTAATTTTAAAACAAAAAATATATGTTTTGATATCATTTCAAATTAAAGTTCAAATAACATTTTTTTTAGAACCTTGACTTTTATGGTCAAAGTAATTGAATTATTTGTTTAACTTCAATTAATAAGAAAAAATAAATAAAAACACTTTAGTAAAGTGAAGGTCAATATAAACTATCAATCACGTACATAATAAAATTACTTCGATATAAAAAAAAACAATTTTATGAAATGCAAAATTTGACCAAGCAAAATTAATATTGCTGTTTTGTAAGGGTATTGGCCACATCCAGAATATTGGGTCGTTCTCAATCTTTGACAATCGACACCCATAAAATTTTAAAAAATCCAAAAAACCTCTGATCAGCGCGAAAGAGACCTTCCCTCTTTTTGACGTCCATTGGGTCAGACCACGATATTAAAGGTTTTATCCAACGGACCTTGTCCACTCACGCGACATATCCCGCCCAGCGCCATTTTAAATTTAGAGAACGATTTTAACTTTTTTACCCTCCTAATCGTGGTAGTCTCGTGGGCCTGATACAACGCGAGCAGTGCATCGCAGTGCATGAGGACTGAATCTACCACCGGATCTGAATCGCGACCCGCTGAGAAGATCTGTCGAGAAACTTACTAGGTTATGTTTATGGGTTAGGTCACACGTCGAATGAGAACGGCGACCGATGCTTGTAATGCCTAAAACACCGAGAAAGGATCGGGAGGATCCTGCGCTTAGGGCGACGACAGCTGTATCCTGTCACGTCGTCGGGGTCGGAGATACAATTGAAGATGATTTAAGCGTACTCTAAATTTAAATTTAAGTTAAAACATATTGTTAAGTAAAACAGCAATAAAGGTTTAATTACTAAACGTTGATTACCGAGATATATATAGTATGGCACGGTATTCATCATCATTTTTGTTTCATTTACATTAGAACAAAACTTACTCTTCGATTTTTTACTCACAATGAATTTGTCAATAACGTTACTTAACTAAAGTTACTGTTACTAGAGCTATTATTATTATTATTATTATTTTATTGTTTAGATGAGCGGACTAGCTCAAAGCCCACCTGGTGTTAAGTGGTTACTGGAGCCTATAGAAATAAATCTTCAACGTAAATGCGCCACCCACTTGGAATATACGTTCTAAGGTCTCAGTATAGTTACAACGGCTGCCCCACCCATCAAACTGAAACGCATTACTGCTTCACGGCAGAAATGGGCGGGGTGGTGGAACCAACCCGCATGGACTCACAAGAGGTCCTACCACCAATTAAAACACCATATTAGGTCTCCTTCGGAGGCGCTCGGGTAGCTGTTAGCAAATCCCTCCCCTCTTGGCTGAGCCTGTGCTCGCTCACCTGACCTCGTGAAACCCGAGAGGCCAGAATTAATTCTTCCTTCCTAAAAAAAAGTTTCTAAAGACTCAACTTCGGTGTAGTTTATTTTGGACCTATGTACATGACTTATGGACATGTACCTATTTACTAATCACATCACTATTAATGTTTGATCTGTACAGAACACTCAAATTCGTCATAAATACAATTAGAATTATTCTTTTGTCGTATTTATTCAAATCAATCTTTTCGTATTCACGACCGAATAGTTCACAAAAGAACCGTAAAATTGTTTCAATCGCCACCTCACTTGCACTTTAACCTGCGGCTATTTTAAAAGAAAGAAAAAAAACTATAAATCTCAGTATAGTATACCGTGCACCATTAATGCCCCGAAGAACACAAGCAGTAAAGATTCTTATAGACACCTAGTGATTTCGCTGCGACTTTAACGGCTTTACAGGTGGTAGTTAAATCCGAAATGACTTTTTGCGAACGGTTAAGTGATTTTCCTTGCTCGGTAGGATAATTTAAAGGGAAGGACTCTAAAGGCTTCTTCGTAATGATGTCGGAATTAGGTAGTTATTTCGCCGGGTTCCTTGAACTCTGTAATAAGGCGTCCTTCAACTTTTCGCTAGGGGTTCTTGTCGGAAAACCGGCTAGTTCTATTGTGAAGGAATCAGTCATTCCAGTTTGGAGGCAACGACTTATCCTAAAGTAATTGAGGCTTTGACCTGTTGTCAAGTATCTATTCATAGATAACAGGTTTCGCCATGGCTTCATCAAGGCAAATCACTTACCATTAATCATTTTGTATCCTTGATTGTTTTCGCTTAGGTATAATACGAACTGAAAAACTAGAAATTTAAACTGATACATCAGAAAGCCAAATTACTCTTCTATTTAAAGGTACAGTATCCTATACAAAAATAATACGTGAAGCAAAAATGTTGTACCCCTTTTTACAAAAATTGCGCGGACATAGGAGTATGAAATTTCCCACACTTATAGAGAATATAGTGCAGGAGTGCAACATGCTAATATTTTTTTTAATTATACGTTAATAACACATTAAATCAATAAATAAAAACATTACACACACTACCATGTATTTAACACACACGTACTATTTATTATATATTCTATGGTTATTGTCAAACTTTTGTTATTGCTTATAGTCTGTGGTCAAATTGAAAAAAGGTTAATATTATTTGTCTATAGTGTATTTTAGGCGAAATCTGTGATCATAGAAGTATTTGACGATTATGAAGTATTTGACAATAAAACCCTAATAATGTTCAAATTTATAATTTCAATTAATTATAGTCGAATTTCGACTACTGCGGGACCATTAATCTATATAAAGACGCACCTTAAGTTGGATTCCGTATGACATATACATAGCATTTTTTATTTCCATTGCTTTATTGGTTGAAGTGGACATGACATCTGTCATCAGAGCCCAAAAAAATTTATGTGCTGCTCTCAATCACATAACAATACAGTACGAACTAAAATAGCTCTCAAAAACTAAGTTGGATCCGGGCAACTCCCGGCGGTACCCTGAAAATCCTGTCGATCATGAAGCTTGTTAAAACTTCCGATTCAGGATGGAAAAAAGTTTTAACGACCGGAAGATAAGTAAACACCATAAAAGGAACGATGTTATTCCACGAGAATCAAACGCTCGACAAATGTGCGTTCAAGTGTTGATAATAGTTTCTTGTAAATGTTTATAGGTCTAAATTTTAAATAGACGGAACTTCGATCAACAATAGTAATCTTGATCTATTTTTTATCGAAGAGACGGAACGTAGATTTGGCCCGAAGTACCATTAGAATAAAGATCACATATTACTCACTAGCTCTTGCCCGCGACTTCGTCCGCGTGGAATAGTTCACAGATAATGTTTTATTTTAGAACAAATTTGGTTATCATAAAAAAAGGTATAGTGAGCTATCCTTGACATATAGGCATATGCTGTCGGGGACTTTTTTTTAGATCTTTTAAGAGGGAACAATACTGTCATATATTATTTTAGCGAAACTTTAACCTTTTCTGCAGCGCACGCAGCGGAAGCGTTCAAAAGGGAAAAAACCCGATTTTAAAACATTCCTACTGATGCTCCGCTTGTATTAGTCTGAAAGAATTTTCGCTGAAAGATTTTTTCATATAGGACCAGTAGTTCCTGAGATTAGCGCGTTCAAACAAACAAACTCTTCAGCTTTATAATATTAGTAAAGATATGAATAATTTCGTATTTCAGAGAGATCTCCCACCAAGTGGATGTCTTTTTTCATTAAACCAATCGTCCGAATAATGTTTATAGGTATGAAATTAAACAAGATTTCTTGAATTAAATTGGAAACACATTTTTAAATTAAGAAGGATTGCTTCTGGTCATCTAATCCAAATTTCGGATTGGAATTAACAACGTTCCAAATATCAATTAGTACCTACACAATACACCCTGGTGAGGTGATCTTGTTTAATATACCCCTTGTATCTATTTATTCGACCTAGGTTCGAAGGACGGGACTGTTATACAATACATTTGGGATTCCACCTCACAATTCAAGGTGGGTGGCGAGAATCACATTACAATGTCTATGGCTTTCGAAAGCACAGGTATAATATTCAGAACGATTGAGTATGCTCTATAAGTTACGGATTAGTGTACAAAGTTTTACTGGTTAGATGAGTGTACGAGCTCACGGCCCAATTGGTGTTAAGGAACCCATAGACGTCCACAAGGTAAATGCCGCTACCTACTTTGAAATACCTCTAAGGTCTCAGTTTTTTACAGTACAACGGCTGCCCCACACTTCAAACCGAAACGCATTACTGCTTCACGGAAAAAATAGGCAGGTTGGTGGTACCTACCCGTGCATACTCACAAGACGTCCTATCACCAGTATATCAAAAGCTAAAGGCAGTAATTGTTTCCAAATTTTTGTATACAACGATATACGCGCACTAGAAGAACAAAACATATCCATTACAAAACCTCATCATAAGAGAAAAGGTTCTTAGCTATGAAAGTTAAAGGTATAGCGCCCTTAACATAGGTTCGAGAAAAAGGATTCGATTCAGGGCTCTATTTAACTTAACGGGATCTCGTCGCAGCCAGGGGTTAACGGTTTAATTGAGACCGGGAATCTTGAGAGATGGCCGTTATTAATAATGCTAATAGCTTCGATTCCTTTCAAAGTTTATCTTCTGTAATTACCCAGATGAAGTAATAGCCATGCATGTATTCGGCTCGTTAATTAAAGCTACACTTGACTTGTCGATATATCAATAGAAACTGTAATATACCTGTAAATTACAATTCAAACAAACTTCTAGACCTCATGATACTTTTTTTTAGGATTGAATTATTAATGGTGGCCCCGAGGCCTTTTCAGTTTCACCAGGATAGATAAGCGAGCAAAAGCTCTGCCAGGAGGGATAGGATTTGCTAACAGCTGACCGAGTGCCTCCGAAAAAGACTTAACAACTCAAGAGCAGCTTCTTCGCGAATGAATCTACTACTGTATCGGAATCGCGACCCGCTGAAAAGATGGGGCGGGAAATTCAGCAGGCTGATGCATGGGTTAGATTGCACGTCGAACTCTTTGTCAAGTCCGACGAGGAACCTCTTTTTGTGTAAAAACAAATGTAAAAGTGGACGGTAGTCAGCACAATATTGAACCGTTGACAAATAACACCTTAGTGACCATGGAATATGCGCGACTAAACTCAGTTGGATTTTGTTCGTGTGTGAGTACTTATAGAGCCCGCATTTCTGACCCAAGCCACAGGGCAACGCAAAACTGCATCGCCCGGAACATGTCTTGTCGGATCCCTCGGATCTGTCTCAGTGCTTTTAGGCTCCTCAAGCACCGGTCACCGTTCTCGCCGAACCCGTCGATTAGAACGAAGAGTTCGACGAGTGAACTAACCCATAGACGCATACCACTGTGTCTCTCGCCGTATCTTCTCAGTGGGTCACGATTCCAATCCGGTGGCACTCTGTGAAGCACTGCTCCAGCTAGGGATAATCTTAGCAAATTCTCTCAGGTTGAACGCCTGAGCTTACCTACTCTGGAAACTGTAAAAGCCCCTTAAATTACCAGCAAATAAATAGTGAAAACAATAAATCAAGCCTGAACCGGTAGGTATCACTATTCTACCTATTTTGCTGCATTTTATTTTTATTTATTTTTATTGCTTAGATGGGTGGACGAGCTCACAGCCCACCTGGTGTTAAGTGGTTACTGGAGCCCATTGACATCTACAAAGTAAATGCGCCATCCACCTCGAGATATAAGTTCTAAGGTCTCAAGTATAGTTACAACGTTCTAGCTAGATCGTAGGTGTTCTGAAAATATGGTTTAAAGTCATAATTACCTATGACTTTTGGTAATTACTTAAGACTTCATGAGCGGCTAGCTCGTCTGCTGACGTCCTCGACACGCAAATAAACCAATTTACCCAAAAATGTAATAATTACAATAAAATAAGTTTACGCGTTAAATTAACGTATACGGCTAATAAACGTGCATCGTAAAACCGATTTATGATCGTAAATATTAATATTGGCGCGGCATCAAGTTGACGGGCTTCCAAAAATACATAAATACTAACTTTTGTTTACGACTGCGCTCGGTCTTCGTCTGCCCATAAAATATGTACATACTGAATTATTTTCACAAATAAGGCTACAGTTGGGCCGCGCCAACAGACTACCTATTTCTGCTGTGAAGGACGGTCCTATGAAGGTGGCCAGTGGAGTCCACGCTGTGTTCAGCTACCACTTATCATCAGGCTATAAACTCGTCTACAAATCTTAGACTGATAGAGACACACTGATTGTGCAACGGAGCGATCCGTGACTGTTTCACGCTTCAGTTTGAAGACCTGATGTCTCAAGTTGAGATCCGTTATGGCCGTTATGGGTGACGATCCAGAGGTCGTAGCCGAAAAAGATGGAGTGACCAAGTGTCTGAGTATCTGGACATGAGACTGAGCCACACACTTCACTGTGCCACTGACCGACATAAGTGGCTAAAAATTACAAAAAAAAAGGTCACAGGGCGCATCACGATGCTCAGCAATGAGCGATCGACTGAAGGAGGAGGAGGATGGCGTCTACGACACCTAACAAGTGAGCCCGCTTCATTAAGTCATCCATAGTTTTTTAACTAACGAATTTATTTTAGTTTTATTTTTAAAACTAAACTAAATTCAGTTAAGCTTGGTTAATTTGTCCGTGACCACAAAAACTATAAAGTACCTATTCGAAAATTAAAATCACTCGCAAAAAACCGAAGATAATACAAAACTTTACAATTTCACAATTTAACATTACCATAATATTAATTTTAGTAAGTTAAGTTAACAGATACTACTAGTTTGTTTGTCTAAGTTTCGTCAAAGTTACAAAAATATCCTCCCAGCAAAGATCCGACACAAGATTACATTTACAAAACAATTCCGATACTAACTCAACTGCAAAAACAAATTTGTCTAAGGCGAATCCAAAATAGAATGAACACCTAAAATAAACTCGGAAATCGTAGCCCACTTTCGCAATATTTTGATTATGAAATCTCTCTTTGTAAATAAAAGATAAAAACTTGACGTAAATAACTTAACCGGTAGTATCAAGAAGAGAAGCACGCGACCGGTCATTCTAAGCCGCGGACACTGAAGACAACAACTGATTTATTCAAAACACAGTTCCCCTTATCTGCCACCTCGCGTTATCTTATTGCGTGTTTCCTAAATAATTAATGCAATATAGGGCATCGATTGTGAGGTGACGGGCGGGCGAGGTGAGGGGGCGGGTTGCGGGGGTGCGCGCGACGCACGCACGCGATTGGCTGTGACCGCTGCGTGAGTGCGTACCTCCCCGCGTGCGTTTACCCGCCGTCTTCTCGTATTCAGTCGCAACCCGACCACAGCGAGGAGCGGACGTGTCCGAACGCGTTCCAAGTCACTTACGAACGCCGCGAACGTGATACTTTCAAAATTATTCACTTTTCGTATTTAACTTGGACCAAATCATCTGTCCATATGGTTCACCTCGTAGATATATTGCGTTCGACGAAAGTTGAATATACTCCGCCCCTAATAGTAAGTAAATAGCTCATTTTAATAAGAAAATAAATGTTTTTAAGAGTTTTTTACTTTACTTTCAAATTATTATTTTTTCTGTTTTATTTTCTTTTGCAGGTTAAAGTGCGGGCTTGTTTTCATTAAATTCACAGACGTCACAATGGGGAAAATTAGCATTTTAGAATACAAATAAATAATATAAATTTTATTGGGATATTATATAATTTTTTTTGTTTATACATCAACTTTTTTTCTTGTTGCAAAGTTATATTTACATTGTTATGATCACGTAATTTGTTTTTTTTTTTTGTAATAAAAGTTTTATTTGAGAAAAGGTCTTGTTAATTTAACAAAGATTCTGTCCTCAGTATTTCAACAATTTCAACTTTCTGTGAAGGTTATGTTTACCGATGTAGACGTGCACCGCGTATTCATTTTTATGAAAATGTATTCGAATAAACACAAAGTAATCGTAATAAATGTATAGCAAGAATCGATTAATCGAATTTCTATAAAGTTTTGAAATTTTATATGTTGAGAAATTGTAGAGTTGAGAAATTTTATATGTGAGAAGACTTTTCAAAACTTTAGATCCAACTTGAGCGAATTTATTGAAGTTCTTTGGAGGCTTCTTGTGATAATAGAAAAATGGATTGTACCTTTCAAGTTTTTTGAATTCCGACGGCGTGATGTAATTTCATATTTCAATCAATACGATTTTTTTTATTTGGGCTTTGTGGTCTCGGCATGATTCACCACTCCCAATAAAAATATCGATACTTAACGATATTTAAGCCGATATTTAAATGTCTAGTTTTGATTAACAGATAAAACTTTCAACAAATGAAAAATGTTTATGAACAATATGAGATTCGTGGCGTCCATAATTTTAACCCGAGGCCTTAGCCTTAGTTGGGGCTTCGGTAGTCGTTTAAGACCAGATAGGCCAAATCTCGACTGCCCTATAGTAAAACCTAACTCAATTATCTCTTGGGGGCATGGCATAAGCCGAGAAAAGTTCAAACTTATACCAGCAAATAACTTTATGTCAATCTCACGAATTAATGGTCATGTTATATGACGATAGATTTAAACGAACGCATTCATAGAACAAAATTTCTAACTATAGCCTTAACGCACAGCATTTAACTTCACGAGCCATAGCATTTTATTTAGCAGACCGTAAGCTCGCGTTCGTGGGCTTAAAGCTGCATCGTACCTCATAAGCTCACCATAAAGTTGAACAGCATCGGCCTGGGGAGCTTGTAAAAGAATATCCTTGCACGGCCCATTACTCCTATCGGTTGTTCCTTAAGAAACCTTTTCCACAAGTTTTGGGTTAACTACCTTGTATTATGGCTTCGGTAAAAGCGTTATAGAATTTAATAGTTGGTATTTTTGTTTTACGACGCCAAAGTGAGAATGATGGTCCGTGAAAAGTATTAAGATTGTTTTGACTGTGATTATGGGTATTGCCAGTTTTTTTATTTTATTTATTTATTTATTTATTTATTTATGTACACACAGAAAACAAGACACAGTACAGAGTAATAGGAAAATTATGTACAAAGGCACTGCTTATTTCTTTGAGAAATCTCTTCCAGCAGACCTGCGAGAGGATAACGAGAATAATAATAAAAAGTGATAAGTGTGTGTAGAACAAATAACACATAACTAAAATAACAAATACAACATGAGAATTATAGCACATACACATAGCAAATATTATAAGTAATACAGTAACACTCGTATATGCGAAGAGTATAGAACCATGATCATTCGGTTGATGAGAGATAAAATTGTTTGACCTTGTATTTAAAAACAGAAACAGACTTGCAAATTCGGATGTCAGCCGGCAACGAATACCACAGTCACAGTTTTTTACTGCGGTTATATACCTAAAATATCTAACATGAGATTAGTTTAAGATTTCTTATGAATTGTTGAATTACGATGTATACATATTATGATGTGCCGACTCACGCTACTACCAGTAAGTATAGATAATTGGTACTGGCATTTTGATTATGATGAATAGAAAATGATCTCGTTCGAAATGTTAGTTTTCAATCTCAATTTTGGTATCATGTGTGTGTTTGTGTTTTATTCTGCATTAAATTAATATTGAATTTCTACTTTTCTTATTAGCGCAGAAAATAAAATATTCTGATAAGAAAAAGCTCACTCAGACACCGAATGTCGAATATGTTTAACAAACAAATCCTATTGAGTATTTTTGGGTCTCAGACCAACCAGCCAAGGAGTTTACAAGTACGTATGGTTGAAAGGCTTTTTAGTCATTAGCACTCTTGGCAGAGTGGTCGTAGGTATCAGTTCGGGTGTTGGTGCTTGTCCTTTCTTGTGCACTCGTTGACGGGACAGCTTAGAACTGCCTTTATTTGGTCGGTCCTTCGAAACGGTGATCTGAAACGCGGTCTCGTCTATTAAGCCACCAATTTCTATCTATTACACCAATGATTCGTCATTAATGCTGAGCTGCCAAAATATTCTAAGTTTTACTGGTGGTAGGACCTCTTGTGAGTCCGCGCGGGTAGGTACCACCACCGTGCCTATTTCTATCGTGAAGCAGTAATGCGTTTCGGTTTGAAGGGTAGGGCAGCCTATGTAACTATACTTGAAACCTTAGAACTTATATCTCAAGGTGGGTGGCGCATTTACGTTGTAGATGTCTATGGACTCCAGTAACCACTTAACACCAGGTGGGTTGTGAGCTCGTCCACCCATCTAAGCAATAAAAAAAGTATAAAGACAGGGAAACGAAGTATTCCTTTATGTTAAAACTGATCTTTTAAATCTGATTTTCAACAGAATTCATGACTAATGCGAATAGATCTGCGTATATTCTAACTATCAGCTTAATGCGAGCGTTATGAAAGGGTACCAATTACTGTCGAAGGAACAATCAGGTATTTACCTATCTCGGTCATAAAAAAAAAAACATTAAAAGTGATCCCCGAAAAGCCCGGTAGAAAAGTTTTTACGAAACACAAAAGACTTCGCTTTTTAATTTAGAAATGAGCCCTCAACAAATTCAAGTCGTCCCCGCGGTGCCATTTAACTTAGCACGGCAATTTTATTACGCTTGATACACTTCTTTATGGCTCGATTTTAAAGTTCAATATTAATTAGCATGAAACGTTCTGATTATATTTACGTGGTATAGGATTAAGTGCATTTTCTGGGAAACCACGTTTTTTGGATTTATTTTGTGATAATCAGTTTTTTTACTGGTGATAGGACCTCTTGTGAGTTCGCGCAGGTGGGTACCACCGCCAAGCCTATTTCTGAAGTGAAGCAGTAATGCGTTTCGGTTTGAAGGGTAGGGCAGCCGTTTTAACTATACTGAGGTTTTAGAACTTATATCTCAAGGGGGGTGGGACATTTACGTTGTAGATGTCCATGGGCTCCAGTAACCACTTAACACCAGGTGGGCTGTGAGCTCGTCCACCCATCTAAGCAATAAAAAATTAAAAGTCAGCGCGGTTTCAGGAAAATTCTGCACAGCATCCATAGACACAGTGGAAGTGGATTACCATGAAGTGACGATATCCTTCGTGTTTTTACCATTACTATAAACCTAGAAGTCACACAACCTACCTCTGTAGTTTTTTAGAGAGTATCGCATGCTCTAAGTATCATGATAATTAGAAGTTGCTAAAACAATCAAGAAGATTGACAGTGATTGATGATGAATTAAATAAAAGAAGTGCGTTTTTAAATCGAAATTTACCACAAAGCTTAAAGAATTTTATTAAGACAAATAGAGAATTAATAGTATGTTATTTAAAATTAAATTAATTTAAAATTTAAATTGTACAGTTTCCAAAAACGTAAGACGAGATTATGTAGTAAAATTTGAGCAATTGTACCAACGATATTGATCATAAGTAGATTTCCGTAATTACGGTACTCATAAATTTCATAGCGAATTCTCAGAGAGCTCTATAAATTTTTTCACTAATTAATACTAAATCAATGAAGAATTTTATGAATCAATGCAGAATTAAAATAACTACTCGATGCGACATTATTTCAAATATACACATAGGTACATATTTACATACATACATACATTTATATTACAGTTTTTAATGAGTATATACTTGTATAATTAAGAAATGCATAGTCAATTAAAATCGCATGATTACTCTTTAAAACTGTTACCATTTCGTTGCTTAGCAACGAGTGTCATCAAAGTAATTACTGTTTGTTTTGATACACTGTTAAGTAAGTTTATTTTGGTTGCTCATATAGCCATCGACTTCATTCAACTGTTACATAAGTATATCAATTTTATCATATTTTGACAAGTGCCCTAGTCTTGCGTGACACGATATCAAAAAACAAAGCCAACGAATTCTCTAGGGTACACATTATAGAAATAACCGCCTGTAAATCTGTAAGATTGTTCAAACTATAACAGATATGACGCGCCAGTCAATTATGAGAAGAACAAGAAAAAAAAAGATTTAATCCCAGTTTTGCGTATAACAGTCTTATCTCAAAATTTCACTTAAAATATGATACTTTTTAGGCCACATACGTAACAACAAAGCATTTTAAGTAACGCTTGTTAATAAAACTTTTCAATCTTTTTTACTGGTGGTAGGACGTTTTGTGAGTCCGTAGGGGTAGGTATCACCACCCCGCCTATTTCTGCCGTGAAGCAGTAATGCGCTTCGGATTGAAGGGCCCTTTGTACTACACTGAGACCTTAAAACTCATATCTCAAGGTGGGTGGCGGCATTTACGTTGTAGATGTCTTCGGGCTCCGGTTACCACTTAACATTAGGTGGGCGCTAAGGCTCGTCCACCAATATCATCATCATCATCATTTTAGCCTATCGCCGTCCACTGCTGAACATAGGCCTCTCCAATTGATTTCCAGTGCGACCGGTCCATTGCCACCTGCATCCAACGAGACCCAGCGCTTTTTACTAGGTCGTCGGTCCATCTAGTAGGTGGCCGTCCCACACTGCGCTTGCCAGTACGTGGTCGCCACTCCATGATCTTTCTGCCCCATCGACCGTCCTCTCTTCGTGCTAAGTGGCCTTCCCATTGCCACTTCAGTTCACTAAGTCCACCAATATAAGCAATAAAAATATACAAAAATCTAGTGTAAAGCTTAAAGCACAGTCCCATTCTTTAAGACAGCCGACCGTGACCAACACAATCCATAATAAAACATTCGTTAATGAAGTTGTTTATAATCACATATAAAAACACAATTGATCGGAAAAAAAAACAGGAAAATAACGTACGGGCTATTAAGCAAATGTGGTTATTACATGCGCGACAACAGATAAACGATCTACATGCGACGGCCGGCTGGTAATTGACAGGTGCGATCGCGTGTTACGATCTGTAGTTGTTAAACGGACGGCTACGTAATGTACGAGAATGATTATAATGGAAACATGTGTGAGTTAAATTTAAAAACGCATTTTTGTTTGGTGTGTTATTTAATTTAGTTACTTCGATTATAACAAGAATGTTCTTGATTAACAAGATTATTCTTGACTAGCGACCCGCCCTCGCTTCGCTTCGGAAACATTAAAACACACATGAAACCAAAAAAAAAAAATTAAAAAAAAATATAAAAAAAAGTAGCCTATGTTCATCAGGGACAATGTCGGCGTCTAATGGAAAAATAATTTTTCAAATCGGTCCAGTAGTTTCGGAGCCTATTCGAAACAAACAAACAAACAAATCTTTCCTCTTTATAATATTAGTATAGATAGATTAGGAGATTTTGCTGATTGCAGGATTAGAGTTTTCTCTGAGTGTAATATTGACGTTTATTTTGTAAGTTGTGAAACAATACTGTCTGCTTACCTTCGATAGTACATTGAAGAAATTAGCTATCGCATCATATTGCTACGCTATGGATTGAACGGTAAAAAAAACATAGAATTTTGGAGAACGTTAAATTGTTTTAATAATTATAAACATGTAAGATTGTAGAATCAATTTCAATAAAACAAAAAACGTAATTATTTATCATAAAAGCTAAGCAATAACTTATCGAACGATTGCAAATTCACATAATAGCTGTTGAAGCTCACTTTGACAAACACGATGCTTTATGGTATCATGACTTATTATTTATTATGTATCTCTATATACAACACAATAAAAATAAAATGTCTGTCCATTATATTAACGCAATAACCTTATCACGATTGGTGCTATTCTAGAGTTTTATTTTTAAACCAAACCAATGATCATTTTTAACTTTTGATATTATCTTTGTTTTATTTACATTATTTGGAACTAATATGTTTTACCAAGCTAGATTTGCAAAGCATAATTTTGTAGTTATATGGTAATGGTACGAATGTGACTCTGGTATTTCTCATGTACCCTTATATACGAGGTCACAATTTGGTGGCATGCCCATCTATATGATACCGTGTGAAAAACATTTTCAGCACGTCAATTCGAACGATGTTTTTAAATTAAGACTTAATTACCTCCAGCGATAAAACTATGGTATATACTTCAATAATATACACTTATATATTTAAATTTCTACAATAATATTTGATAAATATTGTTGTTGCATTGCTGAATGAACTGATATCTTGTTTGACGTTAAGTGTTTATCGAAGCTTATTGATATCATCTCATGTAAAACCAGAAACATGAACTCGCTGATTTAATTGTATTGTACAGTCACACAGCTAAAGTCCTAGTATTGCAGATATCCATGAGCTACGTTGACCACAGACCATCAGGTTGAATGCGTGCTCGTAATCTATCAAAAATAAAATAATACCATTCGGCTATTTAGGACGTTACTGTTTCCTTGACCAGACAAACCAACTAAGTTAGATATGTTATATGCATATGAAATGTGAATTGAAATTCGAATAACATAAAAAGACCTCTTTTTACCAAGAACTGATGGTAGGGCGTCTCATGAGCTCACACATATTCGCTATTTCAGCCGATAAGCAGTAATGCATTTCGGTTTGAAGTTTAAGGCAGCTGTTGTACTGAAAAAACTGAGTCTTAGAATTCATGTCCTACACCTTTTTTTTATTTTTTATTTTTATTGCTTAGATGTGTGGACGAGCTTACAGCCCACCTGGTGTTAAGTGGTTACTAGAGCCCATAGACATTTACAACGTAAATGCGCCACACACCTTGAGATATAGTTCTAAGGTCTCAGTATAGTCACAACGGCTTCCCTACCCTTCAAACCGAAACGCATTACTGCTTCACGGCAGAAATAGGCGGGGCGGTGGTACCTACCCGTGCGGACTCACAAGAGGTCCTACCACCAGTAATTACGCAAATTATAATTTTGCGGGTTTGATTTTTATTGCACGATGTTATTCCTTCACCGTGGAAGTCAATCGTGAACATTTGTTGAGTACGTATTTCATTAGAAAAATTGGTACCCGCCAGCGAGATTCGAACACCGGTGCATCGCTCGATACGAATGCACCGGACGTATTATCCTTTAGGCCACGACGACTTCAAAACACCTTGGCGGAATTTACGCCATTGATTTCTATGGGCTCGGGTAACCCCATAGCACCCGATGGGCTGTGAGCTGGTACACCCGTCTAAACAATAAATAAAATAAAAACGAACCACGTATCCAATATCCTACGATTTCAATGATTCGCTGGAAGCCTGGAATCCTTCGCGAAGCCATGCCAATATAATTCATAAGTCCTAACCTACATTACGATCGCACCAATATCTTTCATTTTCCGAAACAGCAAACAGAGAGCGTGCAAAATAAATAAAATATTTCTTCGGATACCTAAAGTTGATTGCTTTAACCCCGCCCACCGAAGCACTATATCCGTCTTACTCTAACACCAGCTTTTCAAATGTATTTCATTCAGCGACGCGGTATTTTTATGTCAACACGCTTAATTGTACGCTCAGAACGACTAATACTATTAATTATTATTAATAGGCAGCTTTTGAAGTCGATTAAAAGTACTTGATGGAAGGAGGTTACCGTCACGCGTGGACGCGATAGCTAGTCCTTTTATCAATCGCAAAGAACACTTTATCTACCTAAGCGTAGTCTTGGTGAAATCTGTGATTATAGAAGCGCTTAATAGTCTTTGAAAATACCTATAATAGCCCAGTACACAAACATTTTACTAATACCAAGCGTTTGGAGAGTTTAAAAAATTGCATTTGACTCCATACCTACTTTGTGTAATGCAATCACAGCGATTCGATTCTCTTTATCACCCCATTCCATTTTAATATCGCAAAATATTGTACAATGTATTGGCGCCAAAACGAGAAAACTCAATGAGCAATCATATAAAAATGACAGATTCCAAATTCAAATGTAACATTTTGTTTATTTTTAATTGCAACAGTATTTATGGCCAGACTAAGTATATTATGTGAAATAAGCAACAAAAAAAAATCAAACTGCAAATCCTTTATCTCTACGTCTCGTTTAAATCCTGAACGTTTATTCCAACGTGAATATAATTCATTAACATCAAATATTCTTATTTCCAGATGAATCGAGCGATACAAGTGAAGCCGGCGGATAGTGAAAATCGAGGAGGTAACATAATATTTCAACATTATCAACAATAGATCTAAGTTTAAGTTAAGAACAACGTTAATTTACTAACACACGCCGTTCAGGACTTCTTAGTTATTAGTTTTATTTATAAAAACTAGCCGATACGTTTGTTAATTTGTATGACATTGATTATAATTGAAAATAACGAATGTGTATGTATGTAAGAAGACTCTAAGGGATTACGCAACAATTGGTCGCCTGCAATGACAAGCTCATCCGATATCCAATCCTACGTTTGCTTTGATAAAGAAAAAGAACAGAGTATAATAGAATGTACATTGTGACAGTAAGAATAATAAATAAATTAAACCTAAGTGTACGTCTAGTCTCGTCCATATTTCAATAGATTGTTAACCTAGTTTAATACTTTCTTATATAACTCATTTTTGTATCGAGCAAGAAATCAAAATGTAATTATTTATTTATTTTTTATCCCTCTTAGATTGCGTTGCTATTATAGCAACAAGTTAACCGTGAGCATTGAGCACTCCTGAACAAGTTTGACACGCCCTCGCTTAAACATATTAAAAATTGATAACACGATAACGGCCGTCTGGTGTAGTGGTAAGTGACATGGTCACTACATACGGGGGTCGCGGGTTCGAATCCCGCCAAGGGAGGATATTTGTATGATAAAATATATAAATGTCTTTTCCAGGGTTATGGATGTATATTAAATATATATATGTGTATAATAAAAATCTTACATTTATTTCCGTTATCTGGTACTTGTAACACAAGTTCTTTACGAACTTATCACGGGACCAGTTAATGTGGCGTGATTGTTAGTAAATATTTATTTAAAAAAAAAAAAAAAAACTTTATTAATGAATTTATTAATAAATATCAAATAAAAAAACTTAAATCGAAATTTCAACCATCAAGCAAAAGTTATCTGAAAATAAATTTGAAACAAGTTTATTGTTTCTTTTAAGGAATTGTGATTATTTTTGTCATGTCCTAAAAGTAGCTTTTATAGGATGAAATTAGCGAGGATGTAAATTAAGCGCTTCTGAAGACTTCGTGAAATAAACCACGTGTTAACTAATCTGCTGTTACAGCGCATACATTAGCTATTATTTAATGCAAATGCAATATGCGGTATACTAATCTATCTTCAATGCACAAAATCGCAAACAGCCTTATTCTATATCAGTACATTATTTATAAATTCAATATCGTTTTCATTGATTATTTATCGGGAACTTATTAGGATTAACAATATTTATCAGAATTATTTATATTTAGCTTGGAATCATTGTTTTTTTTTTTTTTTATATTGACATCAATGAACAAGGTTTATTATTATAAACCGCATACATCCATGACTTATAGGCTGACTAGCTGACCCGGCATCCTTCTTAGTGCTTCAATCGAGAAATAAAAGACCTAAACTTTTGTATAAAATAAACTTTAAACAAACAAAAGGAATCCGTCCTACGGGGGACACATCAAAGGAAAAACATTTTTTTTTTTTACCTTTTAAACCTTCCCTGGACTTCCACAAATAATTCAAGACCAAAATTAGCTAAATCGGTCCAGCCGTTCTCGAGTTTTAGCGAGACTAACGAACAGCAATTCATTTTTATATATAGGTATATAGATAGAAGATAGATATCGAGCGAAGTACCATATAAAATTCCCGCCTGAACTGTAACAACCACGATTAAGTTTATGAATTCACGTTGAATAATTAATGAATGTGTACTTAATTTATTGTCTCGAAGGAATGCTTTGAACGAGCTTAATAAATTGCATACTCAATTTGATTGAAGGCAATGTTATAAAGCAAATTTTATGGAGATAAATAGAGCCGTGTTTCTAAATAAGACACTCGATCCTGTTCGACAGCAAAAAGTGTTGTCGCCCATCTGATATTAAGTGGTTACTGGAGCCCATAAACATCTACAACGTAAATACGCCACCCATCTTGAGATATAACTTCTAAGATCTCAGTATAGTTACAACGGCTGCCCTACTCTTCAGACCGAAACGTATTACTGCTTCACGGCAGAAATAGGCGCGGACTCACGAGAGGTTTTACCACCAGTATTTACGCAAATTATCATTTTGCGCGTTTGATTTTTATTACACGATGTTATTCCTTCACTGTCGAAGTCAATCGTGAACATTTGTTGAGTACGTATTTCTTGAGTATGTTTTATTACTATATTCATATTTTTATCTTGTCTCTTATCTAGTCTAATTTATTCTGTACACTAGCCATATCTAACTATCTAGCCACTAGCTATCGGTAATATGACAGAAACTAGAATCTCTCACTCTCTATCTTACGGCTATTTAAATGAACACATCTTCCATTTGAAGATCTTTCCTTTGTCGTTCTCAATAGGTGCAAAAACCACAATACGAACTAGAGAGATGTGAACAGATCGATTAGTAGTAATAATAAATCGATACGGTAATGAAACCCTATGCAATCTGATTAGTATATCCAAAACAACAATAAGTAAAAACAGTAATATTTTATTTCCATTAGCTTAGCATTCCATTAGCTGTATATTATTTCCTGCTTAATTTTACCAAACTTAAGTATAAGTTATTCGATAAAATAAAAAAAAATACATCTGACACACTGACCTACATATATGGGACGGTCGTCCAACTAGACATCAAACAAAAATTATTCCTTTGAAATATAAATAGGCAAGATGACATTACCCTTTAGGGTTCAACTTCTCGGCGTCCGTCCTTACAGCGTAACGATTTCCAATCATTTTCAGTTTACGACGTAAATAATTTAAACCGTAAACCGCCGCATGGGGTCGGATTGACCTGACGTGCCAACAGCGCGCCCTAATATCCTTATTTCAGAAATGTCAAAATAAATGACGTGAACGAAGGCGGGCGGAGTCGCGGTATCAAGTATTCATACGGTTTTTGCCTGTTCTGGCCCCCGATACGTTTGGATTGACAGTTCGTTCAATAATTCAGAGCTGCGTGTGATTATTTTGACGCCGCACTCTTCGAGTTTTACGATTTCTTTTTTCGATCTCTTTTTAATTGTATTGCTGGTAAAAATTATTAGTATTAATCCTTTAAAGCTAAATGTAACTTATTTGCGCTTAATAGCCAAAATTCGATCAAAAAAATTCATGTTTTCTCTTTTATTATTATAAATAGTCAATTAAAATATAAATTGTATATATAGTAATATAAATAGTTAATTAAAGTATTATTCAATTCTGTTTTAAGATAGAAAAATGTAACTGCTCTATTTTTTATCGATGGCAGTTAAGCAATCAATGTACTAAAAAATTCTTGACGAACAATCGAGAAAATTGTATTAAGCTTCTTACATTTTTATCTATAGTTAAAAAAAAAATAAGACTAAAAAAACGTTACATAAGTAATCCCAAACTTAATTAAGTCGAACTCGTAGGATCCCTTTGATTGTCATAATTTTCAATTTACGACATCATGTCCTAGTTCTAATTCAATTTTGGGGTCTAAGTGACCCAAGCAGGGAGCGGGTTACACAGTTGGTGGCCATCAAAAACATGGTTAATCCCAAAGGAAATTATAGGAACTTAAGCGCAGAATAAGTTAGTGATGGGACGTTGCGATTACAGATTATGTTTTTGGTCATCTTGACTTAGAAGTTTTGGAGGCGACAATGAATATCAGTAAATCACTGGAGTTTGAATGAGGTGTATAGTTAGCAAAATTCCAAATTTTACATGAAGTATGATATAAATAAACCTAGTATTTTCTAAAAATTAAGTGCTACATCTCCTCACTTTTCTTTTTGTGACTTACGTCTGTATATGGATACTTTTCAGAAAATCTATTAACCCGGTAAATATGAATCATTTCAAATAAGATTGTTAAAAGGTGTGTAAAATAGACCATATGTTTTCTATAACCTATATATATCGATGCAACAACGAGCAACGCCTAATTAATTAATATGGCATTTGAATGATACGCTACCCACAAAATGTTATTGATTATCGGAAAATTTCCTTTGGCAAGATTAGCTTTGTGAAATGTTTCAAATAATGGCAGCTTTGTGATTCATGAAACCCTTAAAATATTTATTAATCTGGAGCCCAATAACTCTTCTTTTAGATCAACTCTGTTTATATTTTACTACTTTAATATGAATAGCCATTTTATTGGTAATTAATTGACACAAAGTAACAGGTCTACATAGCTATAATTAACTATTAAGAACATCGGGGTGCCAAGTATGTTACTTTAAGAACTGGGCAGTATTTTTCGCCATATTTCGACCCTTGAAGATCTTTTGTATCATTCCCTTATCCTTTCTCTTTATTTTCAAGCGCTCGCATGAGTCGTGTAAGTGCTTGGAGATGAGACCCAAAAGAAATTTTGGTGCGTTTCTGTAACTCTTGAAGAATGTGAACGGGAATTTCTTTAGTGCCAAACTCAGTTATATAGTTCAGTTTGAAGAGTGGGATAGCTGTTAAACAGTACATATAAGACTTCGATATCATTTTTCAAGATGAGTAGCGGCATTAACGTAGTAAGTCAGTCTTTGCGTTTGGATGGTCAATTAGCGTTAAATGAGTTATGAGTTCATCCTCATTTAGATCAACAGCATTGAAGTCGTCGCGGCCTAAAAGATAAGACGCCCGGTGTATACGTATCAAACGCTGTGTCCGTGCCAGTGTTTGAATTTCGGAAACAGGTACCAATTTTTCTAATTAGCACTCATGTCTCAAATTCGATGGCATGGCATTTACGTTGTAGATATTTCTAGATTCCGGTAAACACCAGGTGGACCATCCATGTAAGAAATTAAGAAAAATTTTAATAGCGGGACAGCAATTTATCGATTAGGACTGACGTCACATAAAGTCTATGGTCTCAAAACATAGGTCTCTTTAAAGTGACGTCATTAATGTCCTAAAACCAAACCTTGAAGAGTAGCCAGCCGAGTTAATAACATTCTAGCCACAAATTACACATCATTGTCACACTGTATTACAATGAAGGCGGAAAAGCTCAAAGAAGCTTGGTTTACGTCATAGAACCTCGCCCTTCATGATTACAGGCTTGTATACACATTGCCCGTGTGCAAAGAGCATTAGCAGGAGAATTCTAATCGTAAAAGATATGTTATTATTTACCTATAAAAAGAATGAGCGCTGGTTCTTTACTTTTCTTTACTGGTGGTAGGACCTCTTGTGAGTCCGCACGGGTAGGTACCACCACCCCGCCTATTTCTGCCGTGAAGCAGTAATGCGTTTCGGTTTGAAGAGTGGGGTAGCCGTTGTACCTGTACTGAGACCTTAGAACTCATACCTCAAGGTGGGTGGCGGAATTTACGTTGTAGATGTTTCTGGGCTCCGGTAACCACTTAACACCAGGTGGGCTGTGAGCTCGTCTACCCATCTAAGCAATAAAAAAAAACAAATGAATCTTTTATTTCTTTTCTTAATGTCTGGGGAAGGATTTGTAGGAGAATCTTGTCTATTAATGCCACAAAGTGATGCCTTAGTTTTTTTATTTGAAAATAATAGAATATTGGGTGGAATACAGCGTTTTCAATGTACAGGCGGTTGCATAAGCGCATGGACACCTTACGATCTATGCATCAACTTTTTCTGCATATAGTACCTCGATTTTGTGTCTCTAAGTGAATAGCTATATAAATCTCAAGCTATATATTTATGGGTGTATAAAATTATACAAGAAAATGTCGTTAGAAACAATTTATTTTGTTTTTTTTAGTTTATTTTTTTCCACCAACTACTACATCTACGTCTGTATGTTCTAATACAGACCCGTTATAAAATAACATAATTCAAGTACACATATACTCACAAATACAAAATAAAGTATTTCAAATTTCATACAAAACAGTGGCTAATTCAAATTTCACTTGGCGAGCAATAAAACGCCTTCGGCCAAATAACGTAAAGTACAAATCTGCTCGAGCAGCTTTTAGATTTGAAAAGTTTAATAGGAATTTCACACGTTCCGTGCACGTTCTGTATACTGACCACCAAATACATTTCAATTCGCTAGAGAGAAACGAGGCTATCTAAAACTACACCAGTGTGAAAGAAACAAATATATGTGGGAGTGTTTTGGTCATTTCTATGAAGTAACCATTGAATGAAAATCGAACAGACGTTGGTTAGTGAGATTATAGGGGTCCAGTGTTATAGTAGATATTTTATTATTTTATCATTAAAAAATTCGTTCAAACATATGTATATGTATTATATGATCACAATTTTTAGTGGTAGTTACTATCAGCCCAGGGTACTATCAACCCAGACTATATGCTCCACCATTTTGCTTATTTCTTTCGCGGAGCTGTCAAGCTGGTGGGTCCATGGATGAGTGGGGGCATATATAGGTATGTATGTCTATGGGCCAGAATGAGAACTTAACACCTGATGAGTTGCTATAAAAAATAATTAGTACCTAAATCCTAGGGTTAATTAACAATTTCAGCTAAACCATGATTAGATTAGAAAATCAATAAACATTATTTCTACAAGTAAAAATTGTATACGTATTTTTTTTTATTTACCTTACTTGTTTGGTATTTTTTCTTTCACTTCATCAATCAATTCGTCACATGAGTGAAGAATTGAAATTTACATAGCATCAAATCAGACTCCAAACTTTAAAATAGGGTACCTAGTTAATCATACTGTCTCTCCTTTTTTAAATGAAATAAAAGGATAGTAGAGAAAAGCTAAGTTCTAGTAAGTAGCGCTGACACCGTAGCAAAGCCGTGTAGAACCGTAGCTCCGTAGCAATGACGTAGCCATTTCGTAGTTATCTGCTATCGGGGGAATTTATTTACCTCTAACTAATTATATGGTTTTCTATTTTAGTACATCTATCTTATTTATATCTCTTTTTGAATAGGTTTCCCGGTAAGGTAAAATTAAAATCTATGTAAAATTTGAAACAACTGATGCGTCGATGCCATTAAATCAGAATCAATGTAATCCCAACATTAAATGTAAAAGTTTTCAACTCTATCGAAACAATATTATGATAATTAAAATATTTCTGTAATTTTTAATCACAAGCAGAGAAATTAAAAAAAATCGTTAAATCAAAACACACAAATCTGTAATCAGATCAGATACGTGAACGGTAATCAATCAAGAGTCACTTTGATGTTACGATATAAATAACGGTTTGTGTGATCAATCAAATCAAACGCGGTTATGAACTCATAGCGTATGCGTGTATGTGTTAAATTCAAATTTTGTACTGTACCTACACCTAAAGAAACGAAGGAGACTGATATATAAGTAGGATTGGTAAGAATGGAAAGTATGAAAAGAGTGTTGAGTAAGAGAAAACGGAAAGAAAGGGAAAATAGAATGACAGACAGAAGGATAGAGGAAAATGAAGATGGCGAAGACGGTTAAAAAATTAGCAAGGCGTAATAAAAGTGTTAATTAATTTTTATTTATTATTATAATAGAAGATTGTAGAGCAGTTGAAGTTTTGTTTTATGCGCTGCGATGCCTATTCTACATATTATATACTAATATAATTGCTTAAATATTTAATGATTAGTGAATATTAGACGTTGGGTAAAAGAGCTTGTTCGTCACGGAACGTGTGAAGAATACTCAAAGGTAGGCAGCAGCTTGGCTCTGGCCCTAGCATTGCTGACGTCCATGAGCGACAGTAACCACTAACCATCAGGTGAGCCGTATACTCGTCTACCTGCAAAGGCAAAAAAAGCGCGTGCTTTTGCCAGTTATGGTTTTCGAATACACAAGGCCCTAGCAGCCATGAGTGTTGCCTGGTTTGACAATAACCAGCTGATACTTTCTGGTGAATTTGTGAGCGCACACGGGTTTTTATCGCAGTTCTGTATGTATCTGCTGCGAAACGATCCGCTAGCTATTAAATTCTAGGTAAGCTGTGATAAGCTCCTCTCTCCATCAAACCCAAACCCCTTAGAGCATTGCCTTTGACTATTTTATACAGCTGAGTGAATTCGGTATGTTTCGATAGTCGAAATCAGAATCATAATTACAATTGAGGCCGTGATGATGAGTAGTGCGTTGGTATTAAAGGAACACCTCAAACAATATCTCAGAACAAACTCCCATTGAATTCACTTACCTTTACAGTTTTCATCAAATTACAACTATGGCTCTCCGAGGCAATATTAATCTCTCATCTATTCGATACCGGCCGGTGCCCATTTTAATAATTCATACAACCGGAAAGCACAAATAGTTTAACGATATAATAATTACAGTTATGTCCGTCTATTTGCGTGTCTCCCCTTGTTACGTTCGAATTAGTTCAACTTCATTTATTTAAATAATGTACATAATATTTACTACAACGTTGTGTTGATTGAAATTCGAGTTTTAAATTTATAATGTTCTTATAAATACCAGAAAAAAATTTGTTCGCTCAATTCAGTAGGCAGCGGCTTGGCTCTGCCCCTGACATTGCTAAAGTCCATGGGCGACGGTAACCACTCACCATCAGGTGGGCCGTATGCTCGTCTGCCTACAAGGGCAATAAAAAAAAAAACATCTTGTTTTTTATCTTACACAGGTGGGCAAACAAGCTCTCAGCGCAATTATGTAAAGTGATCACTAGAGCCTATGAATATCACAAAGTTGTACCGCCACGCACCCGGAGACGTGAAATTGAAATCAATTGCTTAGTAAGTAGGCAAGAAGGTGATACTTACCGATGCTGACTTACAATAGAGCTTATTTTAAGCCAGCCAAAAAAACATCGCCAAGCTTTTTCGGTTCGATTGTATGATGATTCTCAAAGAGAGCCCATTCTCCGAAAAATCCGTCATTTAGACAGGGTCAAGTTATAAATACACCTGTGGAGAGATATACGACAAAGGGAAGATCTTCCTCCGAGCGGCTGATATTGATCAGTAGACCAACGGTCCGAATGTTGTTATTCGGAACTTGTATATATGTAAGATTATCTTGAAAATATAATAAGCGAGATTCAAGCATCTGTCAAATATCTCTTAATGATTTTGAACACACAGCTAACTGAAGGCATAATGACTAAAACTTGAATTCCCGACTTTAAGCTTGAGGTCTTTATAAATTTCAATTCAAACCAGATTTCGCGGCAGAAATAGATACATAGCGTGGTCTTGAATTTTTACAAACCGCCCTGTCATTCTCAAGATCTGCTGCCCACTGCTGAGGTTCCTTAAATCCTTATTTGCAGAGGAAGCTATCTCATATCTAATCACTACATCTATGAAGATCTCTTTTCCTTTGCAGAAATTCATGGGACATTAAAATCTACATTCTGTACGTTATATTCGGAAAGATCGCACTCTAGTCGATTCCCCCGGATGCTCAGCTACACTCAGCAGTGCACTCGTAAAATTTATTGGCCCTTAAACAACCGTAATGTGGCGCGGGAAGGTGTGAACGCAATAAATTATAAACGTAATTTTATCGCTGTTCTGATGAAGTTCCGAGCACGAAACTTGGTTAAATGATTTGTTTTATGTTAATTTTGTGGTTGAAAGCTAGTAGCGTGCGTTTCGTGTAACTCATCGTCTATTATAAAGTATTACTAGACGATGACCGATTTATAAATTGTATTTTTTTGAAATTATATATATATATTTTTTTTATTGCTTAGATGTGTGGACGAGCTCACAGCCCACCTGGTGTTAAGTGGTTACTGGAGCCCATAGACATCTACAACGTAAATGCGCCACACACCTTGAGATATAGTTCTAAGGTCTCAGTATAGTCACAACGGCTGCCCCACCCTTCAAACCGAAACGCATTACTCCTTCACGGCAGAAATAGGCGGGGCGGTGGTACCTACCCGTGCGGACTCACAAGAGGTCCTACCACCAGTGATTTAAATACGAATTACATATTGATAAAATAATGAAATATTCCAAGATCGTTTAGGCATTTTTAAGTGGCTTCTGGTGGCTTAACAGCGCCATCTGCTGAAATAGCTTTAGTGTAATTGCGTCTTTAAAGCAGTTAGTTGCTCTCAATTATGAAAAACAGTATTATTATTCGCCAAGTCATAAAGTTGATTATTGATAAAGTTGATTATTGAAAACTATAAGTATAAGGTATAAGATTTATGTTAAAGTTTATACAAGTAATGCGCATTGACAATGGTTTGAAGATAGAATTTTTTAAATTATCGAACACCAAATATTTCTAAAAGAGACAGTGAGTTTTGGAGAGTATTAAGCGGTAGGCAGCGGCTTGGCACGGCCCCTGGCATTGCTGAAGTCCATGGGCGACGGTAACCACTCACCATCCGGTGGGCCGTATGCTCGTCTGCCTACAAGGGCAATAATGAAAAAAAATATATCTGACCGAAAATTTGACGCAGAATTCGTGAATTATCATTAACCATTTGACTAACGAGGCAATTATAAAATATTTGATACTTTAAATTGTTGTCTCATAGTGCTAACTATCCATCGGCAACATTATAATGCGATAGTTATCGTTTCAGTATATATTTTACATAATAAAAATAATAATTACATAACAACCTCTAAAGTATGGGCTCATCTACCGAATTACCAAAGTAGAACATGACCAACATTTGAGAGACATCAGACATTTGAAATTTAGTAAGATTAATAGCAGCTTACGAGCTAAGCTGTCAAATCTTTGTTAATCTCGGACACATTATGTGTTCGGAACATCTAAATTAGTTCCGCGTTCCAACAGTAAAACTAGTTCTAATTCGTGTGCCGCGAAAACCTAATTACATACTGCAAACGAATTTCTCTTTCGGTTTTGAACAGGCATTGCTTCGCTCGTGGCTACTAAAACTGTTCGATTTCAAATGATTAGATGTGTTTAACAATTCTTAATTATTAATCGTATACAATAAAGTTATATAAATGTCTTTAGGTAATACATAAACTCTAAAATAAACGACTACAAAGTTAAGAAACAATATTAACATAATCTGTTTCATTTTTTTTAACGTGCATTCGCAGATTGGTTGAATATTAAAACATTCTGAACGGTATGAAGGAAGGCTTATCGAAATAATTCCAGTAACGCATGGCAGATAGCATGTGCATAGTATCAACAAATATGTATTTAAATTTGAAGTCTTCGTGGCCTAAAGGATAAGACGTCCGGTGCATTCGTGTTGAGCGATGCACCGGTTTTCGAATCTATAACAAATGTTCACGACTGACGTCCACGGTGAAGGAATAACATCGTGTAATAAAAATTAAACCCGCAAAATTATAATTTTCGTAATTACTGGTGGTAAGACCTCTTGTGAGACCGCGCGGGTAGGTGCCACCACCCTGCCTATTTCCACCGTGAAGCAGTAATGCGTTTCGGTTTTAACGGTGGGGCAGCCGTTGTAACTTGAGACTTGAGACCTTAGAACTTATATCTCATGATGGGTGGCGCTTTACGTTGTAGATGTCTACGGGCTCCAGTAACCACTTAACGCCAGGTGAGCTGTGAGCTCGTCCAGCCATCGAAGCAATAAAAAAATACTTTATTGACATTGACAGCAAATCTCTAAACATTCAATTCTAAAATGCGCCCGAGATAATTCACAGATCGCCGCTAACTCCACATCCCGTACTTATAAATCGTCAAAAAGAATCAAAGAAATATCTTATTGGAACAAAAGTTTTAGTTGTAAATATTTTAAAGCAACTTTCGAAGGAAAAGTGACAGGGCGAGGTGGTGGTGGCGTAGGTACAATGCTGTCACTGCGAGCCAAACTACAAACATAAAAGTTTGTCAGTAGCTGTTACTATCCGTTGGTACTTTCCCAAGGGAAAAGATGATATCATTCGCCTATCTTTGGAATACATCCAATACATATTTACATATTTTAAGCATTTTTTTTAAATATAGCACAACCTCAACCCTATCAATCTATCACTGCATTACCGATAAATGCTTAATAAAAAAATCTACACTCCTACATTGTAAAGTTCATTCGCGCAGACTTGTGTGAATTCAAGTTTCACGGTTTGATATTCAAAAGTTACAGGTTTGTAAGATTATCCCAAATATTTTATTATTATTTTTATTGCATAGATGTGTGGACGAGCTCACAGCCCACCTGGTGTTAAGTGGCTACCGGAGCCCATATACATCTACAGCGTAAATGCCGCCACCCACCTTGAGATATGAGTTCTAAGGTCTCAGTATAGTTATAACGGCAGCCCCATCCTTCAAACCGAAACGCATTACTACTTCACGGCAGAAATAATCATACATTCTCAAACATTAAATTTAAAAATAAATGTCAATATCTGTTCAAATACAAAATAGCGTTACCGTTTTCAATGATCAAAGCTAAACAGTAGCTACATCTGCATAGCGATCCATAAAACCTCAGAAAAGGACAAAATTGACTGACCCGCAAAAATATGTGCGGCCTTAGAGACCGTGTGTTACAACCCAATTATAATTTCATAGGGCACGGGTCTCGCAAACCGCTTGCTACCCCTAAATACCTAAGCTCTTCGAAGGCAATTCAATTTGGCTCTATCTTCAATGGTTTTTAGTGGCATTTAGGTTCCATAAAACTATAAGTTTTTTACGTAACCCTACTATCTGCGGAGTTTTAAGGCCTGATTTATGTGGAAATTAGTCTTGATTTTACTGCTTTAAAATTGCACATTATTACTCCATCTGTGAGTATATTTTATCGAATTGTCGTTTTGATATTCAAGTACAAAGCAGATTTCGTAGCTTGAGACGCGAAATCGTAGTCTCAATGGGATTCAAATAACAAATATTCTAATCTAGGATTCTAATATCTAGTCTCTAAAAAGCAGTTCGTTGAAGCAATTCGTTACTAACTTATCAAACTTATTTTTGAAACAGTGTTTTTATAAGACGAGTGACACAAACCCCGCTACCCCTAAACATAGTGTCACTAATCATAGTTTATTCCGTCTGTCTATGTCAATATGATTAGAAATTAACGATAGTAGGACGAATTGTGAATACGCATGCGTAGGAAGTACGTTTGGGTAGGATTGGGTAGATATACAATTCTGCCTATTACCGATAGAGATTACAAATAAATAATAGTAATTTATTCCGTTTTCAAAGAGGCTCTGTATAAATTTGCAAATTCGACCCCAAATCTCGAAGAAGGGACATTCGCGTTGTGGTGTTTCTGGATTCAGATAACCATATAACATCAAACCAGCCAAGTCCATACGGCAAAAAAGTTAACTATGAACACATATTAGCGATCATAGAAAATAATGCGTCAGAAATAGAACCGCTAATAGAACCCATTAAATTATCAACACACAGCATCGCTCCCAAAATAAATCCTAATCTAATAACAAACTATCCATGATTCTCAAAAACTTCCTAATAGGAGAATTGATAAAGGAATTTCTATACGATTCTCCCGCATTTTCCTCTAAGAAAATATATTGAATAATTTATGAGAGTAGAACAAGAAACAGTGAGGACTCATGAATGCCCACATTTCAGCTCTTATGACCTGTTAATAAATTATAAGTGTGAATGTGCCGCGCGATGGGCCGAACTCACGGTATTTGAGAAGTTGGGATTGTCTTACGTACTCGTAAATAGCCAGGGTGGGATTAGTAATATGAATCGGGGTATTGTTCTTAACTGTAATATTGTAATTGTAATGTAAAACAAAATATTCTATGTAATGATGCGATCAAAACTAGAGAGCTTCGAATCTGGTTAAAATAATGTTTATCAAATCTGCGAAATATTTTTGGAACGAAGTTCCTTATGGGACGATGCGGAGGGGTGCCCTAACCGGGAAAAAACGTCCGTAACGTAAGATTTTTATTAGCAATGCACACAGTATACGACTTAACATTGTAACAAAGTACAAAAAAAAAAAAAAAAAATTTTTATCATTCCCTCACGTCGATCTCAGAGCCCTCGTTTGCGAAATACACTAACTCTTATGCCAACAACCGTGAATGAAGTGTACCATAATAAGTCCGCACGTTACCGAATGACCGTGGGTTGTTGCGAAACCGCCAGTTTTATTTTTATTTTCTTTATACCTCGAATAGAACTTAAAATAAATATTTTTATAATAAGCAACTTCGTTCCTATCCGGTGTCCCACGACACCACACATCTTTTTTTTATTCATTTCGCATTATATACCATTTTCATAGCTCACCTTGTACCAAGTGGGTCCAGGAGCTTTTAGACATCACCTTGAAATGTCGATATCCACCTTGATATATAAGGTCAAAGTCCCTTATCCGCATTTTAAGTCTCCCACGAATGCCGATGGGGTGGCATTTTAGGCCACACTTTAGGACTACATGGTAGCTCAATTAGCTACATGGTAGCTCAATGGTATGGTATAATATATATATATGAATTGCTGTTCGTTAGTTTCGCTAAAACTCGAGAACGGCTGGACCGATTTGGCTAATTTTGATCTTGAATTATTTGCGGAAGTCCAGAGAAGGTTTAAAAGGTGAATAAATATGAAAATGCTCGGAATTAAATAAAAATAACAATTTTGTTTTTCCTCTTATGTGTCCCCCGTCGGACGGATTCCTTTTGTTTGTTTTAAGTTTATTTTATACAAAAGTTTAGGTCTTTTATTTATCGATTGAGGTACTACGAGGTCTGCCGGGTCAGCTAGTAAGAGATAAATAAACCAATATCAAAGAAAAGTTTCCTTAAATATTTTGTATTTTAAATTCCGAAATATTTTAAAAACTTATTTCAATTAAATTTACTTCACGCTCCATTGTGTTATTTTATATTTATTTATAACTGTGTATATATCAGTAGATATCGTAATAATATAGCTTTAATATATGATCGTCTTTTTTTGGTCTTGCTCAATATCTAAATATGTATCTCAAACTTCTGTATATTGGCTGTTTTACTCGTTAAATCATAATAAGTGAATGCTCCACGGCAAACTCGTAGGATAGTGGTACACGTGTGACAACAGAGATATTATGATACATGTGGCAAATTCTTCTTCTTTATATAAATAAATTGGTATATGACGACTTTTGAGAAATCTATTCACGCTTACTCTCATTATGTGAAGAGCTCCGATAGATTCCACGCTTCTGTGACCAGCTATGTAAGGGAAAATTGCTAAATAAAATATTATAAGTCGCTTATGAGTATAAGGAATGATAAATATATATCTTTGATTGCAGAGACGGCTTTCGTGGGTAGACTGACGGTACGAATTTTGTTTTATGGATATCTCTGGTACTGATCTATACGTATATTAGATATGTACATATATTTCGAAAATCAACTTTTTTTTATTAGTGCTTAGATGGGTGGATGAGCTCACAGCTCACCTGGTGTTAAGTGGTTACTGGAGTCCATAGATATCTACAACATAAATGCGCCACCCACCTCGAGATATAAGTTCTAAGATCTTAGTATAGTTACAACGGCTGCCCCGCCGTTCAAACCGAAACGCATTACTGCTTTGCGGCAGAAATAGGCGGGGTGGTGGTACCTACCCGTGTGAACTCACAAGAGGTCCTACCACCAGTAAGTTCTAAGGTCTCAGTATAGTTACAACGGCTGCCCCGTCCTTCAAACCAAACGCATTACTGCTTCATGGCAGAAATAGGCGGGGTGGTGGTACCTACCTCCTAACAGGGGCCGGAGCTGGACGAACGCCCTCCTCTGACCCTTAGTCCTCAAGTAAAATATGATTTCTACCTCTCAGTTGAATTAAATGCTTAAATGGGCCTTGAGTTCGTTAATGCATCAGCAAATAACCTACATATTATATACAATACATATTACAATGTAACAACACGCAGAGATAATACGATGCTCCTTCAAATTGCTTATACGAATATTCTATGCAATTACATAACACCACCCTTTTGATACCAAGCTCCGTATGAATATAACCGTATCGTAAAGACGGAAATCACCATAACACATTCAAGTATCCAATGAAAGACTTCGCCAACTGCGTTTAAATGCAACTTTGTATGGAAATGTTTTAGCAATAAATTATAATTCTAATATAACGTGTAAGTGCTTATTACTCTGTAATGCATTCTGGTTCACTGCTATGAATTGTTCCGAACGTTCGTTCTATGTTTTTTTTAGATGTAGACATGCAGACGATTCTATCTGGCGTTAAGTGGTAACTGGAACTATTTACGAAAGCAATTAAGGCTTGTCTCATATCGCTAGGTGAGTCTTCTTCTTCGTCGCTTTCTTCATTACTGAAGGTCGTGTCCCTGAAACTTGACCGTGGCCTGTCTCGTGAGCTGTTTCCATCTCGTCCGGTCCTCAGCTTCTCGAATGGCGGTTGCGACAGGCAACCCAGTTAGGGCAAAGATACCGCTACGATTAAGATTAACGTCATGTGGGCCGTAAGCTAATCTATTTCAAATAGTTTAATGAGCCACACAGTGGTATACTGTTAGATTTCACCATTCTGAAAGTATAGTAAAATCCCCAAGGTCGACTAATGCACGAATCGAAAACCATAAAGTCACATGTACTAAAGTCTACTTACTATATTCTAGTTTCTATTTCCAATTTATTATTACGGGACGTATTGTGAGCCCACACGGATGAGCACCACAATCCTTTCTGTTTTGGCAGCCATGCCTTCATGTACAAATAGAGGAACAGTAGTTTGATAAAAGATATACATATTTGGAGTTTTTTAAGCTATTGCATAGCTTTTATCGCGGGCTTTGAGCGCGGGAACCGAATCAAGAAATTCCGTAACGAAAATAAAACCTAACACCCCCCCCACTCCGTACACCATGTAGCTCGCGTTCAACACATTCACATGTTGCGCTTGTGTAATGTTTGTGAATAAGCGCGCGGCGTGACGTCGAAAAGCATGCGCATCATGAAAAGTCTGTCCATCTCTCTCTCGTACAGTCTAGCTTATCAGTATGAAGGGGACAGTTAATGTTTTGCTTTTATTAAGGTTTATAAATATGACGCGGTCTTATTTTATTATTGTTTCAATATTAAATTATTATAGTCTAATTATAATTGCGTAAGTTGTCCCCGAGTGCCACACGTGTTTTTTTTTTGAGCTTACATATATTATCTTGCCTCAAGACCCTTAGGTTGTTGGTACCTATGAGTTCGTTTAACAGCAGGCGGGCCTTAAGCTCGTTCGTTTAACCATACAGTAAACAAATAAATAATTTATCTTCCTTACATCATACAATCAGTCATATGTCTATTTAATGGTTGTTCTTCATTTATTATTCCTTCTTAGACAAAAGCCTTCGTTGATATTACGAATTAATTATTGGATTGCATTTACATAAGGCTTAGGCATCCTTGCTTGTTCTTGCACGTTTTCTTAATTTAATTTTAAATAAAATCAAATCAAAAATTTTTATTCAACATAAATGAAAGTACATACTTGTTGAACGTCAAAAAAAAACTACCGCCAATTCACAAGAACTAGCCTCCGTCCTGAGAAGAATTGGCAAGAAACTCAGCGGGCATGTCTTTTTTTTTACATATGAAATTATTATTTATTTATTTTTTAATATTAGATATTTTTTTTTAATATGAATTTTTTACAATGAGTAATATAACGTAACAATTACTACAATATTGAAATGCCTGGAGCGAGCAACTCATTCCCACTTTGTGCAATCTTCTAGATAATCATCGACTTTATAATAAGCTTTATTGCACAGATGTTCTTTAATAGTTTTCTTAAACCTATGTATATGTAGGTTCTGAACATCTTGTGGGATTTTGTTGTAAAGGCGCACAGACAAACACCCGAATGAATTTCGTATCTTATGTAACCTACTCATCGGCACAACAAGCTTGCGTTTGTTCCTAGTATTTCTATTATGTATGTCCGACTGTTTAGGAAACTCCTCAATATGTTTACGAACATACATCAAATTTTCAAAAATGTACTGGGATGGCATAGTGAGAACTTTAATTTCTTTAAATTTCTCCCTCAGGGATTCCCTTGAGTGCATGTTATAAATAGCACGTATAGCTCTTTTCTGCAGAATAAATATCATTTCTACATCGGCCGCATTGCCCCATAGCAAAATGCCATAGGACATGACACTGTGGAAGTAACTAAAGTTTTAAAATTAATTTATAGGCTCTAATTTATAATTTAGCACAGCCGTTCCAATAGCATATCTACTGCAGTATTATTTTTTTCCACGAAACCTAATGTTCGAACGGCTGCTCTACCATTATTGAGTGGAAAGCTCATTGAACCCAGAAAAAGCACATCATACATATCCGGTTCACAAATGTGAAATAGATAGAGTAGTAATCTTACCATTACCATTCCGATGCCTTACCGACTTAGCATTGACTGTTATTGCCGTCCTGCTTAATTCGAATAAAATATTGTAGTCGTCAGTGAACAAATATTGTTACACCAATTGACTCGCAGACTTCAGGTCTCAAAATGGATGGATCTAATAACATTAAAATAGTGCAGTCCACAGATCGCACTTAACACGAAAAAAAAATTTGTTCTGCAATAATAGTTAAAGTTTAACGGACGATAAAATTTCGAATTATTGTACCGAAAGCCTCAATAAATGTGAACTATGGATGTCCTAGTTTTTGAATAAGGTTTATGTTAGCACTAAAACCGTATGAATTGCTGACATAAATACGATCAAGAGTTTATCTGCTATCAACAATACAGAGACACTCCAATTTACAATACAATTTCAACGCGACACCAAACCGATGAAACACCGAAGCGATTCGGCCCCTTCCGATCGACGCTACACTCAAAGTATTCCTAAAACTTTAAAATTGAATCTATTCACATTAAATAATGAATTTGCGTTCGGTTTTAATGACGAAGTTAATTCGACGCGGGGACCGCAGTAATGGACCGGCCTGGGCCCAAACCCCCTCGACTTTATCGCTCCATTGACTACTTAACGACATGGATATCCGATCACTTCTAAACTTAGTTATTGTTTCGATCAATTTTTTTTGTATTAAATCGTCCTATATTTGATTATAATTTAATATAATTCAATTGAAATTTATTGGGTGGACTAAAAGCGTGATCGTACAATGTAATCGAGAATTGGACCTCATCTCCAAAGGTTTTTATTTAGAGTCAATGTTGTGTTTTGTTAAATTTGTTGATGTAACTAGCTGCGTCTAATAAATAGTTTGATTACTTGCATTATTAGGTTTTTTTTTATTATTGCTTTGATGGGTGGACGAGCTTACAGCCCACCCGGTGTTAAGTGGTTACTGGAGCCCATAGACATCTACAACGTAAATGTGTCACCCACCTTGAGATATGAGTTCTAAGGTCTCAGTATAGCTACAACGGCTGCCCCACCCTTCAAACCGAAACGCATTACTGCCTCGCGGCAGAGATAGGCGGGGTGGTGGTACCTACCTGTGCGAACTCACAAGAGGTCCTACCACCAGTAAAGTTATTAATAAAAATATTCTATCGACATTAGCATTTTGATTACTGCTTTTTTATGGATTCTTATAGATGAGCACACGGATCACCTGGTAAAGTGTGATTACATGAGTCCAGAGATAACCTAACTTGAATCACGATAACGACTTTGGGATATAATAAGCTTCAATTGTGAAATATAACGGATTTCCCACCCTTCGAACCGAAAACCCAATCCCACACCAACCGTGGACGAACGAACGACGAATACATAATTTATTATAAAAAATGCTTTCATCGGCTATCGACCGCCAAATCAATAGTAAATAGTGTATGAAAATACTGAAATCTACTTCTCAAAAATGAATCTACTGAAAACATTAACAAGTATTTATTCCATCGTGTATGATATAAAGTTATCTGACATATTCTGTCAGCTGTCGAAAGCCGGCGGTTTCGTTTTAATAGACGTAATTACCGGTGTCCGGTTACAACCGGTCTGCACCGGCATTTCAAACTGGAACGTAACAATTAATTTACCCTCGAAATTGTAGGCAATAGTCGTGCCGGGGAATGTGTGATCGATGTTTTGGGTTACGGTATTTGTAAGCATGCGAATACACCACAGTTTTTTTTTGGAACGAAGTTCCTTATGAGACGATGCGGAGGGGTTTTTTTTTTTTTTCGAGCCGGGGGCTGAACCTCCTACGAGGTCCCCGCGCCTAGTATGTATGGTATGTGAGACTCAACGATCTGCAGGTGTTGAGAGCAGATCGCGGGCCCAAGGATTTTAGGGCCGACCCACTAAACGACTGCCCTGCACTCTTGCAACCGACGTCCGATCTCCGTCCGGGGTCAGAACCCGGTCAGAGTAGGGTGGTTCCCGCGGTCAACAGTACAACCAGACACGCGGCGCCACCCCGAGGACGCCCGACCGACGGATCGTCGAGGCGATAGTCGATGACCAACGACGTTGGTCTTCGCGGTACGGCGGCCCTACCAGGCCGCCCGGGCGGTGCCGCTGGTGTTCCGGTCTACTCCGCTGGGCCAGAACCAACCTGCCGGATCGGAATGCGATACACAGTGCAGAGCAATGCACACAGTGTACGACTTAACTTTCTAATGACGTAAAAATTAGTAATGCACACAGTGTACGGCTTAACTTTGTAATATCGTACAAAAAATAACATATTTTTTCATAATTCATTGACCACGATCTCAGAGCATTCGTTTGCGCAATACACTAACTCTTAGGCAAACAATCGTGAATGAAGTGCACCACAATAAGTTCACACGTTACCGAATGACCGTGGGTTGTTGCGAAACCTCCAGTTTTATTTTCTTTATAATACCTTGAATAGAACTTAAAATTAATATTTTTATAATAAGGAACTTTGTTCTTATCCGGTGTCCCATGACACCACACATCTTTTTTTTTTCTTAGATGGATGGACGAACTCACAGCCCACCTGGTGTTAAGTGGTTACTGGAGCCCATAGACATCTACAACGTAAATTCGCCACCTACCTCGAGATATAAGTTCTAAGATCTCAATTTAGTACAACGGCTACTCTTCAAACCGAAACGCATTACTGCTTCACGGCAGAAACAGGCAGGCCAGTGGTACCTACCCGCGCGGGCTCACAAGAGGTTCTATCATCAATAACAAGTATTCATGGTAAAAATAATAACTGTACATTTTTTTTGCAGCACAAAAGCCTAATTAATTTGTCAGTGCTCCCTCTGTACCAGACTTTCTTCAAAACTGTTGTTCTTCCCGATAAGAAAACATGAGTCAGTTCGTTGTCTATTATCGAAAATTTTTAGAATGACTTGAAATTTTTGCCAAAACAATACTTGAGCCGTGATAATTAAGGTTAAGATTACAGTGAAAAAAAAGAGCATAAGTATTAAACTTGAGTTAAAATTGGGTTTTCTAAAAATAAATGTGTTAGTATAACAAATATATAGTTTTATGGCTTAAATGTGTGGTTGAGGTCACAGCCAGCCTGCTGTTAAATGGTTACCGGAGCCCATAGACAACTACAACGTAAATGCCGCCACTCACTTTGAGATATGAATTCTATTACAGTACAACGGCTGCCCAAACCGAACCGATACGTATTACTGCTTCACGGCAGAAATTGGCAGGGTGGTGGTACCTACTCCCACGAGCTCACAAGACGTCCTACCACCAGGATCTACGTTATCTGAAATTATGAATATATTACAAATATGAATATATTACAAATATATATTTGGGTGGTTGTTACTCAATCACACAAAAATGCCTGAATTACAGTTTGCTTACAACCCGGAATGACAATTAAGATTATTTTATTACGATAAATCATATGACAATCGATAAACACCAGATATATCTGCTAAAATTAATACAGTGTGTTCGATAGTTCATGCTTTTATTTACAAACGAGAGAGATATATAAGCAATTCTTGAATCTGCAAAATACAACGTGTCTCTGTGAATTATAAGCTTAATGCGAGTAAAACCGCAGGTCTCGCCTAGTATTTTCTATATTAACAAATATAATTACAATTACACCCCTTATAATTTATTCTACACATAACTAACTAACCGTGTTTATTCAGCCAGTGTTCTGAACGACCCTCACCTACCCTAAGGCGATATATTTACCGCAATTTCGGCGTCATAATCTCATAAGCGGTTAGAGACACAAAATTAATGTATTAATATACAAAAAGACCTTTAAACGAACTGCTTTCGAGTGGTTTTAGATACTATTATTTAGAGCGGAGCGTTTATTTTTGTTTGGGATAGCTCTGTTAATTTAAAATTTCGATATTGCTATAGGTTTTTGTTAGCTAGCTAATTAATATGCAGCTTAAACGTCAGACAGGTTGATGAACCTACGACCGAGCTAATGTCACGCGGGTACCCAACCATAGCCTCTACAAAGTCAATAAATACATCATTCACCTTGAAATGATAATTATGTCAAAATATTTCAGCATTAGAAAGAAATGGCTATCCCATACTTCCGCCCAACCGACATTCGATTTGCTTAGCAGAATTACATAGGACGGTGTATTAATGTCTGCAAACTGTCATCGTAGCCATACCTACAAATTCTTAAGGATTAGGTATGATTTTTTTTAATAATGCTACTTTGTAATTTGGTAGTGTTCTGACAGTAATCATCCATAGATAGTGCTTTTCCAAAAATACTTTTGCCACATACCATCCGGCTTTGGAATGACCTCCTCTCTGCAGTGTTTTCTGAGTGCTATGTCCTTCTTCAAACGAGGACTGTGGAGAGTACTTAACGGTAGGCAACGGCTTGGCTCTGCCCCCTGGCATTGCTGACGTCCATGGGCGACGGTAATTTCTCACCATCAGCTGGGCCGTATACTCGTCACCGAGGGCAATGAACACAAAATAAAAAAAACAAACATCGGAGAAGGATAAAATCAAATACGTTACAACGATACGTTCAGTTTTAATTTTATGGCCATGAGCGTAATTTATATATAATATTATAACTTAGTCTTAATTGGAAAATGCATGATTGCTGGTAGATGATGACATATTTACTTCTTACTTTGGTTCAATGTAATCGAGTCTCCAGCTTCTCTTTAGGAACTCAGCAAATCATTTCCCGACATTTCGACCCTTGAGATTTTTGTGTCATAAATGGATATAAATTACATGTAGAAATTCTAGTTTTCTGCTCTACAAACCATAATCGGCAGAAAAAACTAGATTATAGTACCAATCCAACATACTCACAACACTCAATCATCAATTAACGAATTGGTTGTTTGAAACAAAGTTCCACAAGTGAACGTTTCCCTATTATTTAGCTACTTGTATGTACCTACTTCATAACAATTCCACGGAAATTTCACAAAAGGGCAGACACGAGGCCAAAGTGAGTCACAAAGAAGAAAAGTTGTCGTCGAAAACTAACGAAACTAAGTTAATCACTTAATGTAACGCGTAACGCATAGAGACGTCCACTCCCATTGTTGGTCTAGTGTTGTTAACGTTATCACAGAAATCAACAGGTTAATAGAATTGGATGGTAACTGATAATGATTTATGAGTTTCCAGAGACACGGCTTCCTGCGAGAGTATTTCATGAAATGCTCGCTAATTCCAGATAAATTGGTAAAATAGACTCAGAATTCACTATGAATTTTTGTGGTTTAAGTAGATACATAATCAAATATTGTGCTGGTGTTGGAATTAGAGTGTTTCGTAGAGAGGTTGGTCTGGGACCGGATGGAGGAAAACTTGTGGTTTGTCGCGATTTCTATACATCGACCGACTAGGGAAGCCATAAAATTAACCACGATCTAGGATAAAATAGGAAAGGTGCTTGTTAAAAACAGTGCAACGCTTTAAGAATGAGCATTTAAGTACGTCAAACGAATTATAAGAATGGCGAAATACTGACATAAATATGCCGAAGTCACACACTAATGATAGTTAATTTTAAGATTTCTTCAAATTACCGTTTCTCCATTAACAACAGATTACGCTAAGTACGTACAAGGATTACATTACAATCCCTTTGCCGGCAATTAGATTGTAATAAGTAGATAAAAATAAATGGGTACTTAGAATAGATAGAATAGAAGCACAAATGCTTTTTTGATTTTGGATATGGCCACCTACAAAGTATCGTCTCATTGCTACATTAAAAACTGCAGTTCTAGGTAGGTAACTAATTTAGGTAGGTGGACAATAAGTTGAACTACAAATCAACATTATGTAAATTAAACCAGATGTATACAACTTCACGCCAATTAAACCGATAAATCGAATTAACAGGCAATAGCTGCCATATCTAATAATATGGGATACATTATTGGAGCCGAGCTGTGCATCGCATAACATTAAGATTCACTTAGGAAATCAAACAGTGTGAATTTATTGGCATTGGTGGTCTAAGACGCGAGCTTAGAGCGACCTCTGAGAAACTAGTTACTATTAATTAAAATAGATTTTAATTCAGTGATTCCATTTATATATATGATTTTTTTAATCTAATTATTTGTGTTATGATAGTAATAAGGCTTTTTTTTTTTGGTCAGGAGGAAATCGCCGGACTTCCTCCCTCCACTGGGGATGGAGGGTAGGGTATGTCAGAGTCGAACTGACTAAAACCTCCTGTCGCTCAACAACCAACGTCCAAACCTTGCATGAGACAGAACCCATGAAGAGGCAAAGGGGGAAAGTGAAGCGTTTATTTAGTGCGGAGCACATCTCTCCCATCACCCTCCCCCTCGGGATGCCGGACTGGCGGTCGTCGGCGCCACGACCACCAGCCCTCTCGGTCGGTAGGCTATCTGAAGCCCGCCTAGATGGCGCCGGTTAGAGTGAGGTATCCTACGGAATACCCCGCTGGACCAGAACCAGCGTGGGTCGAGGATAGCCGGCCTTCCATCACCCGGATGCTCTTGCGTAAAACGCGTGCAGAGCAGCTTGCATAGTAATAAGGCTGGAAGAAATAAAAAAATAGCAAACTTAGACAGCCAAATGCAAGATCCGCAAAGCAAAATCAATCCAGCCGAAATATAACAGTCCACAAAAATAACAATTTACCCTCATTCCGCGCCGTTGTTTATCGCCAGCACCAAGCCACAACTCATCTTTGTCCCTGCAGACACCTGCACGACCTCCAATTATCAATGTAATTGGCTATTCAACTCGCGATGAAGCGTACAGCAAGCCTAATTAATGGAATCAACTGAACATTGAAATTTTGCGTTTCAACGAACTTAAGCTACCTACAGGCAATTTACGAACGAATTTATGTAAGACAACGAAGGAGAGGCCTTTCTTAATTGCCGGAGATCGCGAGAAACGACCTTGGACTGGATTGGCTCGGCTAACTTGTATGCCGTGTTTTTATAGCCAGCTTATAGATAACTGCTTGGCTTAATGTCAGTTTAATACAGACACGGCTTTTTTGTCTACCGCTCTACTGTAATTTAGTATACTATGAGTATGGATTGCGATTTTGTTGACAAAGTCGACCTCTACAAAAGTTGGTGAAGTGTAATGATCTAGATTCTGGCCAAGTAACCCATTGTGTGATTTTGAACCAACTTGCATAAAAATTGTATTAAATTTTTGAGCGAAAAAATAAAACACAAAATTAATAAGCTATTTATCTATGTATTTGTATATATTATAATATATACAATTAAGAACCATTTATTTTCCATTTGTTACTCGTTTTAGTTACTTTTTTTTATACTTTCTCCTGACGAGCTTTAATGCCATCAATATTTATCCAAATTAATTTTAATAAGCTATTTTTTCTCATACAAAATATCAGTAAAGGATGAAATGAACTTAGTGTCGGTGAACATGTTTGAATTTCGGTCATTGGACGGATATCTATACTAATATTATAAAGCTAAAGAGCTTGTTTGTTTGAACGCGCTAATCTCAGGAACTATTGGTCCGATTTGAAAATTTATTTTAGTGTTAGATAACCCGTTTATTGAGGAAAGCTATAGGCTATATAACATCACCCTAGGACCAGCACCAACAAAGAAGGTTTCTTCTATAATTCAAAAATATCTTCATTTTCTAAGTAAATGAAGTGGGGGTAAAATTTAGCGTTATGCCAAAGTAACTATTCGACGCGGACGGAGTCGCGGGCAAAAGCTAGTTAGTAATATTATTGCAATCACACTTCACTATGTAAGATTTTTTTTTTATTGCCTAGATGTGTGGACGAGCTCACAGCCCACCTGGTGTTAAGTGGTTACTGGAACCCATAGACATCTACAACGTAAATGCGCCACACGCCTTGAGATATAAGTTCTAAGGTCTCAGTATAGTTACAAGGGCTGCCCCACCCTTCAAACCGAAACGCATTACTGCTTCACGGCAGAAATAGGCAGGGCGGTGGTACCTACCCGTGCGGACTCACAAGAGGTCCTACCACCAGTAATTACGCAAATTATAATTTTGCGGGTTTAATTTTTATTACACGATGTTATTCCTTCACCGTGGAAGTCAATCGTGAACAATTGTTAAGTACGTATTTCATTAGAAAAATTGGTACCCGCCTGCGGGATTCGAACACCGGTGCATCGCTATATACGAATGCACCGGACGTTTTATCCTTTAGGCCACGACGACTTTTAAAGAAGAACTTTTAAAAGAAAACAAACACCTAGATTAATCATGTGTTGGTGTCAATAAACTAAACAAGAACATAAATCAAACAACACAAATCACTATCGAAATTCAAAATTCCCTATCGCCGATGCTCACAAGGTTTCCGTTCTTGCACAAAAGCAAGGTTTGTACGCGATCAATCAAACAAACATATTGTATGCTTGCAAGGGATAGCGTTCCCCTTCTAACACGAATTTATGAGGGTACATGATGTTATTGATAGACTTCATGCAGTATTTAACGCTTGAATGGTGGATAGCTTCCTTTATTTTATCCTGTATCTCTTACCTTAGTTCGGACTTAGCTAGAGATATTTAAGCAATCTATCATCAACAATCAGTATACTTATTGTAAAATCGCATTTGGAGGTACCACCGTCGTGGCTATTTTTGGCATGAAGCAGTCATGCGTTCTGGTTGACTCTTCACCGACTGCATTATAATCTGTGACGTGGATAAATTACTAAGCATTAAGTGAAGTATTAGCTTGTTCATTAATTACAATGAAAATGAGTTTTTTCTTAGGTAATAAACGCATTTATTTGTAAGTTCCTTGTTTATTTTTAGTAAAAGAGAATGCGATTTCACGACGTTGCAACTAAATCCCAAGGGCCTCTGAAAATTTTATACAGTATTACAGCTATATTTCATGTAAAATTCCCTGAATACACAACATTTTTCGATCATTATAACTAATTAACTGTTCGTTTCTTAATTAATTACAACCAAATTAAACATAACTGATGATTTATTTTGTTCCATGAAACATATTCCCGGGACACTTCATTGTAAAATTATTTATCGTTCCGATCGGCACGGTACTTGCAATGCAATTATCTATCACACATATCTCAGAGCCACTTTCAAGACGTTATTACTGCATTAAATCTTATATTAAGCTCATGGAATTATATTACGCGTGTTTTTTATTTTATTTTATTGCTTAGATGGGTGGACGAGCTCACAGCCCACCTGGTGTTAAGTGGTTACTGGAGCCCATAGACATCTAAAACGTAAATGCGCCACCCACCTTGAGATATACGTTCTAAGGTCTCAAGTATAGTTACAACGGCTGCCCTACCCTTCAAACCGAAACGCATTACAGAAACAGGCAGGGCGGTGGTACCTACCCGCGCGGACTCACAAGAGGTCCTATCACCAGTGTTTACTGTAATTATTTACCAATATCACCACAGAATGTGATCATAATAATTTCCTGATCATCTGATTAAATGTTTATTGTATGCTCTCCTGATATTTGTCAAACTGTATTATCACCTTTTAGAGAACCTCCGTTTGTATCATAATCATATCAGACCGAAAATACGTCGATAGGCAGCAAAACATTTCAAACTATTTTAAACTTTACCGATTTTCTATGCGCAGCTTTATTTAACGGGCTTTGATGCCGATTTTCATGCGTTTTCGCGATTACGATTTTTGTTTTCTGGAAATTTAAAATTCCCACGAAAGCTCTAATAAATTTTAGCAATTGAATGAATTACGACCAATATCAACGTTCTTCGTTAGGTGTTAATTTTTTTTGATAATCCGAATGAAACTCTTAATACTTAAAAGTCTTCTGAAAAAATTTTACCCGGCAACAAAAAACAGAACAATCTTTCTGATAAAATAAATTGTTATTATTAATAAAATGGCGGTAAAATACTAAACAGATTCCAGAGACTGGACCAAAAAATAATCCGGCCAATTTTGAATGTATATACAAAGCTTAGCGGGAGTCCGCTGTGAAATTATCTCAATTAACTTGGTCATTAGTACAGTCGCGCGGGAGTTACACGCCGGGTATAAATCTGCATGTAATGACCGGCGGAAGGTAAGCGGTTTGGATACATATATTCGAACATTGTTTTGAGATGTCCCAGTGTCATTACACAAACGCTGTGGTGGCAGCGGCATAGAGTCTATAAATAAAGTTAATCTTTGTTTAGCTAAGCTTTTACCGTCATTGGCCAAATCATTAAGACGCCTAATGTATTAATGTTGAGTAACATGGCTATGCCAAGCATCAATCCTATGGTGGATGCTAATTTTTCTCAGTAAACACTCACCTAAATTGTGTTTACCAAAAAAATCAGCGTTGCCGTAATGACATAGTGTAAAACTAAATGACGGCGGTGTCTATGAGCTCGCTAACTACTTATCCTTATATGAGCGATGGGTTTTTAACACATCAAGAAAAATAAATTATATTTCGCGTCCGACTTTCTCAAACAGAACTAAGATGGCAGAAGCAGTAAAATGATTGTAAGATTTACTGGTGGTAGGACGTTTTGTGAGTCCGCACGGGCAGGTACTACCGCCCTGCCTATTTCAGCCGTGAAGCACTAATGCGTTTCGGTTTGAAGGGTGAGGTAGCCGTTTTACTGGTAGAAACTGTGACTTTAGAACTCTTATCTTAAGGTGGTTGGCAGCATTTACGTTGTTAATGTCTATGGGCTCCGGTAACCACTTAACACAAAGAGGGTCGTGACCCACATGTAAGCAATAAATTAAAATCAAATCAAAATAAAAATTAATCAACATAAATGAAAGTACATACTTGTTGAACGTCAAAAGAACTACCGCCAATTCACAAGAACTAGCCTCCGTCCTGAGAAGAACTGGCAAGAAACTCAGCGGGCATGCCTTTTTTTTAAATATTAGATTTTTTTTAAATATTAATTTTTATAATGAGTATTATAACGTAACAATTATTGCAATATTGAAATGCCCGGAGCGAGCAACTCATTCCCACTTTGTGCAATCTTCTAGATAATAATTGACTTTATAGTAAGCTTTATTGCACAGATGTTCTTTAATAGTTTTTTTAAACCTATGTATAGGTATATGTAGGTTCTGAACATCTTGTGGGATTTTGTTGTACAGGCGCACAGGCGCAATAAAAGATTAAGCCATATGTTACAGTCACATTAATTATCACTGTGTTTTTAGATATTTTGTAACTCATTCTCATATTTACGTCGCTCATTGTGTGTTCACGGGTGCTTACGGTTGACAGAATGTCAGTAACGCGTTAAGGTCGTTAATGAAATGAGCGGCACCTACGCAATGCCTTTAAATTTCACCTAATAGCAATATATGAATTTATACCTTAAGGTAGACTAACTGATTTGTGTTTTGAAAAATGAAGCAGTTTTATCTAATTAATAACACTAAGCGGGTAAAATTTAGACATACGTTATATCACTGAAAATTTTATATAAAGAAATTTAATAACTTTATTTCTGTTTATTTTGTACTAATAATAAATAATTATTGTATTTTTAATAATTTAAAAAAATTACAATTTGTTTATTGAAATGTTTACTTTAACGATCATAGGTTTTAAGGTCTATATTAGCTTACAAAGCGTGCATTTATTCCCCTAAGCGAGACACAGGAGCGGTGGAGTAAGCGTGTGTAGCATATTCTTGTGTTACAGGGGGCGAAGACCGACGGCGGGCATAGAAGGAGGCAGGTAGCGTTTGTTGTGCGTGCCCTAGGCTGTACTGTTGTCATTTGTCTGTCGAATAGAGCGACCAAGTGAGTTTCTATGTCAAATCCGGAGCTAAATCACAATTGACGATCGAACATAATTAAAAATGCTTATGAATGCCGCATCCATTTTTCGTGGCTCGGCGTAGCTATCAGTTTTTGGTGCTAACAGCGTTCTGGTTTGACGTAGATCGTAACACTCACTGTGCACACTTAGTAATCGTCGTGCTGTAAAAGATATATTTATATATTTGTTTTTTGTTTTTTTTTTTTAATATAATTTCCGATGCGTATTTAGTGTGTATTTATGTTATTTAATCGTTTTGTTTTATAAATTAATAATGTTTACTGGTTATTTGGGAGCTCTCTGTAACGGCTCCGGATTGTAAGTACAAGTTGTTGGTGATAATGATTGCTGCACAGTTGTTTAGCCGAGCTGGTTTTTGGCCCAGGAGGTTTCCGTAGTCATAACCGCGGTAGCGCTGCGTCTTCGAGGCAGTGTGTTTATTGCTACGGAACCCTCACGAGAAATCGCAGCGTTTTAGTGTAACTGTGCTAATGTGTTTTTTAATTGATTTTTTTGAATTTTTTTTTGTTCGTTTACCGTTGTTTGAACTAAAACTGTGTGTTATGTGTTATATATAGAGAGCTGTGGTTGTTGTTGTGTCATCAACGAGTTATGATGAGTTGTGTTGGGGGGCGTCGGGCGGCGGCTTAGTCGTCTCAACAATATAAACAAATGACTGTCCGAAAATAAGGTGCATCTTAAAATCATTCTAACTAAAATTGAAGTTATTAAATTAATTGATTTAAATTACGCACCCATGATTTCTGGATGCACTAAGGGAAAGGTTTCAATACATAATATTGACAACAGTAGCAACTTAGGCCGCGCGCACACGGCGCTACATAGAGTTGCATAAGCTCGCTCTACATTGGAATTTATCTTATAAAATTGTCATTATTTTTATTGATCGAATATCTTAACTAACTATACATATTTGTAAATAAAAGCTAGCTCATGCAACTTAAGCTCAATAATTCAGGTGTTAGTTAGAAAAACTGCTTATTTATTGTTTTAAATAAGTAGTTTTACATTTTAAATGCGGTGGTTGCGGTAATGTGAGCGACTCTGGCACAACTAAAGTGATGAAATGATCTACAGTCATCACGTCTTGGATGTTCTTCAAATCATTATGACGTCAATAAATTAAAAAGTGACTTTTGAATTAAGAATAATAGAGTTTGACCGTTAAATGAATTTGAAATGAAGTCTTAACGATATTCTTTTTCTTGCTTCGGTTTCTTTAAAACTGAGGGTCGTGACCACCTCCTCGCAACAAGAGTTTATTCCGGATCATTCCCCGCCATTTGCTCTTATCCGTGAATGACTAAATCCCTTCTTAAAGACTGACATGGAAAAACGTGGGAAGCCACCATGATTATATCCCAAGAAAACCAATGATATTACTGTTATATAGTTTGATAAAGTCTACATTTTAGTCCGCCGCTCCACGTACCACCGCTAGGCTTATTGTGGTGTGGCTCTGTGTTTGTTTTCCGTGATTAGCTTTTACAGTTTAAACTCATTCTGAGCAGCTGTTTGTTGATAGATACGTGTAACTATACTGAGACCTTAGAACTTATCTCAAGGTGGGTGACGCATTTACGTTGTAGATGTCTATGGGCACCTGGTGGTAAACACTTAACACCAGGTGGGCTGTGAGCTCGTCCACCCACTTAAGCAATTAAAAAAAAACAAAAAAAAAACGTGAACCTTGATTTGGAAACCTCAATTGTTTTTGTACGTATATTCATATGATAGGAAACAACATCTCATTTTTGTGTTAATTGCTCATTGATAATGAAGTATAAATGCAGCACAGTGACTCACCTTGAAACATGAGGTTAAAACTTTAAAAGACTGATCGATTCTTATAGCTTCTTGGTAGAAAAACACAGCATATAGAACCTATCAATATTGAGAATAGTCTTATTTACTTTACAAGCGCTGTTGTTCTAAGATGATGTGCGAAAAATACAAATCTAAAAAGTTTGAGAAACGCATTCGTGTTGACAGTTAAAACGTCATTTAAGAGTTCGCAGCTCGATCCTGTCGGTACCAGTTTTCGGCTAGACGATCGCGAATACCAAATCGTATATCAATCAATGCAAGTTTCAAAAATAAAAGGTTTTTCATTCGTTTAATATTGTTTCAACATTGTTTAATTAATTACAAGAAATGCTCACAAATAATAAAATAATTGATCGTAGAATTTAATCACGGAAAGCGTTGTACAGTCACAACGACAATTCTTTTGAATTTTACAATTCGTTTTTTTTAATCGCAGATCGAAAACTGTTCGTTGGGATGCTCAGCAAACAGCAAACCGAAGAGGATGTCCGCCAGCTATTCACGCCGTTTGGTACTATAGAAGAATGCTCGATACTACGCGGCCCCGACGGTGCGAGTAAAGGTCAGTCCCTAGTTTTTCTTCTTAACTGTACTTTTCATAAACATATTGTTGAAGGACCATCAGGGTGGCGGCGACAATTGAGACACCTTACATCCACACGAAATAATATATTCTCTATAGAAATATGATAACCGCCGGTATTTATACAGTCATCTTGACCTATTTTAATACAAACTTAGTAGGTAATATTAAACATTGTTTATCTTAATTATTATGCAGATTATTTACGTACAATTATTATTTAATAATATCGAATTATGTAACATACCTAAATAACATTAAAGGTCTATTGCACCGGAAGCTGTCAAGCGGTAGGCGCCAATAAAATATTATAAGTATAAAGAAATATGAATCAACTATTTACTTGATCATGAAATTACTAATTATATTATAAAACAATAATAAGTTCTATATATTATTATTGCCTAATCCTCGGGGTCTACCTTAACTAGTTCGTAAATAATTTATTATGTGAGGCCGGAAGTGTTACTCGATAACAAAATATTTTGACGTGACAACGTCTTATAATTCGATGGAGCCGGCTGCACGCACGAAAAAACATGACTCTTGCGGCGTTACCTCGCTCTGAGGCGTTCCATTTAAGGCTTGAAGTGCAAGCGAGAGCGCGCAACGAGCGACAAAGAGGCACAATCGACCTCCGCGTTCGGCAGCGTTCGACATCTGTCTCTCTCCTATTTGAGTGAGCGATGCATCCGCGTGGACAGCTGCTATACAATAATACATTTACATGTTTTCGTCAAATATGAAATTCAGTGAAAGGTGAATGTTGTGTCAATTATTTATAGCAACGATAGTTGCGATAATTGAAAAATGAAACCATTCCATCAGTATTTTCTTATGACGTTGTCACGTTCAGCTATCGTCAGTAAACCGACTTTACAGATAACCGTTTTTTTTTTAATGATTACTTCTAGTGATGAACAATCATTAATTTAATATTTGATTATTATTTTTAATGTGATTTATTATTATTAAATTATTAGAAAAAAGTATTCGATGTCATTTTTCGATGTAAATTAAACTAATCGGTCAGTTAAAATGATCTTAATGTGATTTAAAGATAAATTTACACCAATCGTTATAAAAGAGAATTGCTTAAGGCTAACGCTTTTTTAAATCTGTAAACTGGATAATCATATGGTGGTTGTTTTTTATACTATAATATAATAAAGTCTGTTGAGTATAATACAAGTATAATATCTCTTAAACGCGAACACGAAAACAAATTAATAGAGATTATGTACATAGAATATAGAACATAGAAATGTAAGAAGATAGATAGAAATAAAGAATCAAATGAATGAAGTGCCACCACTAGTCAAGCTAGTAGTAGTAGTCAAGTGCCAAGCTAGTACAACCACTAGGCCTTCAGCCCTTTGCAGCTTACTGCTTCTATAATATTCAAAACAGATCTGAGGGAAGATAAGCAATGGCGACGTTTTATTGCTTGTATTGGTCAGGTTAATTTTCCAAATCACACTAAATGAAAATAATCACAACACGCGCTTATATACAAAAAACAATTACCAAAAATACTGGCCGGTACAAACGTCAGGTCATATTAATTTTATGACGTAGATGTCGGCGTTACGCCAGGGTTTTCACACATAAGATCTGTTACAATTAAAATACAATACAATTCTATAAAACGTTACCATTACTTGTTTATTACAAAAAGCCACGTCTTAGTTTTAACACAATTAGCCATTTTGTGATTGGTTATAGTAACTACAACTTCTTTTATACAAACAATTGGAATTACTGTGAAACAATTCATAAAATATAGTTTAAAATTCACAATAAATATTTTAGTAATTTTTACATGACTCTGACATTAATTTATTTTGCAGCCTAATATTAAATGGCGCCAACAACATGTTTTGCATAACAATTGCATTATACTTAATCAAATTGTTAATGTGAATTATAACGTAATATGTTATTAATATTTATACTTTATTAATATTTGATAATTTTAACAATAATTTGCGTTTTAAAACAATAAAATAGATATTAAACATATTCTGTACATTTTCATCATCAAAACAGTATCTACTAAATATTAAATATGGAATAACAGTTTCATCTTACTAATAATAAATACATAATGAAATAGATTACACTAAACTATAAATCATGATAATGATTTTCAATAGCGGCTTTTTTTTAATTAATTGATTAAAATTAATTATTTACTACTAAAAGATTTGAACAGTATGTGTCCTTAATATTTATAACAATATAAGTAAAAGTATTTCGCATTAATGGCATTTAAGTATTATTTTCATAGGTTAAATAACCTTGTACTTATCACATTTAATTTTTAAATTATTTTTGCTTTCTTAAAATGGACGAAATTTTTTTACCATCTCTACTTTTTTAGAGTAAGGCTCTTACTAAAACCGGATATCTCTATCGAACGATAGATACTTCGGAACATATTTTTCGGAAAAGTCCGTAAATTCAATATCATTGTATAGGAACGCGAACGAAACTCTATTACGTCGGGAAACGTTCGAAAGAGTTCGCTCACAAACACGAGTAAAAACCAGGTAGCTTTATTATTTGTAGAGACGAATAGAGTTTGTTTTGTAAAAAAAAGAAACTTGTTTGATGATATTATACAGTTGGATTAGAGATCCAGGGACTGCTGATTAATATGCCTTAAATGCCTTTGCAGCAGGCACTTGGAAGGAGAAAAAAAAATGTAATGATATAAAATGTATATAATGATAGTTATGTGTTTTAAGTTACTAACATAGCTTATAAGTAATTCTTACTAACAAAATGTGATGGTTTTAAAAAAAAAGAAAACTGAAATCAAGTATAAATAAAAAATAAATAAATAAATAATAAATTTCCGATCGTTTAACATTGTCTTAGATTGTAATTGTCGATTGCGTTTATTTGAATTCACTAAAAAACTAGACTACGCTAAATTTCTCAGCATTGAATTGCTAATGAAAATTACAAGAAAAAGCGCAAAAATATATATTAAAACTCAGTTTGAGTTTGTAGATACTTTACATATTGTCAAAATGATACTATAAAAATTATTATCATTAATATTATCTGCCTTTAAATACTGTAGATGACAGGAGATATTCACTACACGAGGTCTATGCATCAATTGTCTTTTGAAACGGTAAGCCCATCTTTCTAATAACCCATAACTCTTTCACAGCAACAAACATTGTGATATCGCTTCTTGCAATACATGCCAACACTGGCCCAGTAAAATTAAAATATAAAAAAGTTTATTTACAAAAAGTATTACTAGAATTTTGGAATAAGGAAATTTTGTAAAAAAAAAATTCTTCGAGCTTTTTTACCCCAACTAAAGTTTATACATACGATATAGGTTATTTTACTATCAACAAGAGATAGTTATTTATATGGATACCCGATGAATTATTTACAACTTACCCTTCGTATTGGATATGGAATATGCAACAAAACACCCTATAGTGTAACTAACATTATACTTTATGTTACGTGGTTAATTTTTTTCATACATTTCTTTCAGTTTGTTTTAGATATGATATAAAGGTCGCTTATTGGGAACAAAAAACTAAGCCCTTGATTCTATAAAATAAATAAATATAGAAATAAAATTAAACAAATAAATATTTATTTGTTTATTTATTTTTGCCAGAAGTGAAAAAATCACGCATGGTTATCGGGCCCCAATTTAAGATTCCCTGTGGGCACCAGAGACTGACAATCATACTTATATATGTTTAAATACATACATATCTATTTAAAAAGACAGATAATAAGCACCCAGTTAAAAACAAACAATTTTTTTCATCACACAATGTTTGTCCGTTGTGGGAATCGAACCCACGACCCTCAGCTCAATATTAAGGGGCGTTAACTACTGCACCAAAGAATCAGTCAAATAATTTTTTTTTCTTTCTAAAACATAGTTAAATCCCCGGTTGATCACTTTACGTTTGATTTGTTTGACTCGTGCCGCCATCTATAGCTCGATAATTGTACTATACTAGAAACTTCGACAACTTTCGACAACTTTCCTGTTATGATACAACTCATTAACAACTTCTTCCTTTAATTTTGCTATAAATGAACTCACGGCGCAATTAATTTTAAGTGGTGATTGCAGTAAATAAAACACCCTGTGAATTTTATATTAAAACTACTTACTTTACTACTGTACTGTCTAATTTATTCTATTAGGTATATTTGTATGTATATTTCATGAGTTTCTAGTTTTTGCTTACTTTGAATAAAGGTTACGAATAAAAGTTTTATTATGTAGTAGGTATTATATAAAATTTATATTTTAATTGAATGTAAGTGTATTTTATTAGTAATATGGATTTGTACATATTAATATACACACACATTTTTATATAACATATGTATGTTTATTATGTCCTTGGAGAACGCCAACCTCTCCGATTTTTTAATTCATCTCCATCCAAAGGTTAATCGAGAGAGATCATTTTCAGCAATAAGTCGCCCATTGTATCTTTGTTTTATGATTTATTTTTTCTGTACATTGCCATTATTTTGTTTTACCTTTTTTTATTTATTGCTTAGATGGTTGGACGAGCTCACGGCCCACCTGGTGTTAAGTGATTACTGGAGCCCTATAGACCGCCACCCACTTTGAGACATGAGTTGTAAGGTCTCACTTTTAACAGTACAATGGCTGCCCCACCCTTCGAACCAAAACGCAGTACTGCTTCCAGGCAGAAATAGGCAGGGTGTGGTACCTACCCGTGCGGACTCATCAGGCGTCCTACCACCAGTAAAAAGAGCGAGTACCTAAGTCCAATGAAGTGTTTTTATCGTATTGTTTATTTTTCGAATCTCATTAGCACCGGTACGTAATCAGTCTAACCATAGGGTGTTGTTTTTGTACCTAGAGTATACAGATACAGAGTGTAAGTAGAGTTGAATTATTTTCGTATCACATTTTAAATCCTAGTATCCTCATTTAGTACCAGGCGATAAAGTCCGTGACGCGGTTTGTTGGAGTCCTAAAAGTACTTTTATGGGATCTTAAAAACGAGTAATTAAGAATGATGTCGACTAAGAATTTTATTATCAATTATGTTTTAGAACGTTTAATACATTTTTGCGTAATGCCACGTTAAAAACTTGGCTTTTTATTTAGAGTTGACTTTTTTAAATGATTTGACGTTGACTTTCATTTTTAAATAATATAAAAACATACTGTCTCAAAATGTACGTTCAAAGCCTCAATTACAATGAAAAAATTTTTTTTTCCTACCGTAGCTGTTGGTCTGGAGTGACAATAATTATCAGCGTCACTGGGCTAGTAGGTGAGCGCACGGGGCTCAAACCTGATGACGTTGCTAACACGAACCCTAGCAAGAGCCGTGCTTCGCAGAATCAACCACCGGATCGAAAACGCGTCCCACTGGGAAGATCCGGCGAGAAACTCAGTGGGCTGTTGAAACAATAACGATAGATTGGCATTCGCGTAAAAAATAAACATGTAATTTAAAATAAATAAATAAATAAAAGACACGTTTAAAAACACCGATCTATCAATTAATATAATATTTTTTTATTCTATTATAACTAATCAGGATATTATAGTGAAGTTTTAAAATTATTGTATTGTGATCTGTTCATGCGTGTGCAAATTGTCAAATCAATGGGCGGTCTTGAAGTTGGTCTTGAAGTTCGAGTAACGGTAAAATATTTCTGTACGCACCAAAAAAAAGCATCTGTAACATACCAAACTAATAAAAACGAGTCAGAATCTCTTAAAATTTATATAAGAGATGATAACGATTAAAAATTTTCCGACATGTAGCCAAAATTTTTCATAATCACATTACCGGATCCATCAGTTTATTTACTACTGACGCAGATAAGGATTAACTTTACACTAGTGGTCCTACAGTAGTCGAAATTCGACTATAATGAATTGGAATTGTAATTTTGTACACTGTTATGATTGTATTTTATACTTACATAATCACAAATTTCGCCAAGACTACACTATAAAAAATATTAACAAAGGCAAACAATATTTAATCTATTCTCAATTTGACAACAGACGTCAAGAACAAAAGTTTGACAATAAATAGTATGCATGCGTGTGTACGTCAAATACATGGTATGTAGTGTGTGTAATGTTTTCTTTATTGATTTAATGTATCTTTTGTGCATTATTTTAAAAAAATATTAGCTTTGTGCACTTCTTCTCTATATGGATTCTTCTCTATGTGGAAAATTTCATACTCCTCCGTCCGCGCAATTTTCGTAAAAAGGGACACAAAGTTTTTGCTTCACGTATTAATATATAGATTAGCATTAACGAAGGATAAAATTATTAAGGACAAATTCAGTGTAATACAAAGATTGTTAATTCCGGTTAATTGCAGGCCGCGGCGGTCGGTGATAAAGTAATTTTTACGAGAATCCTCTGAACGTTATCGTTAATGTTTTCTCGTTATAAATTAACGGGGATCTCGAGCGCGATATAAAACAGTTGCACGTTAAAAAATTTTAAACGCTTTTTAAGCTTTTCAGCTTTTAACTATCGCTGAAAGTCCATCCATCCATGTCCATCCAAGTCCATCCACGTACATATGTCGCAGTGACTAGCGGGTTTCTAGGTGAGTTATAATAATAAAACCTAACACAATGCCCAGGTTTATGAGCTAATCTTAGTTAATTCGATTTTTTTTTACCGTCGCTCATAGCCTTCAACTATGCCAAGGGCAGAGCCAAGCCGCTGCCTACCGTTTAATACTCTCCACAAGCCTCGTTTGAAGAAGGACATGTCATAGCGCTCGGGAGACACCGTGGAGGGGAGTTAATTCCAAAGTCATTTGTATGTGACAAAAAAAATCTCTGGAAGCGCATTGTGGATGAACGCAGTGGTTCTAGGTAGTATGGATGAACTCTCCTCCAGTAGCGGGCGGTGCGATGGTAAAAGCGAGTTGATAAAATCATCTCAAACAATTCCTCAGAGCACTCTCCATGGAACATACGGTACAAAATACAAAGAGAACTGAAGTCCCTCCGCAGACACAGAGGTTCCAAAGGATCCGTGAGATTGTGGATAGTGCGAACAGCCCTAATTCTAAGGCGGTTACCATTTTACCACCACAATAAATATTATCTGCATTATTTGTATGTTCCACAATGGCCACAGCGAGTAAGAAAAAATAGTCCACAGCTCCAACCCAACGACCGAAGTCCACGAAATTCGAGCCGGCACAGAAAGCTCTTAATGTAGAGGCTTATACAGAAACAAGGTATCTCATAAAGGGTACAAAGGTCTTTCCGAACACGTCCTTAACTAATTACAGGGACTTAATTACTTGCTTGTTCATTACGCGAATACAGTAATTAAATGTCTGTGAAGCTGGGTTATTGCAATTTTTATTATGTACCTTATTATGGTAATTAATTTTTAGATTGTTTCCAAATTGGATTTTTTTAATAAGATGTGAAATTTTTAACGCCATTGACTTCGTGGAGATTTTACATCCATATACTTAAATGTATATATATATAATGTATATAAGAGTGCTTATCAGTCTTTGGTTCCCATTGTACAGGAAATCCTTTTTTGGGTCCCGATGACCCTGTGCGAAAAAAGTGATGCCACATATGAATCTCCTTAAAATATTAGGCAGTACCATGTTTTCAATATTTGAACACACTAATTTTAAATTTCATGGCATCTACAATACTTACACCATTATTTTCTTAGCTTCACTATGTAATGTATTATACCTATTATAGTGCTATCATCCAACGTATTTTTTACCAAATTCGTGAAGTTCAATTAACCTGAAAATTTGTATAAGTACGAAGGACCAATTATTTAATCAATTATTTTATTAATTTGGCCTAATATTCTGACCGCATTCGCCATTACAGAACTAAATATTATTTTAATAATTCTCTCCACTTGTAATTAAAGCCTATTTTATTTATATGATGATAGTTATGTGACGGGTAGCCATCATACAACGCATGATAATTGACAGATGCTTGAATCTCGCTTACGAAATTTCCAAGATAATCTCGCATATATACAAGTTCCGAACAACAACATTCTACCGAGTAATATCACCCGCTCGGTGGAAGATCTTCCCTTTGTCGTTAAACATCCCACAGTCATATTACTTATTCATCTATCGAATCCCTATCAGTAACTTTAAAGTAACAAAACACAGCACACGCTGTGTCAGTAGAAGTTTCTAGGAAATGCATTCATATAGTTATAAATTAAGCTCCGACTCACAGATGAGTTCAGCAGAAACGCGAACCCTACTTTAATAGTCCCACGGTGACTCTTATTCTTGTCTTAATGCCATCAAACCTTAAACTTTCACTTCAAACAGCTCCGCGTGGTACTTTAATATTTATTCCAGAAACAAGAATAGCACGTAAAATAAAGAAAAGATTACCCAGAATAAACATTAAGAATGGATTTTTTTTTATTGCCTACACGGACGGACGAGCTCACAGCCCACCTGGTGTCATAGACATGTACAACATAAATGCCGCCACCCACCTTGAGATATGAGTTTTAAGGTCTCAGTATAGTTATAACGGCTGCCCCGCCCTTCAAACCGAAACGCATTACTGCTTCACGGCAAAAGGAAGAACTCTTTTTGACCTCATTGAAAAGGACAAATTGTTCAAATGGACTATTCCGCTAGCATACTAAGTAAGAGAGCTAAATCTAAAAGCCTGATTGCTTTGATCGGGATTGAAATCTAGCAATACTGTTCTTTTGTATCTCAAAACTCAGTGAGCGTGAATTATGTATAAGGCTAATAATATTAACTAGTGGTCCCGCAGTAGTCGAAATTCGACTATAATTAATAGAAATTATAGATTTTAATATTATTATAGTTCTATTGTCAAAGGCTTTTACATTTATATAATAACAGATTTCGTCAATAAACAAAGAGATATACTCTTTGTTTATTGGTTATTATATATTTGTGTGTGTCAAATACATTTCACACATACATTTTTATTTATTTATTTAATGTATTTTTGTGCACAATTTAAAAAAAATAGTATTCTGCACTCCTTCTCTATATTCTCTATAAGTGTGGGACATTTCATACTCCTCCATCCACGCAATTTTCGTAAAAAGGGATACAAAGTTTTTGCTGCATGTATTAATTTAAAGATTACAATGGGTGACTTAACAACTGAGTCGTTTGCTAGCGTCTGCTAATAAAAACGTGTAGCTCGATTAGTGAAACGTCATTGGACCGCTCTCACAATTCACCACGTTACGAATAATCACAATAAAAAAGGGTAATGTCATAGAACAATAGCATTTATTTATTTCATTCAGCGCCGGCCACCCATAACCCGGAACAGTGCTGTGTAAAAACACGTTTTTATATCAGCGGAACGGTTCTACGAATCATGATATAAAGGGCGAGACAGACGACACAAGCTTTAGGTGCGTTCATATCCGTAATAAGGTCGCGGGTCACGACGAATGCCATCGTAAAAACGGCGACCGTGCACTTTCCCTCACGGTAACGACTTGCTCGTAAAATATCGCCAATTTAGTTCACACTTAGCAAGTTCAGGGCTGGCGCGTTATTATCACTCTTTATTTCGTTCAAATAGCGGTAGAGCGAAGTGTTCGCGTTAACGTCGACTTCAAAGGTCGAATTCGAAGATTCGTCTATAAGATTACGTTACTACGTTATAGGAACCTAGTTTCGGTTCTGATTCGGTGAAGCAGTAATGCGTTTCGGTTTGAAGGGTGGGGCAGCCGTTGTAACATCTCAAGATGGGTGGTGCATTTACGTTATAGATGTCTATGGGCTCCAGCAACCACTTAAAATCAGGTGGGCTGTGAGCTCGTCCACCGATCCAAGCAATAAAAAAAACCTAAGTACAAAGAAAGCTAATTCATCTTGAAACTTATCGATTTCATTGAAATAAGATCCTTAGGATTAGAACGACGCTATATAGGTTTATGGAATCGACATAAGGCTCACAGTACACTCGATTTGGCTAATCTAGCTTAAGTGACACATTCAGAAGGTAAATACCACAAAATATTTTTTTGAATTGGTGTTATAAAAATCGACAGCCCTACAGCGATCGCTTCAAGTATATAGTGACATATATCTGTGGTGCGAATGCGCTTAGATCGTTATCAATGTAAATTATGTGAAAATAAATGGATGATTCTGACGAATAATTGTAATTAATTGGGTTTTTATAAGGTTTTTGCAGTTAGTTCGTTATAATTACTGTTCATGGTTACTACGTTAGCAATCAAAAGTTACGAAGCAAAAGACGGAGCTCCTTTCTGTTAGCTAATATAATCTATCATATTTTGACAACTAAGGTATTTATTATTTAACACTTTTTAATACTTCATGTATGCTTTGATCGGATCCTAGCGAATCCAGTATGGTGGCTTTGTGTAAAATTTTAAATTACCTGAATTTAATTTGTAGGTAAAAGATTTTGTAGGTAACGCGCTTTCTAAACATGTAAACTACGTGGATTTTTTTTTGTTTGTGCCTTCTCAAAAATAGACATTTCAGATGTATGTATTTTTTAACTTCGATGTTTTGATTGACATACTTTTTTCATTGCGTCTATTGACTAAATGAAAAAAGTCTAATCATTTGGTCCATTTTTATTGCCAACTAAGCTTGTAGTAGTGCTTGTATGTTTGTCTGTCTACAAAGGCAATAGAAAACATTGAAACGATACAGAATACAAACGATATCTAAGATATTTTATCACATCATACATTCCGACAATAGTTTGCAGCCAATAAAAGCATTACCATAACCGGCGTTACCATTCCGCCATACGAGCGAATAATGGGCGGATGAAAAATAAAAACAAATCCCTCGAACATTAGGATTCCTCTTTCATACACGCGTATTGATCTCCTATGGCCTTTAGTGGAGTTATTCAAGACATCGCGACTCGTAACGCGGTCGTTGGCGATGACTGGAATAGCTTGCTTTTTCTCGCATTCCGCCGTTTTATTGCCGGTCCGGATAGGCGCGAATTACTTTCTTATTGTCGCCCCTCAGTCGCACTTTGCACGCCTGCTATGCTAATGAGAACGTATCCGAAATATGTTTTATAATTCGTATGTTTTATTAGGGTTGCGTAATTGAATTTAAAAAGGCCGGGTTCGCATTTGAATCTTTTTTTTTTTTTTGTAATTTTTTGGACGTGATAACGTCTTATAATTCGATGGAGCCGGCTGCACGCACGAAAAACATGACTCATGCGGCGTTACCTCGCTCTGAGGCGTTCCATTTAAGGCTTGAAGTGCAAGCGAGAGCGCACAACGAGCGACAAAGAGGCACAATAGGCCTCCGCGTTCGGCAGCGTTCGACAACCGTCACTCTCCTACTTGAGTGAGCGATGCATCCGCGTGGACAGCTGCTATACAATAATAAATTTACATGTTTTCGTCAAGTATGAAGTTCAGTGAAAAGTAAATGTGGTGTCAATTGTTTACAGCAACGATAATTGTGATAATTGAAAAATGAAACCATTCCGTCAGTATTTTCTTATGACGTTGTCACGTTCAATTATCGTCAGTAAACCGACTTTACAGACAACCGATTTTTTCTTCTTAAATCGCATATCAACACCTAAAGCTTATTAGAAATATAAAATGAGCTAACCCTGAGATACAAAATTCCATCAACAAAAACCTATTTCGGTGGACTTCAAAGAATTCAAGAGAACGTCCTTGGGTCTGCAAATACCGTCTGTCGCCACCTGAATTTTCGTAGTACTCTGTTTGCTGGAGACGGGACACAATAAAGTTATTTGGATTCAGAAGACAATCCAAAAATTTCGCGTCGACTTCTTATTCTGTTTATTCGTTGCTAATGAATTCTCAGTCGCTAAATATTAACCTTTATTGGATGAAATGATGATAATGGACAAGGTTAACAAACGTGTTTAGTGTATTAGCATTTAGTGCTGTTTAACATATAATTTTCCAGTAGCTACTTAGTAGTAGTACTAGTGCTTTTACTGGTGGTAGGACCTCTTGTGAGTCTGCGTGGGTAGGTACCACCACCCTGTTTATTTCTGCCGTGAATCAGTAATGCGCTTCGGTTTGAAAGGCGGGGCAGCCGTTGTAATTATACTTAAAAACTTATAGAAATCGGAGCAGTAGTTCCTGAGATTAGCGCGTTCAAACAAACAAACTCTTCAGCTTTATAATATTAGTATAGATATAGGCATTCACGTTGTGATCTCCATGTGCTACAGTACCCAATTTAACATCAGTTAGGCCATGAGCCAATGTTCTCTTATTCTCTTTCTCTTATGGAGTTCTTTGGACACATTGCTCGAAAGGAGGCTCACAACCTTGAGCAGCTGATGGTGACGGACAAGATAGAAAGCAAATGTCTCAGAGGATGCAGTCTCACGAGATGGTCGGGCAAAATTCGGTCTTGTCTGGATATCAAGCTCCACGATTCCCTCCAGGGATCGCAGATGGAGAACAACGGTACAAGAGAAATTGATGCAGCGGGGGAATCACGACCCTCAGTAATGAGGGGAACAACGCAAGGGGAAGGAGGAGGCCATGAGCTTGTTCACACGTCTACAAAACAAAAATAGTAGGCAATAGTAATAAAGATCGCGGGATAATAATAAGGTGAATTATATGGTACAATACAAGGGAAGACGCTTCGATTAAGAATTGGATAGACTAACTGCCTTCTCATTCCTTCTGGCCTAAAATAAATTTCAATGTAGTCCAAGGCCCTATCCAAAAGAATAATATAAAGCCTCTACGAGTACTGCTACACAAATAATCTCTATCCGCCTTACCTGATATTCCTACAGTATTGTATTTGTTACAGACCTTTCACAATAGGATTATTTGAACAACAGACGATGAAGAAAATTTGAACTTAGAATTTTGTTGAAGATCTTTCTTTAGAGCGTTTGTCCTTTTATACTTCTAAGAAAGGTTCTTGAAATGACATTAGAGAGTCTTTAACAGTTGGCTAAGTCCGTATAATTGCTAACATCACTATGACTGGAGTTGCCAGCAATATTAACGTCAATTTTTTTTTTTTTAAACACTTTATGCATTGAACTTCAAAAGCAAAAACCGAACACATTTTACCAATCGTTGGATCGGGTGAAATTTACATTACGAATAGACAATTTAAATAATGGTTATAGTAGTTGTAGAAGGCTTGTTAATTATAAGGTGAAACACTAGGATAAGATTGAAAATAATAATATAATGAATCCTGCTATAGATGGAACAAATCAGCCTCCACTGGTTAAAATATAATCAAAACATTATATTCTATGAAGCAAAAAACCTATTTTAACTTTATGAGTATGTAATTATATTTTGCTTATCATAAAAATAATCGAATGCTATACTAATAGAACATGCGTATGTATACACATATCACATAGCTAACATTTCAAGCCATAGTGACAAATATGATTTAGTTTGTAACAAAGAGATACGAAATCCCTAAAGATCTCAGTAACTCGAGTAGCCAAACATATCCGTGTGAACTATACTCGGGTTTGTTACTGTCCTTTGTAAGGGAAAACGCGCGAGGCTAGGTCACACTTTGTTACGCATCACACACACACAGACAAATAGGTCAGCTGACCGGGTCTAGTACGAAAATTGTGAATTGTTTTTCATACATGATGGGCTTTTATATTTATCGCGAATTTAGGTCCGACTGCTATGGACATCAACCATGCTAGTCGCATGTCAAGCACAGTTGCTATTTGAATTTTATGGGGATACCCTAATTTCGCCAAACGATAGTTAATAATAAAATCGTTAATTTTGGTAATTAAGCCCTTTTGATAAGTTTTTATTAAGCTTATTGAAAATGATTCATTTGGGCGTAAAACTATGCCATTAGTCCCATTAACAATCCCGTATGGTTTTCATTATATTCTAATCATACCTCGTCACGAGAGCATCACATACCTATTATTGTTTTCGATAATGTAATATGCACTTATCATGTTTTGCGTTTGCGGATCTTATACTGGACTTTCGCATTCTACTACCAAGGTGTACATGTCAACAGCATGTACAATAATTGTTATGGAATTATAATTGCAATTGCCTTATATTTGCATTATAATTGCATTATAATAATTGCATTATAATTGGAATAATAATTGCATTGGAAAAACAAACTATCCGTGTGTCATATTCAAAGCCAAACTCGTATGTGGAGTGGCAGAATTGAAATCTCATCGGGGGACCCTCGGTCGTGACGTGATTCGCTGTATTTATAGCCACCTTATCTACCTTACTTTACTGCTCTATATTTCACGAACAGCCAAGCATTATAAGGGATACGCAATCGCGAATGGAGGTTACGTTTTTATGTGCTTACAAATGCATTGTTGGTTTTGATGGTCAGTTGTTTGTGGGTTTTTTGAATAACCAGATTTTTATTGCTTCAACTTGGTGCTGTTATCAACAGCAATAATCTATAAACGAGCTCCCGATGTATCTATAAAAATATTACGACGCTGACACGGCATCTAGAATGGGAGCTACGATACTGCTATATCAAAAGTGCCATTTATTTCAATTAAATACTGGCCACTCTGCAAAACATAAAGAAATATAAGGCACATAAAAGCTATCTTTTCTCCAAAAAAAAAGCCCGAAGCACATCACGTAATACCCATAAAATCATCCGAAATTTATCATCTCATTCCTACCCTACATATTCCTTTAATTAAATCCGCGATTCCATAATTCGGGTTCCTCTATAAAAATTCTCTTTTTTCCACATTGTTGAACCTGCCTTGCCTCAGGCTCATGTATAATCTGCCGGATCCGAAACTCTGAATGTAATTGGAAGGCACATATTGTGATGGGACCTTTTCATTTCCTCTGGATTATAGTTATATACGCGATATTTGAGTACTGTAATCATAATAAGATTGAAGATTGGAAAACATATGTTACTGTTAAATTGATATTGGGCTTTGGTCGACTATATATGCTGGATATTTTCTACGCAGAGATCTTTAGTAAATAATCAATTCAAAAACAGATTTTTCAACATTGTGAACACTACTCATGGACATTGTCCACAATTATAATTACTTGTAAATAAATCGATCAACAACTTCATAAATATAGGACGTTTACCTCTTACTAATTTCTAATTAATCGCTTTGAATGGTATTAATTACCACAATCCTACTACCATTTTATTTCGCGAAAAAGTGATACGTCCTAAAAAAAAATTTATTGCCGTATAGGCAGATGAGCATACAGTCCGCCCGACGGTAATTTCACGAATGTTAGGAAAATCATTCTACAATACAATTCAATTTTCAACTTTACATCTCGAAGTCAAGATGTGATGCCCATGGGTTCTATTGATGCCTCCTTCTGGCTGAGCCCTTGCTCGCCCACCTGTCCTTGTGAAACTGGAAAGGCTTCCGGACCACCAGTAAGTCATCAATCGTAAAAAAAGGGTTCTATTAACCACCTAACGATCAAGTAGATCGCGAATTCGTCTAACTGTATATTTGTATTTTATATGTATGTTTTATATTTTATGTTTCGATTGAATGAGGGTCTGTTTTATTTGGTATCACCATTAACAGTTCAATGTTTTTAATTCAACTTCAATTAAGCTTGCTCCATTCAAATAGCCGAAGAAGTTTTTTGTTATAATATTTTTTTGCAACGCCCTCCTGCTAGATGGAGCGACGACCTGCGCAAGGCAGCTGGCAGTAACTAACTGGATGCATAGAACCGAAGATCGGGTTCAGTGGCGAGCTTTGGGGGAGGCCTATGTCCAGCAGTGGACTGCCGCAGGCTGATGATGATGATGATGATTTTTTTGCAAATTTTAAACTTTAAATGGCTCTCCTGTAAAGTTGCAAAAATGTCGTTTAAACCATTTATCCTTTCACTCCTCGGTATATAATTCACAAATAGCGAACGTCAATCATCTGCAGGCAATCCCACAGCCGTCACGAGGCTGTCACGTGCGCCCGTCACAGAGGCATGACGCGAGCCAACCGCAAATCAACCGTACGGTAGCCAAGGCCTGGCTTCCCAGCTGCGGCTTTAGCTTATTAAGCGCGTGGTTATTATACGTTGGCAATCCTTAGTTATTGTTGTTCTATTATTGTTTATTATGGTTTAATATTGAAGAGACAACCCTATTATATCTAACCTAAGGTCCTCTTAGACTTTTTGACGGGAACGCGAAGTATGAAGTTGTGTGATTTATTTTATTATGTCTATTTTGTATTTCTTCAGGTTTAAATGTGTAATAATGATGGTTTATTAACTGTTTAGTTTCTGTGAAAGTGCACAAATATGAGAAAAGAAAACAAAGCCGCTGGATGTAACTTCTCGAGATCGTCCAAAAAGTCCACTGAAAAAGTCTCCGTAAATAACCACCGTTTTACTGAGATTATATTTCATCCCATATCATCTCATTTTATGCCACGCCATGTTTCATATTAATTAACTTCGTGTAATTTCGCTTCATATTATCATTTTTCATATACAAAAAAGTGATATTGCGGTTTTCATTAAAATTAAAATAAAACTTGACCTAAATAAAGGTCTTAGTTACCAGGTCATAAAATCCCTTAAAAGAAAATAAGGTCCTCTTGTCATAAAAATGAAAATGCAAGTCAAACCGCCAAACCGCATTCTAGATATATCTGTGTATAAAAAAACGTAAATATTAATGAATACTTTCATAGAAAATTTAACGGTAGCTAGCCTTATATTCCAGTTTAAATGAGAAATTCAAATCGTTTTTGACCACGAAAACTGTATTTGGAACATAGAAAATAATAAAATAAAATAAATTAAAGTTTTACATAATTTATTATTATTCTGTTTATTTATAGGGCATGTTGTGTTTTCTGATATGTCAATGGCTATTTATGACGGTAAGCGCTTCCGATTCAAAAATAGAACCACTGTCGAAAAACATATTTAGTATTTGGACTTAGGACTCTTAAAGCGTAAGACCATTCACTCTTTCATGTCCATGACCTCTAGTAGCAACTAAGTATAAATTTATAGTATCATAGGTAGCGGCTTAAAATACTTTTTCAATGATAAATTTTACTGACGAAACTAGATTTTAATTTATTTCAAGAAAAACTTTGGTATAATTAATGCATTTTGGTATCTGTTTGAATTTTCAAAATACACGCTTATTAAGAGGTTAAAAAATTCGTAGAAATTCTTATTAAGCTCTGCAAAATCAAATGTCACCGGCAGCTTTCTCGTATTCATAAGCGGACTTTTTGTACTCTTCTGCAGATGCACTAAACGTTCCGTGCTTTTACATATTTTAATAAATTTGAATTTTATAATTTTAAATTTCTGAATAAAGTTTCAAATACATTCTCATCTATGTAGCGCTCGCGTGTATGTTTTTTTTGTTTTATTTTTTATTGCTTAGATGGGTGGAAGAGCTCACGGCTCACCTGGTGTTAAGTGGTTACTGGAGCCCTTATACATCTACAACGTAAATGCGCTACCCACCTTGATATATAAGTTCTAAGGTCTCAGTATAGTTACAACGGCTGCCCTACAAACCAAAACGCATTACTGCTTCACGGCAGAAATAGGCAGGGTGGTGGTAGCTACCAGTGCGGACTCACAAGAGGTCCTACCACCAGTAAATATGTATGTACCATGTAGGACAGATTAAACAAAGAAAGTACACCTATGTACTGGCATTGATTATATTGTGAGCCTGCAAGGGTTGGTAGTACTTTCATACCTATCTCTACCACAGAACTGTCCTGCACCCGCCCCGGGCTAGGCCCTTGCTCGCCCACTTGTCTTGGTAAACCTGGAAAGGCCTTCGGTCCACCAGTAATCTCTCAAACATAAAAAAAGCAACCCTGCGTTTAGATCCGAAGGGACAACGGTCATAGCATAACAATCCAAACTTTATCCACGCGTGATGTTTTGATTTTAATTCCAGCAAAGGTAACAGTGGATCTATTGATCACATGCGAAGTCTATGGGCATTGATAACCATTTAACTGTCATGGAAGACCGTGCAAATGACCGTCCGTGTCTATAGAATAAACTAGCGACCCGCCCTCGCTTCGCTTCGGAAACTGTAATTTATTCTTGATTTCTCCACTATTTAATGGATGTTATTATTCATAAAAACCTTCCTCTTTAATCACTCTATCTATTAAAAAAACCGCATCAAAATCCGTTGCGTAGTTTTAAAGATTTAAGCATACATAGGGTTATAGGGACAGAGAAAGCAACTTTGTTTTATACTATGTAATGATGGATAGATGGAACTTACTTTTTGGGTGCAAAACGGTAATTCTCTCAAATTTACAAAAAAAATATTCTCAATTAAAATCCACTTAATAATAGCACAGTTAATGTTCAGCCACTAAATACTTTACAAGGGCTTTTGAGCACAAAACAATATAATTGTCTGCCGGCGTTCACGCGTAAAGGGCTCCTTCAATGAACTCAGACATTAATTTACGTCCAAGCCTGTGTTGCCAACCTTAAATAAAACGAAGCATTCGGTATTTTATTGCTGAATAAAATGAAGTTTTTTACGATCTATTTTCATGTTTTTTTTTAGTGCTTAGATGGTTTGACGAGCTCACAGACCACCTCGTGTTAAATGGTTATCGGAGCGCATAGACATCTACAACGTAAATGCTACCACCTACCTTGAAACAAGAGTTTTAACTGAAACCTATTGATGGCTTCACGGCGGACATGAGGTGGGTGGCGCATTTGCGTTGTAGATGTCTATGGACTCCACTAACCACTTAACACCAGGTGGGCTGTGAGCTCGTCCACCCATCTAAGCAATAAAAAAAAAAAGCAGTATGTTGGTAGCTATCCGCGCGGACTCACAAGACGTCCTACCACTAGTAATATCAATAAAAAACCTTTTTTAACACATACTTTTTTTTATTTTATAACTATTAAAACATGCATGTAATAAAAAAGTAAAATCCGGTGTGTAAAATAATTAAAATAGAAAGGAGAGTTACTAAAGTAGAACAATAGAATATGAACTAGCGACTTTTGCAATTCTTGTTCTGTTTGTTTGTATGTTTGTTAGCACACGTTTCCAGAACTACTGACACAGAGTTTCATTTTGTTTTTAAAAGTATACAGATATTAATTGTGTGCAGAGCGTAGTGTTTTTCATTAAAAGAGATCGTTGCAAAACGATACTGTTTTTAAATTTAATTTAATAATTTTACGTAATAGAAGTTATATAGCAATTTTTTTTTTGCTTGGATGTGTGGACGAGCTCACAGCCCACCTGGTGTTAAGTGGCTACTGGAGCCCATAGACATCCACAACGTAAATGCGCCAAACACCTTGATATATAAGTTCTAAGGTCTCAGTATAGTTACAACGGCTGCCCCACCCTTCAAACCGAAACGCATTACTGCTTCACGGCAGAAATAGGCAGGGTGGTGGTACCTACCCGGTCGCACTCACAAGAGGTCCTTCCTACCACCAGTAAAATAATAATATGAATCTGTCTTTTGCGTTTTCATGGCTGACGGTGAGTCTCTGTTATCGTACTATGAAGTATAGTTAGTTCATTAAGAGGAAACTGTGACCAAAAAGCTAGTTAGATAATATATATCCTGGCACGTGCTTGATCATAAAAACAAAGCGATGGTGTCCTTAATTTTAGTCATAGTCCTGCAATTGTACCACACTTCAAATCCTAGGACGAATTGCGTCCTACTAAAGACATGTTCATGATCGACTTTAATAACAAATCACGTCATCACACATCCTTTAATAATAATGAGTATTGTTTGGAACAAAGTTCCTTATGGGACGATGCGGAGGGGTACCCAAACCGGGAAAAAACGTCCGTAACGTAACATTTGTATTAGTAATGCACATAGTGTACGACTTAACTTTGTAATAACGTACAAAAAATAACATATTTTTTATCATTCATTGACCACGATCTCAGAGCGTTCGTTTGCCCAATACACTAACTCTTATGCAAACAACCGTGAATGAAGTGTACCACAATAAGTTCGCGCGTTACCGAATGACCGTTGGTTGTTGCGAAACCTCCAGTTTTATTTTCTTTATACATCGAATAGAACTTAAAATTAATATTTTTATAATAAGCAATTTCGTTCCTATCCGGTGTCCCACGACACCACACATCTTTTTTTTGCTTTTGTTCCTGATATAACTAAAACTACTTTTCTACTAATCTCGCGCTGCCTATTGTCATTATATTAAATATATTCTACCCTATACTCTTCTCTCTAGACTCTTCTCTATATATATATGATTATATATATTCCGATAATCTGAATGCTTTAGGTATAGTTTATGTGGTCGTGGACGACTATGGTCTTAATCGTCGACATTAGAATATTGAGCTAATGGTCCGCTTGACATATACGCTTGTATATCCTTTGTCCGATTGATTTTATATGTTTATAAAAAAAGTATTACTCAATAACTTACGACAGTAATAGTTTTATCAAAACGGTGTTTTACATATTTTAGCGACGATCGCACGGAAACAATTTTCATTAATAGTGTTATAAAATCAAACACAAAAATATCCGGTCATCGTTCCCGTCGAACCCGTCGCTTGCGACGAAGGGCTCGACGAGTAAATTAACCCTCAGACACAGCCCACTGAGTTTCTCGCCGGATCTTCTCAGTGGGTCGCGTTTCCGATCCGGTGGTAGATTCTGCGAAGCACGGCTCTTGCTAGGGTACGTGTTAGCAACGTCGTCAGGTTTGAGCTCCGTGAGCTCACCTACAAATTAAGGTTACGCTGAGCCTCTCAAGGCTCTCAGCTAGGTAGGAAAAAAAACAAAAAGAAACACAAATATTTACGTTACCGTTCTTGTTGATATTACGCACTATCATAAATGAGATTCACAAATCTATTCAAACGCGTTTGAACGCCACAAATTGGCATAATTTAAGATTAGCTCAGAAGCTAGCAACTCTCGTAACCGCTGCGAATCCGCAACGTCACCGTGACGCGACCGTCACACCGCTGACTCATTCTGTTCAGTTTGACGGATGAGAAACAGCTAAATTGACGACTATTATACACGATTACCCGCTAAACTTGAATATAAGAGAGATTGCGGGTACTAAGAAATTTAAAGAATTTTGATCGCTAAAGTACATTGCTCTCCCTGTCAAACTTCCTATAGCTACCACTCTATTATTACTGTAACTGTAACTGTGGTAACTGTAATTTATTGTTGATCTTATTTAATTTTCTTTAATACATATCTGGTCCTGACTATAATTAACAAAAAAAAAAGTGTGGCTCTCGGGAACTGCCGCGGTAAAGCTATTGCATAGCATTTTTTGTCAACTTATGCAATTACAATTAGACAATGATAATTTAATATTAAAACAATAATAAAACAAGACCACACTATATTAAACATTAAAAAGTTGTAAATGTATCTGGGCTCCAGTAACCACTTAACATCAGGTGGGCCGTGAGCTCGTTCACCCATCTATGCAAATAAAAAAGTATAAATTGATTCAAGAAGTCGGCTTATGCAAAGAATCCAATCACTGATGCAAAATTTAAAAAAATCAAATATGTATCTAAAACAAAAAAAAAAGAAATCAATAATTTCATGATGCGCATGCAGTGTGACATCACACCACGCGCTTATTCACAAACACTACACAAACGCAACGTGTAAATGTGTTGAAGGCGAGCTACATGGTAGGCAGAGTGAGGGGCGTAAGGTTTTTTTCGTTACGGAATTTCATGATTCGGTCGCCGCGCTCAAGGCCCGCGATAAAATCTATGCCATAGCTTAAAAAAAGAACGTAACAAAACATAAAGTCAAATCTTTCCTCTTCTTATATTCATGGTTCACTATTTTGGCGATAATGGCTTTCACATAAAGATAGATATATGTTGCTAGAGACTTCATTGTAGGACTATTTAAGATAAATATTTCCATGATACTCCAACAGTTTTTGCGGCGCACGCCAGAATGGCTCACAGATGGCTTTTTTTCCTATTTGACACTTTTGTTATATCGAGGGTATTTTTTATTTATTGTTTTATTGCTTAGGTGGGTGGATGAGATCACGGCGTACGGTAAGAAATGGTTACCGGAGCCCATAGACATCTACAACATAAAAGCCGCCACCTATCTTGAGATTTACGTTGTAAGGTCTCAGTATAGTTACAACAGCTGCCCCGCCCTTCAAACCGAGACGCATTACTGCTTCACGGTAGAAATAGGCAGGGTGGTGGTACCTACCCGTGCGGACTCACAAGACGTTCTGACACCAGTAAATCACATTATATCTTTGTAAATTATAGCCCATGTGCTATTCTAGTGTGTAAGCTATATAATTGTAACATTTCATCAAAATCCATTCAGTAGTTTTTGCGTGAAAGAGTAACAAGTAACAAGCCTTTATAATATTAGTAGGATGATAAAAATAATCGAACTTGAGATATAGTGCTTCTGTGTTAATCGGATAATTATTACATAATCGAAAACTCAAAAAAATCTGATATAATGGAAAATCACAATGAATCACGTGCACGTAATTGCTTGTTTGTAATGTAATCACTACACGTAAAGCAAAGTAATATAATACAACACTCAACCAGTAACGACTTCAATGAATGGAGTACATACATTTTGATTATTTTATACGACACAGTTGAATGATAATCAGCGAGTACACTTCTAAAACAATTGAAAAGCTGAATTATTTACGAGGTAAATATTGAGGCAACAATTAATGTATATTTTTTCAAACTTCTTTAATTATACAGACATTCTATCAACTGACGTAAATTCCATATATTCAAACATTTTTACCACAAATATTATTAGTACCAAAAAAATTTATCAAGGTGCAATTCTGCATTCACCAACGGGCCATAATGTATGATAGTTTATGATAGTAGACTCTTCTCTATTTCTGCATTCACTGTCTCATCATCTAAGTTCCTATGTCTCGAACTTTCGTCCCTGATTAAGTTCAATGGGGGAACCATGACAATATTTTTTTCCTACCTATGCTGATAGCCTTGAGAGGCTATATCAGCGTTATTGGACGAGTAGGTGAACTCACAGGGCTCAGACCTGGCGAAGTTGATAACCCTGACCCTAGCGAGTGCAGTGCTTCGCAGAATCTACCATCGGATCGGAAACGCGACCCACTGAAAAGATCCGACGAGAAACTCAGTGGGCTGAGGAACCATGACAAATTAGCTTTCCACCTAGTACAAGCTACAACCTGACCAATCCGAATATTTTCGTGTAGTCACCGCTTTAAATTCTATCTACATACCATTTCCAGTGACGGAACCAAGTAGAGGGTAACTGTAAAAAAAACTTATTGTAAAAAAAAAGGCTATTGTAATTATTGATACCAATAAAATTGCAATAGCAGCATGTATACCAGCAAAAACTGCATCAGTAACAATATATAATGTATTAAAAGCAATCATCCTTATTGTGTTTTTTAGTTTACTACGAACTATTTGAAAATACCTATTTGCTGGTGATAATAGATTTTTATAATTTTACAAATTTTTATTTTTTTTCTGATGACACAATTCATACAGATTGATTATTTTGTATATTGATTCGCACGAAAATATCCTTAGTTCAGTTTATGCAATACCTCCATGTCTCAAGGCATATTGAGACGCCTCTGTACTCGAAACCCAAATCATCAACAGATAGACCATGAACAGCAGCAGATGTCATTGTTACTCTTGAATTTTAGTACAAATTTGTTGTACTTCTGCTTCACAAGAACTATGTGCAGTCAAATAAGAAAACAGAGCAAGGCGTTGCTCTCGCTTCTGCTCCGCGACTTTATGTTTTAATTATTTCGCTTAAACGCAACACGTGCTCCGTAAGCGCAGAGCTTTTAATTAAATAAGGAAAAATTTAAATGTGTTTTTCGTTATAACGGTATCGATGGGCAAAAATCTTAGCAAATGACATAAGGAGTCTCAAGTATTTTGGATTTGTTCTCGGCATATTGCTTTTTTGCTCAACGCTTGTATACATACTCGTAATAGTATTTTTATAGTCGCAGTGGCAGACAAACAAATGACACATTCAATAAGAAATGTATTCAGCCGCACCTGTTTACTCTGTAAATATTGTTACGCCGGTAAAAGTAATGCCATCTATCGCCGAAAAGTCGAATGACTATCGAAGGATCTAGTAGCATCTAGAACGCTCGAGAAGTACAACGCCATCTATTGTCAGATAGCGGAAACACAATACTCGACTTTTGTGGAATATTCTCGCCGATCCTAGAGATTTCGTCTCGACTATAAAAGCGTTGCAGAAATGGCACGCAGTGAATTAGTAATCGGTTCGAAGCGGGAGAAACGAATTGAGAATTTTAAAATGTTTGTGAAGTTTTCTAAGTGATAAATACAGTATTAATTTGTAATTCGGTAGGATTTTTATTTATCCCGAACCCTAGCGCGTGACAATGTTCTATTCATTCGCATTAGTTTCAGTAATTTTAATTCACAAGCTAAGTTTCATGAAAGACTTGATCCTGATGTGCTAACAATAACAAACAAATAACCGTGAACAGAAACGTTCAAGTTCTGTATAACACATGCCTCAGCAAAAAAAAAAACCTTTAAGAAATAATCCCTTTTAACGACCGGAATCGGCTCGATTCATCATTGTGAAAAATATATATTTCGACATGCGAACAGCTCGGCCGATATAAAGCAACAGGTCAGGCCATAAATTAGGCGGGTATAGCAAGTCATTCGCTAACTATATCGTGCTTATATTCAATTACAACGACAATACGGATGAATTTATTCGTGAAACACGAGTAGCTTTGTTGTTTGTAACGTATTTAGTATTTTTTTTTATTTTTTATTGCTTAGATGGTTGGACGAGCTCACAGCCCACCTGGTGTTAAGTGGTTACTGGAGCCCATAGACATCTACAACGTAAATGCGCCACCCACCTTGAGATATAAGTTCTAAGGTCTCAGTATAGTTACAACGGCTACCCCACCCTTCGAACCGAAACGCATTACTGCTTCACGGCGGAAATAGGTGGGGTGGTGGTACCTACCCGTGCGGACTCCCAAGAGGTCCTACCACCAGTGAAGTATTAGATTACCATACTCTTCATCTTCACTACATAGTATAAAACAAAGTCGCTTTCTCTGTCCCTATATTTGTCTGTCCCTGTGTATGCTTAAATCTTTAAAACTACGCAACGGATTTTGATGCGGTTTTTTTTAATAGATACAGTGATTAAAGAGAAAGGTTTATATGTACAATAACATCAATTAAATAGTGGAGAAATCAATAATAAATTACAGTTTCCGAAGCAAAGCAAGGGCTGGTCGCTAATATTGTATATATCAGTGTCATACAAGATAGGTGGTTAGATGAGGTCTCTCGTCCTCTGGATGGTAAGGGAATGTAGAAATGGATTGATGGGGATGTACAAACTAGGGAAATCTTCAGACAGATATTGAAGTTAATTATGGATCGGAATAGTGGTTAGTCGCGCAATCCACTGTTATACCAGAGGAATGAACTTCTGTACATGATTTTCTGAGCGCTATGACATATTTTTTCTCAATGATGTTTGAAGAAATTCCTCAGTGACACCATTAATATTGTTCGAGGCCCATCAACTGGTCCGACACTGACCCTCTTTTCGAAAGAACTAAAGGAAAATTATCAATAGACTTCTTGAGATTTATCTACATAAAAAAGCAAAAAATAATTAAATATCAGAAAGCTTAAAACAAGAGTGATCTTCCACCCGATCTACTGCGGCTTCCTAAGCTCGCTTGATTAAAGCTTGCTAGAGGCGTTAAGTGCAATGTGTCTACACTCATTAACTTTACTTGAGCTTTTGATGGGGTGCTTGGGTTTGCACATTAAGGTTTGAGTTTGGTTATAATTACGTTATTATTGCTACAGATAGCAGAGTAATACACGGCGCATCTGATGTTTTAAAATTATCGGGCTCCATAGACATCATTAATCCGTATTTTGTGACAATTCAACTTATAATGTCGTCGTGAAGTCGTCGTGGCCTAAAGGATAAGACGTCCGGTGAATTCGTATCTAGCGATGCAACGGTGTTCGAATCCCGAAGGCGGGTACTATTTTTTCTAATGAAATACGTACTTAACAAATGTTCACGATTGACTTCCACGGTGAAGGAATAAATAACTTCGTGTAATAACAATAAAATCCGCAAAATTATAATTATCGTAATTAGTGGTGGTAGGACCTCTTGCGAGTCCGCGCGGGTAGATACCACTACCCTGCCTATTTCTGCTGTGAGGCAGTAATGCGTTTCGGTTTGAAGAGTGGGGCAGCCGTTGTGACTATACTGAGACCTTAGAACTTATATCTCAAGGTGGGTGGCGCATTTACATTGTAGATGTCTATGGGCTCCAGTGACCACTTAACACCAGGTGGGCTGTGAGCTCGTCCACCCATCTAAGCAATAAAAATAAAAAAAAATAAAAAAATGAGACCTTAGAACTATATCTCAAGGTGTGTGGCGCATTTACGTTGTAGATGTTTATGGGCTCCGGTATCCCCTTAACACCAGGTTGCGTGAGCCCGTTCACCCATCTAAGCAATAAATAATAATAAAAGAATATATCTAAATCTCAATTTTATTATCCGTTTACTCTCATATCCTACTAATTGGAACAAATGACTGCTTCTCAGCAGAAATATGTAGAATAGAATAGTATCTATCCTGAGCTCTGGATTTAAATGGACTATGTAATGGGTGAGGTGGTGGTAGCTACCCGTGCGGACTCACAAGAGTTCCTACCGCCAGTAAACATTGTTGTGTTACATAAAAATTCGTTCGTGATAGAAGATTACTGATAGAAGTTTTTCATGAAAACACCACAACCACGGTCACGTACGTTAGGCGGTTCAATAGTAATTTTCTGTTCACGAAACGCTAAGAAAGTAAACAAAACCAAAACCGGCTTCTCATATTTCAATGGTAATGCACCGAAACGAGCCCTCAAAAAACGTCCAATAAACTCGTACTCCCTCAGAATATCGAATAAAAGGGACAAGTGACTTCCAACGAAAATTAATTAAGTCCCCGGACCGCTGCGGATAAAGAAAAATCGAGCGGAAGAACGAGATTGTGTCCAAAGTAGGAATTTTAATAAAGCTGAGAACCACGTAAACTTTCACAGCCGGGACAAGCCGACCTCTTTGTAAGCGTAAATAAAAATAAATACCCTCCCACTCGCTGTGTTTCGTTTTGACAATTGCGTAAAGTAGAACACGTTTTATGCGTTAGTAATAAAATTTGTAAATGAAGACGTCGTTTGACTTGATTGATAAAAATTTAGGAGTGTGCGCTTTTGAACATGCCTTTTTATCGGTGGTTTAGTTGGTATATATATATTCGTTTTAGATTGTAGGCTATAGATTTGTTGGAACGACTTCCAGTCGAATAATTCTTCTGTGTTCACTTAGATGCAGGCTCCAATCATTAGTACCCAACACCCAATCGACTTTGCAGGTGCAAGTCTGATAGCTACGATACTTTTTTAGATTTCTAAGCGCATACTAAATACAGTTCACCAGAATTAGACGTTACACTTTCTTTGTCTTCAGTACTGAAAATCTGATTGAAGTTGGTTAGAAGGAGAAATAATTATACCTAAACTTGCAGACGGTGTAGTTAATAACAAGGCACTTATATATTTGCTTAGAAAGAACTTCAAAAGTTTCCTCAGATTTATTTGCGATTTTTTGGGTGGGGCAGCCGTTGTAACTAGGTGGGTGACGCATTTACGTCGTAGATGTCTATGGGCTCCAGTAACCACTTCACACCAAGTGGGCTGTGAACTCGTCCACTCATCTAAGCAATAAAAAAAAATCATTAATTTATTCGAACAGAATGAACAGTTTTAAATTTGTTAAATTCCAACAATCCCTTTATAAATTTCGGTACACTATGTTTAGAAAATTTGAATTTGCAATTCTACCCACAAATTCCGAAGGTGTTTAAAAGAAACATAACTACAGTGAATAAAATGCAGTGACCAAATGAAAAATGATATCCATTTGTCAACCCTCGTTCGCTATCAGTCAGTAAATAACGGATACAATGATAAATTGAGCGGCACCATTCTATTCATGAACCGGCGATACCAAATGTCTCTCTGAAGGGCGGGGAAGCGAGTTTGAGGCTATTTACATTTTTTTAATTATGTACCATATTTATCTGCCTTAAAACAGTAATGCGTGCCGATTTGTTGAGGGAGACAATTATTTTGCAATAGAGCTCCTATTTTGACTACATGTCTCGAGATGAATGATAGCATCCTCATTGTTATTTCTACGCACTTCACCACTTGATTCGAACACTGAAGGAATAACATCGTATAATAAAAGAAGCAAAAGGTTAAAGATATTGATTTACGTAACTACTGGTGGTAGGGCGTATTGTGAGTCCACACGGGTATGTACCACCACCCTACCTATTTCTGCCGTGGAGCAGTAATGCGTTTCGATTTGAAAGGTGGGGCGGCCGTTACATTATACAACTGAGACTTAGATATCATCTCCATGAGCTCTTATAAACACTCAACACAACTGCCAATTGTTTGCCTACTGATGCCCCATACCAAATAAATGCTTCACGACAAATATAGAAGATACAGTGATACCTTCGTATGGGAACTATAAAATACTGATGGTAGGACCTCTGCTGTTCGGCTGTTCGTTAGTCTCGCTAAAACTCGAGAACGGCTGGACCGATTAGGCTAATTTTGGCCTCGAATTATTTGTGAAAGTCCAGAAAAGGTTTAAAAGGTGAAAAATATGAAAATACTCGGAATTATATAAAAACAAACAATTTTGTTTTTCCTTTGATGTGTCCCCCGTCGGACAGATTTTTAAGTTATACAAAAGTTTAGGTATTTTATTTATCGATTGAGGCACTACGAAGTCTGCCGGGTCAGCTAGTAAATAAATAAATAAACCACTAGAGTCTACCTTAAAACGCTATAATGAAAACATAGAGCCGATAATTTACAATTATTATTCAACCCTGCAACCGTAAGGGGGGCGGAATTAATTAGGCCACCGGTCCATTATAAGTTCCGTTGTATTGTTTCCGTGAACGGAGTGTGATGAACTAAACGCTCACAGGGCAAAGCTCTTCTAAGCACCGCGTTATTTATTAATATTGCCTCGTTGTGTTCCGAATATAAGTTACCTTCCTTTATATTATTATTTTTTGTAGACAGGTATTTTTGTAACCCGATCACGGAAGCGAGGGTAACGTATTAAGCAGATGTTTTTCAGTCGTTTTTATACGCATCGAATCTCGGGAAATGGGATGTCATTTGATGCGTTTTAAGCATTATCATTTTTTAATTGCTTCCAAGAATGATCTCGGGTGGTTACCGGAACGCATAGGCATCGACAACGGAAATACCATCATCCAACTTGAGATGTAAGTTCACTCTAGTTTTACAATAAAACGTCTTTTTTTTACTGCTTAGATGGGTGGACGAGCTCACAGCCCACCTGGTGTTAAGTGGTTACTGGAGCCCATAGACAACCACAACGTAAATGCGCCACCCACCTTGAGATATAAGTTCTAAGGTCTCAAGTATAGTTACAACGGCTGCCCCACCCTTCAAACCGAAACGCATTACTGCTTCACGGCAGAAATAGGCAGGGTGGTGGTACCCACCCGTGCGGACTTCTTCGACGACGGCTTCTGAAACGAAGCCGTCGTCGAAGGCTTCTCCTGTTGTACAAGACCTTAATAAATTCAAAATATTTTCCCATTATTTAGCACGTAGTATTTTACATTAGGCAGAGCTTAGGCTGTGTCCCCTAGGATTATCAGTGTCGGTTTTGGCTGGCAAAAAATTTATTTGTGTTTCTATTCTCACAAGAAAAAATATCCGAACAAAATGAAAGAGAATTTGTATAATATTATAATACATATCAGTGTTTATTGTCGTCTTTCATTTGTACTTAGCGAACACGCGACAACAACAAATATTTATGCAGTAACATTGTTCTCTGTCGATGTTGTATAGTTAATAATTAACATTTCGAGTCTGGGTGCGATCTCTAGCTCTGGTATCTGCTTAACAACAAGTGGACCCCAAATATAATAAAACCATCTACGTGATTGAATAACAACATGATTTATATCATATGATACAGGGTGTGTACAAATTGACATATCGGGATTATTGACCATAAAGAGTTAAATGAAAAATCCAAATCAAGTCGGATTTTTTTATTATTATTCAGGAGGGTGGATGAGCTCACGGCCCACCTGATGTTAAGTGGTCACCGGAACCCATAGATATTTACAACGTAAATGCCGCCACCCACCTTGAGATATGAGTTCTAAGTTCTCAGTATAGTACAACAGTTTCATCACTCTTCAAACCGAAACGCATTACAGCTGAAATAGGCAGGGCGATGGTACCTACCTGCGCACACTCACAATATGTCCTACCACCAGTCAGTTAAAATAAAGTTTGAGTAGTGAAACTCAAAAAAATCACTGATGACTTATCCCATACAAGTATAAGTCTTTCCAATACCGCGCGTTACACAAAATACATATTTTGCGTTCACTTCATCTGTGTGTACTTAAGTATATTGAATTTCATCGATACGCCGCTCACACGAGCGGGTCTAGTTGCGTGACAAACGAGTCACCGGATGCCCGCCGACGATGATGGCTGCTCATTAATTATTGACGAGGGCCGAGCAACTAATGACCTCTGACACGAGGTCTCAGTGAACCGTCCGAGTGAAGCGTCGTCGCCGCGGTTTTAGTGGCCTGACCGTGCTTAATGAATGGATTTATTTATAAAATACTAAGTGGCTATTTATAATTATATATTTTATATTTATATTTATCTATTTATTAAGCCCCTTCCAACACTACATGACGATCACGACCACTCTGTCAAGAGTGACACGACTGAGAAGAAGAAGAATTTATAAAATACTAATACTAATTTAATGGCGCGTGATTTTAGTCGTATATATTTTTTTATCTTAAGTAGTAGAGTGGACGAGCTCAGCATTCAACTGAAGAACTTACTTGTGATCATAGATGTTACAACTTTAATATGGTTATTTATAAACGCCATCACAAATTTCAAGCCAGAGCGCTTAGAATAAATAAAACAAAATTTCACTACATTAAAGTACTTAAGTGAAATATATAAATAAATAGGTAACTTGATGAGATAAAGGTATTGCTGGCGGGGACTTTTTATTAGTATTTTAAAGCAGGCAACAGGTAGAACGATAATCACTTACCATCAAGTGGGCTGCATGCTCTTCCGCCTACAGAGACAATAAGGACTTTTCATAACTCTCACATCCGTAACTTAATGACTAGTGACACCTACTATACGCCAGGCTGTAAAGCATGCTAAAGAATTAAGCATATGTACATCCATACACTTATATCTATATATGCACGAAAAACATTACCTTCTTTCTTCGACAGTCGGGTAAAAAGGGAGAATGCCCAATTATATGGGCTTGAAAACACAAGTATTTCACACATTCCATATCAACTACGATATTAATCTGTAATTGTTAGTTTATCGGTTTATAAATACGACGTAGGTACATAAGTCATATGTAATCTATATAAGTACCTATATTTAACATTATGTGTATTCTATAATACTGAGATGTTATTTTACGGAAGATTTTTGTTTTGTTTTGATTTTGTTCTTTTTTTGTTTTGTTGTTGTTTGTTTGTTTTTCTTTTGTTAATGCACCTACCATGCATTATCTCTGCACCACCCTATGGTCGATTGGAAGAGAATGCCCATGGCATTAAGTCCGCCTGTGTACAGGTTTTGTTTTGTGCATAAAGTATAAATAAATAAATAATTTACTTAAAGTAAATGGATGGATTTGAATCCAAGCACACCAGGCGTCTTAAACGTTAGACAAGTTTAAATCAGGGAAAGCGCTAATCGCGCATTGGTATTACCAAAGGCAAACACGTATCAGCACCAAGCAAAATACAAAAACAGGAAATTCAACATTGGAAATAAGAAAAGACTTTTAAAAATTATTATCGTTTTGTCATATAAATTGTCGTTAAAAGTACAGAAGATTCGATAACACTGAAGTTGTAGCGTTGTAAAAACAAGCCCCGTGGGAAAGGTCCACGGGAACGAGAGCTTATTCAGAGATCCGTAATTGCGACAATTCAAAACTTGGAAATTATTTGTTTAGAACTTTTTTTTTACTGACGTAAATTGAGACGTATTCGCAAGTGACTTTTAAAATTTACGTAAAGCTCTGCTTGATAAAAATAGCCCCTAAATAAGATTTTGTGGCCGAGAGATTATTGTCGTCGACAAGTGACGATAATCACTTATCACAAAGTTAACTGTTTGCTCAACTCTCACTGACGGTGGTAATAACATGAGATCTCATTGAAGGGTAAGAGATAGTCGACCTTGAATACAATTGAAGCTTCTATCTAGTATCTCAAGGTAGTTGATACTGCAGATCGCAAAGTTCCAAATGAGCTATAAACTTGTTTTCCGGATTTTACCAAAACACAAAATAAAAGACGAACAATAAAATCTAAGAGTAATAATAATAATAATAATGTTTTTATTGCAAGTAACCATGACTCATATAAATTGTTAATAAGACTTAGACCTATGTTAGTAGTTATATTTACATCACAATGAATTACTGTCGTAACATCCCATGGGAGATGGCACCACAGCGACCCATGTATACACAGTCCAGCCTGCTTGCGATCATGCTCAGGATACTGTTGGAGCTGGCCCTCACTCTGCTTACCAGAGATGCACACCTCTTACGCATGGTAGCGTAAAAACAATCTATGTGCGCGTCTGCAAACATCCCTGATGCGCTACAAAAGCGGGGCAGCACCACCAGCACCCTAAACGCGTTATTATATTGAACACGGAGAGCGTTGTACGATCTTTGAGTATATCCAGCCCACAAGCTGCACGTGTAAAAGTTAGTACAGTAGGCCCTAAAGATGATTTTTCAACAATCTGGATACCAAAACCAAAGAGTAATTATAATTAAATACGTAATTATATGTAAAAGAAAATGAGATAAAAAGTAATGTTTTCTAAATAATATATTTTTCTCCGCTCCCGGCATCGTTTCATAACGTCCAAAAATCTACAAGTTTAGTCACGTCTCTACTAATTCCGACCCGATGGGAACAATGAAATCATGCCGCGAATCAAGAAAAGTGGCGCAGGCTATTAATGCATAATACATTTATATATTTAGTTTACCAAACTATATTTGGGGGTAGATCGTGAATAATCGACACTAGTGTCTGATTTCCTTGAGGTACTAATACTTCTACTTCTTCTTGACTTATGACTTATACATTATGTGGAGTTAGTGCAGCATATTCTCTAACCATTACTGCATAGGGGTTTGCCATGACTTTTTCAACCGTCCCCTTATCTGATATCAATCGTACTTGGATTATATCTCCATGTATCCATTGCAAAGTGCCATAGGGAATATTTCTGTTTCTTCTTTTAGTCTGGCTTTAACTTCATCTGCTTTAGGTTCTATAACTTACATTTTACTAATATAAACATTTACATTAAAATTTCAATTATCTAATACGAAAAGGATACAAATTAATTAATCTTTTGATTCGTTTTTCTAATTATAATATGTACTATACGTCCTACATCATACTACCATATTCAATACGTAATAAATCAGATACTAAACCAGTAAACTAAAGGCGAATCCAAAGGAGTATCGCTGTAACTTACCGACAGTATTGGGGTTCTTTGATTTGACTTTACGAACAGTATTCAGAATCGAAGTCATTTGAAAGGCCAAGCTAGGCTGTGTCTAAAACTTTGGGAGTCCACAACAGAAGGAACTGGTGCGTTACATTCGTATAAAGACTTGTGCTTTAAAAAGCCCAGGTTCATCCTCACGTGTAGTGTTGCTTCTCTGGGCCAGATTCCAAACTACCAGATACGTGTATTTGGCTAGATATAGAAGTGAGCAGTTCAGATTATCAAAAATCCCATTCTTGTGGATCGTTTGGTATCTCTCGCTCTACCGAGAGACCTTCGTTCTCTCTGTATCTGATACCGCATAGAGTGTTTTGAGGGATTTTTTGATAGTAAGATACCGTCATCGCTTTTTTATCATCGCCCTTCGTGATTTAGATCTGTGTTATCTTTAAGGAACTAGCCCAAACTCTCTAGAGCAATGTCGTGAACACTACAGTTTCTCCACCTTATTTTCTTTACTAAGTTGTCCTACCCTCTAATTTCTACGATAAATCATGGTAGTGAGGGGAATTTTGAGTGCGCACAAGTTGATAGTCGTCCAATTTGTTCATTTTAATGAAATCGAATGTTAATTTTGAAACTTTTAAAACGAGCACGCAATCGTTATTAAATAGCGCGAACAGCTGTTTTATCGCGCTGTTAAATTGCGTTAACAGTTAATATTAACGATTACAAATAATGTTTGTCACGTTGTTCGTGTCGCGTTTCATTACTGTTCGAGTTTATGTATGCTCGTTAAATACTGATAATATCGACGGATATGTTTGTAGCAGTGTTGGAGCTTTAACGTTTTTCGTTGTGAATTAACCAATGACGGGGACGTCTGTGGCAACGGAGTAGTCTGCAGCTGCGATATGATTAAGACAACCCATATACAAAGAGCGAGTGCTGTTTCCTAGAACAATTACGGAAGCTATATGACTTAAAAATCTATTTAAAGTCATATAGCTACCTATATAGCTACCTGGTCATGTTGCACGCAGGGATACCAGCAATTTGGAACGCCTTGTGGTGACCGGTAAAATAGAGGAAAAAAGGCCTAAGGGTAGAGGTCCCAAACGATGGTCGGACCAAATAGAGGAGGAACTAGGGGTACCTGTCAGCGACGCACTCCACCAAGCTACAGAACGGGATCGATGGAGACAGCTGGTTGACGGAATTGGACGGAGTCACGATCCTCAGCAGTGAGGGACCAATCGAAGAGAGAGAGAGAGAGATAGCTACCTATATAGCTACCGTTACGATGGACTGACCAAATAAAGGCAGCTTTAAATGGTCCCCGTAACGAGTGTACAAGAAGGGCCGCGGTACACGAGGAATGGCGACGTCTGATGAAGTGCACCACCACCCGAAGTAATGACCACGACCACTCTGCCAAGAGTGCATGCGACTGAGAAGAACCTATAGCTACATATATGTAGCTACAAATACAACCTAACCCAAACAGAGTACAAAAGAGACCGCTGAAGCTTACACTAAAAATACCTACGTGAACAATCGAATTAGAGATGTTTTTGCTGGCTCGTCCCTTCAAATTCAGTTTTTTTTTAATGTAAAAAATTCGAATATAGCCTTTGGCTGTATTTTGATTTTTTATTGGCCACATAAAAACATAGTATTTCTTGGATACAATTGGATTGAACGACAAAGGAACGGATCCACCGTGCAAGTGGTTCCGTTGCTTTTCTTTTCTGTCTTTTCGAATCACATGTCTGTCTGTCTGTCTTAGTCTATCAGGAGGAAATCGCCGGACTACCGCCTTCCACTGGGGTTGGAGGGCGGGGCATGTCGGAGTCGAACTGACTAAAACCTCCTGTAACCAACGTCCAAACCTCGCATGAGACAGAACTCATGAAAAGGCAAAGGAGGGAAAGTGAAGCGTGTAGTGCGGAGCACATCTCTCCCATCACCCTCCCCCTCGGGACGCCGGACCGGCGGTTGTCGGCGACACGACCACCAGCCCTCTCGGTCGGCAGGCTATCCGAAGCCCGCCTAGATAGCGCCGGTTAGAGTTAGTCTATATCTAAGTCGTATGTCCTGGAACAACAACTCCGCATAAAATTAACTTATTTTGAAAACTAAAATATCCACACGGCAACAGCAATCAGATAGTTTAGTCAACATCATTTTTGTTCTTAAGCTTCTCTCTCTTTTTCAAAAAGGAATACAATGCGTCCTGACTGAGCCCATACTCGCCCACCTTTTCTGATGAAGCTCGAACGACCTTTCGAAAAAATAATTGGAAGCTTTACTGTCATAAATAGTTGCTGTGACTGACATAACGCCCGTTGTAAGTCCAAAAGCTTTATAAAGACGGTCTCAGGTAATATTTTTAAGATTTAAGAATACCGTGTCATTTCTTGGAGGCTGTGGAAACGAGATAGCGGCGGTCTGAATGAACCCTCAAGTTTTTTTGTCGCAGGTCGCGAGTTTGAATATGCAAACTAAACTATTTTTTCAGTTAAAAAAATGAAGATGACTCGTTTCACTTTATTGAACAGTTATCGTGAGCAACGCCGTCTATTTTTTTGTAACGAAAACGGAGCTAATAGATCGTTATCCCAAATACATTATATGATGGAGATGATGGTACCATGGTGTTTTTTAAATGATGACGTCAGCGTCTCTGACGCCATTCTCTTTTATTTATTATCATTGTCTTCCATAGTGACAATAATGAAGACTCACTTTTCCAATGAATTCCATTTATTACATTTCAAGTGTACGACGGTAACAATAAAGAGCTCCACTCCGGTCGACTGCTCGGGCCGGTATGTTTTGTGCGTTTTTTTCCCAACCTATGCTCAAACCGGGAGTGTTGCTAGCACTGGCCCTTGCAAGAGCAGTACTTCGCAGAATCTACAACCGGATCGGAAACGCGACCCACTGAGAAGATCCGGCGAGAAACTCAGTGGGCTGTGTCTACGAATTAATTCACTCGTCGAGCCCTTCGTCGCAAGCGACGGATTCGAGGAGGATCTCCTCATCTCAAACAGTTGTTTACATGCGTAACATTAAGGAAACAGTTAACTTTAACTAATCATAGTTAACCAAATAGTGAGTTTGTACCGACATATTATGTTCGATTTTGGGGTTTACATTTTGAAATCTCCCGCCAACTTGCCCGGTACTCGCGCAATCAAAACTGAGCGCGACACTAGCGCTACGTGTTGCCGCAGTTTGTGCAACATAAGAAACAGGAGTCGTGAAATCTTTGAGCAGTTGGCGGTAAGTCCGTAATTCTTTAAATCTTTAAAATATCATAAAACTGAGCTATCGTACATTTATGATCATTCGACCGGATTTTACCTGTTACGAAATCAAATACCAGTGATTCAGTATAACAAAGACATAATTATTGTAAAAACAATTCCTACAAAAACTTTTATTCGTAAGTAGGTACTTGTGTGTTTTTGTGAAAAACATAACTTCTGTGTTTTGTGTTTTACAATAAAGAAATTTATACAGTGATTAATAATATACATCGGCGTTCAGGTATTTAGTATTATTTTCGTTACAATATTAAACTTTATTTCAAATTTGTTGCGAACTTTATACTACTTAAACATATCTGACGCCTTGCCGCCATTACTTGCACGAAATTAAATTTCAATAAAATAACCATAAAATATTTTTATTGATAATTCTTATTGTTTGTTAAATCTTAGAATCTTTAATTTTGTCGTATTAAATAGATGTAACTGTAGTTTTTTCTTCGAATATTAATTAATTAATTATTAATATTGTTTTGTGTTACAATTTTACTTGGTAGAACTTTCTTTTAATATTTGTTGTTTGATTATTCGTATTTTATAATATTCTACTAATTCTTAAATTATGTTTTAAACAAATTAATTTGTAAATTCATAAGTACCTACCTAAATAAAATTGTAAGATGGCGAAAGCAACATCTGGAAAAAAAGTAATAATTTCCGATGACGATGTCGATCAGTTGTTGCAACCACATCAGACAACCAAGGAGATGGCATTTATGCGTTTACAATCGTTGTACGAGATGTCACGAGTAGTTATAAGTAATACTGATATGCAGCCACAATTTAGCGCCCGTTTTAGAGATATTGTCGCTTTGAGAACTGCATATGAAAGTGCTATGAGTGAAATGATTTGTGTCCAAAAACGTTATAATGCGTCGTATGTACCGTCATACGACCAAATCAAAGCATTTGATGAGATGTATTACTCTGTTTGTAATATCGCGGATAGTCTAAATTTATCAGGTAGTGATAATACTAGATGTGATTTCGGTTCCGGTAAAACTGTAAAACCTCGATTACCGAAATTAGAAATTTTCCACTTTGACGGAAAGTTAGAAAATTGGCCCACATTTAGAGACACTTTTACTAGTTTAGTACATTCTAATACTGATATAGTTGATATTGAAAAATTTTATTACTTATTGTCGGCTGTGAGTAGCCCAGCACTCACTATCGTAAAATCAATGCCGATAACAGCAACAAATTATTCCATTATATGGAATTCTCTAGTTACACGTTTTGAAAACAAGAGGGCGCTAGCGACTTCATATTTAGATAAAGTCTTTAGTTTCAAACCATTACAATATGAGTCAGTAGACGGCCTAAATGCCTTTTTACAAGCGTGTCAAGATAGCGTCAAAGCATTAAAATCATTAGACATACCAGATTTATCAAGTTTTGTTTTGTTTTATGTATCTTTGCGTAATCTGGATTCAACTACTAGGCGCGCATTTGAAAACAAAAATGTACCGGGTGATCTTCCGACATTTGATGGTCTTATCGCTTTCGTGGAGAACCAGGTCCGTGTCCTGGAAATGTCGGAAAGTAAATCGGTCTCTAACCAAAGCACAGACAATGCAAAACCTATATACGCAAAGGGTTACCAGAATACCAGTCGTTTTGATAAAAAGCTTAATAATTCAAATACCAGGATAGGTGCGCCTAGAGCATCTTTGGCTTCAGCCGCAACTGCGGTTACTAAAAGTCTTCAGAACGAACAAAACTCAAATGAAACTTTAAATAAAATAAAAAAATGTTATTATTGCGGGAAGCCTCATTCAATATATCGGTGCTTCGAATATAGTGATCTCACTCCTGAACAACGGCTCCAAAAAATAAAACAGTTGAAGCTATGTGAAAATTGTTTGCGTGATGATCATATATTAAAGAGTTGTCCATCTAGGGTACGTTGTACAGTTTGCAAAAATATGCACCATCACACACTTCACATCGATGCTGACGTTGGTGCCAATTCAGGAAATAATGCCAGCTCGGTGGCTCTTACCGTTTCTACAACTTCGACAGTCTTGCTCGGAACCGCAATTATACACGTCGCAGATTGTTGGGGCATTTATCAACCCGTACGTGCTATAATTGATAGTGGTGCCATGACGGGCTACATAACTCAAGACTGTGCATTAAGGTTAGGACTAGGGCGGAGAAAGTGTGATTTCAATTCCATTGGTCTAGGTGCCAAGCCTATTGCAGATCTGGGGCTAACTACCTGTACTGTAAAACCGCGTCAGTGCAACAGCCCCATATTAACTACTGATGCAGTCATAGTTACGAAAATAGCCGGAAATCTACCAACTATGTCTATCTCAGATGATGTGATCCGTAAATTTCAAAATCTTTCACTTGCTGATCCAACTTTTGGTACATCGGGTCCCATCGACATGATATTGGCCGGTGATCTATTTCCTCAAATTTATGATGGAGAAAAGATCATGCCACAAGATAAGAACATGCCGGTGGCATTGCATTCCATTTTCGGCTACGTCATCGCAGGTCAAGTATCGATTTCGGATCATAGAACTGTAGACACGGAAAATCATCATATCAAAAGCGATAATACAAAATCATTTGTGGCTCTTTCTGTGAACTTGTAGCAAGAAAGGCAGTCTGTCTCTGAGATGGAAAGTATTCTTAACAAGGAACCACAACATCCAGATAATAATAATATATCAGTAGGGACATTGTCTGATCGCGATCATAACCGTGATAAGAAAAGTAGATGTTTCGTAAACTACCCTTTGGAACCTTTTTATAAACTTTGTGTTTCATATGGAGCAGAAGAACGTAAATACATTGATATAGAAAATAATTTGGAACGCGATCCGAAATTTATTCGTGAGTGCGAAAGTCTTGGTGGACACAAGAGCCACGTAGGTGCGGTACAAAACGTGGATTCAATATTTATCATCCCACATCTTTGTATTTTGTTGCTTTCTAGTACAACAAACAAATTGGGAGGCATGTTTAAAACATCATGCAAAACAATACCTGAGTGGTTTAACGGCCTCCATTGGCTTAATGACTTCCAGTCAGAGGGTCCAGTTAAACCTATAACTCTAAGCCTAGAACGAAAAACTTTAAGTACTGTATTTGTCTCAACAGAAGTCATAGAAGCATATTCACTGTTGGACCTCACTAACAGATACTCTAGTTTTGGTAAGCTTGTGAGTATAATCGCGCGGCTTTACTTGTTTATCCACAACTGTCGAGTCTTTCAATCAGAACGAACATCGCTGTTTGTGGATGACAGCAGAAGGGCTCACGATATTATTATTAAAATCGTACAAAGTCATTTATTTGTGGACGACATTATGGCCTTACAAAAAGGTCAGAGATGTTCTCAGAGTTTGCGGAAACTAATTACTTTCATGAATTCAAACTGTTTTCTCAGGGTGGGGGGTAAATTGTCTAATTCTAGTCTTTCACCTGATAGGAAACATTCTTTACATTTACTCAAAAATTCAATTTTTACAAACATTTTAATAGATTATTGTCATAAATTTTATTTATATGTTGGTCCTCGCACTTTGCAAGGAATTACAACAAGTCAATGTCTCATGATTATTTCAGATAATGCCAATTTTGTGTCGGCTACGAAACATTCAGCAGATGTTACGCGTTTTTTCGAGTCTTACTTAGAAAGCTTATCAAGAGAACTTGTAGCGCGTAATATTCGTTGGAGCCATAACCCTCCTAGTGGTGATCGTTTCGGTGGTTTCTATGAGTCTGCAATAAAATTTGCTAAATTATATTTGAAACGGATTGTAGGAGACAAATCATTTCCATTCAAAGAGCTCCGAACGCCTTTTGCTTGGGTTAAAGCAGTTCTCAATTGTAGACCGCTATGTCCACTGTTTGATGATCCAGAGGAGTTCCAAGTGCTGACGCCGACACATGTTGTGATCGGGCGGGAATTGTTCGCTGTACCGGTATTCGATATCAGTGAGCATCGTTTTTTGCCTCGCGAGCGGTGGAAAATTTTACAACTCTTTTCACAACTTTTTTGGAAATGGTGGGGCCAAGATTACCTCCACACATTTCAGCAGCGACAAAAGTGGTTCAACAGCTGTCGAATTTTAGTTCTCATTAAATCACACGCACCACCACCACCTTTACAGTGGGATCTAGCCCGAGTCACTGTATTTAAGCCAGGCGTGGATGGTGTCGTGCGAGTGGTTAAAATTCGTATAAAAAATAACGAAACGACGCGTCCTGTCGTTAAGCTTTGTCCGCCCCTAATAGCGACGAACATAGAGTTAGCATTATAACATAAACATTAGCTCATAATAAGATTACATAAAGGTAGGCCTTTGTGTGATCTCTCTTTTAGTTATAAGTCAAGTTTATTGTTTAAATACTTAGATTTAAATACTTAAAATAATTTTAATATAAATACAGTCCACTGTGAAACTGAATCAACAAAACATTGTTATTGGTATCGTAATGGGAAATCCGGGCGGATTTCGGTGGGGGGAATGTTCGATTTTGGGGTTTACATTTTGAAATCTCCCGCCAACTTGCCCGGTACTCGCGCAATCAAAACTGAGCGCGACACTAGCGCTACGTGTTGCCGCAGTTTGTGCAACATAAGAAACAGGAGTCGTGAAATCTTTGAGCAGTTGGCGGTAAGTCCGTAATTCTTTAAATCTTTAAAATATCATAAAACTGAGCTATCGTACATATTATATATATTAATTTCAATCCTACCCTCCAAATTTTGATGCTTGAACGCGGTCTATTGCGGGCTCCACACGCCTACTTAGGGCCTTACTTGACAGTTACAAGACAGGCAACTATCAAACCCGATCGATATTTAAAAGCATTCACAAAAAGTATGAAGTGATAAAAAAAATATCTCGTTTTATGTAGTGAATATTGCAAAACCAGGAACGGTTCTAAATTGAAAAGAAATTTTTCCATTTTATATCAGTCGGTAGTCGGACCTTTGTACTTTGTAATTAGAGGCTAATGAGTGCCGGCTGCGGGTTGCCATGTTGGCGAATTCTTAATTCCTACTTATTCCCGGAGAATTATCCTTTAACTGTCTTCGTTTATTAAAAAGTACGCGAGATCACCATGCAATTACTTCTAACCTTGTTCGCTATTATAATAACTTTTTTTTAATTGCTTAAATCTGTGGACGAGCTCACAGCCCACCTGGTGTTAAGTGGTCACTGGAGCCCATAGACTTCTACAACGTAAACGCGTCACCCGTCTTGAGATATGAGTTCTAAGGTCTCAAGTATAGTTACAACGGCTGCTCTACGCTTCAAACCGAAACGCATTACTGCTTCACGGCAGAAATAGTCAGGGTGGTGGTATCTACGCGCGCGGACTCACAAGAGGTTCTACCTTCAGTAAAAAGTGCATGACTTCTTTAAATCTTTTAAATGCTCAATTCAGAAACACAGCACATGCTGCTACGACCCCACATAGTGGAATACGAACAAGAAGAAGAAGATTATTGAATTAGAAGATTAATGACCATCAGTGGCAAATTGGACCGAGTAATAGGAATAAACAAAATAAAAATACTTTCAAACTCAAAATTTGATACAGTTATCGCCAAGAGCTTAATTCCTAAAACCTTAAATTATTTTCTGTTTATAATTACAATCTATTAAAGTTTATATTTGAAATCTTATAATAATATTAGTATTTCACAATTTTATTTAAGATCGGATCGTGTTAACAAAACAAATAAACAAATTACTGAAATTCTCGGAATTTACTTGAAAATAAAATTCCAACTCTGACAACATTATCAACAATATCTTTCATTTTTCGTCCAGTTTTATTTCGAGCTCTCGCTTTTTATTCCGTGACAACTGTTCGTCATTGTGTTGCGGCGTTTTACACTCGTGTTGCCATAAAAAACTCATTAACTTCTAGATCGTAACTCGTGGTAATATTTACTTTTATATTAAGAAAGAATGCGACACGATTTTATCGCGAACAAACGAGTTGACGGCTTAGCCACGATCGTTTCTCTTTCCATTGACAATGAAAATATATTATACTATAAATGGACTACAAATCGTGTACTGTTGTGCACACACTTCAAGCTATGCCCACAATAATTCGACGCTAGAATGAACTACCGCTCTTTCTCCTAGCATGACTTAAAAGTTATTATCAAACCAACCATTAGTGCTAGTAGCAATCAATATCGCTAACATTACTGACTTCTATGACTAACGCTAATCATTCACCGTCAACGAACCTTTCTGTTCGCCGGTCTTCGAATATGGTTTTTCACATGTTAATAAAAGAACATCGACGTCGCCCAAAACACGTCATTTCGGATCCGCCCGATCCACTGACGGTGCTTTTAGGTACCTCAAGCACCGGTCATCGTCCTCGCCGAACTCGTCGCTTGCGACGAAGGGGTCGACGAGTAAATTAACCCACAGACACAGCCCACTGAGTTTCTCGCCAGATCTTCTCAGTGGGCGCGATTCCGATCCAGTGGTAGATTCTACGAAGCACGGCTCTTGCTAGGGTTCGCGTTAGCAACGTCATCAGGTTTGAGCCCGTTGAGCTCACCTACTAGTTAAGGTTAGCCTCTCAAGGCTCTCAACTTAGGTAGGAAGAAAAAAAAAAGCAAAGGGCGTTAAAAATGGAAAAATCAAAATCATCACAATTCTCACGATTGCATCATGCCGTCTCAAATATTTATACTCGATCGCTTGAAACTTTTTTCAGGGAAAATGAACAAGCGAACACAATATAGTATATGTAGTCGATTAGTTCACGAACGAAACTCTTGTCCAACTTGTAATGTTGTTATCCCCTGCCTGTCTTAATTGGGTAAAGTTTTGTGAACGAATGAACGGATGAATGAGTGAACGATCGCCGAAATGCGAACGAATGGAAAGTGTAATTAGTTGGACGACTGAACTATGTTGATTATGGTTTTATTTTGCAGAATCTTAAAAATTGATACATCATATTGACCACGCGCGTCATATCGAGGAGTGAAAGGCTATTTGGTTTAAGCGACATTTCTGCAACGCTACAGGAGAGCCATTTGAAGTTTAAATTTTGGAAAAAATATCATAACAAAAAAACTTTTTTTTATTGCTTAGATGGGTGGACCGCGACGGCCCACCTGATCTTAAGTGGTTACCGGAGCCCATAGACATCTACAATGTAAATGCCGCAACCCACCTTGAGATATGAGTTGTAAGGTCTCAAGTTTAGTTACAACGGCTGCCCCACCCTTCAAACCGAAACGCATTACTGCTTCACGGCAGAAATAGGCGGGGTAATGGTACCTACCCGTGTAGACTCACAAGAGCTCCTACCACCAGTAATTACGCAAATTTTAATTTTTCGGGTTTGATTTTTATGACACGATGTTTTTCCTTCACCGTGGAAGTCAATCGTGAACATTTGCTAAGTACGTATTTCATTAGAAAAATTGGTACCCGCCAGCGGGATTCGAACATCGGTGCATCGCTAGATATGAATGCATGGCGTCTTATCCTTTAGGCCACGACGACTTCTAAAAGTACAAGAAAAACAGTACAAATCCATCAATACTCATAAAATAACTAAATGTGGCTAAAATGTTCTTCTTTGACCATTTTATCAGGCTTGAAACTGATTCAATCCAGCTCTGAAAGATATCAGACGAGCATACCAAGTCATTCTTAAAGTATTTGTAAAGGTGTTTTCTGTGAATCTCTTTTCTCGTCGTCTGTGTTTGAGACAACTCTAAAATCTATATTATATTTGTTTTCGAATGTAACACAAGTAGTATCGATTAGTAGAAATACAATAAAGCAAACTTCTAGAGCACTCCACCAGGAGCAATGAGGAAAATGAAATAACACACCTTACAAAGGAAAAGTAAGATTGATCTTCAAACTTCATCAAACTTTGCCAATAGTTTCACGTCTATCATTGAGTAGCTGTGGACTGACTATTGTATTTCTATTATTGGTACAAGACTATTGTTTTTATTGCATTAGATATTATGATGATCGACTCACAACCAATCAGGCCTAAAGGATAAGACGTCCGGTGCATTCGTATGTAGCGATGCACCGGTGTTCGAATCCCGCAGGCGGGTACCAATTTTTCTGATGAAATACGTACTTAACAAATGTTCACGGTTGACTTCCACGGTGAAAGAATAACATCGTGTAATAAAAATCAAACCCGCAAAATTATAATTTGCGTAATCACTGGTGGTAGGACCTCTTGTGAGACCGCACGGGTAGGTACCACCACCCCGCCTATTTCTGCCGTGAAGCAGTAATGCGTTTCGGTTTGAAGGGTGGGGTAGCCGTTGTAACTATACTGAGACCTTAGAACTGCATTTTACTTTGTAGATGTCTATGGGCTCCAGTAACCACTTAATACTAGGTGGGCTGCGAGCTCGTCAACCCATCTAAGCAATAAAAAAAAGGCTTTATGGAGTCAATAGACGTCACAACGTAATCACCCGTACCAATACCAACTTTTCAACTGAAAAACTCCGATCAATTAACTGTTAGCTGTATATATGATTTGCATGTGGCGTAATTGTCCTATTTAAAAAAAAACCTAAGTTCTTCGCAATGGGCATAAGCAAAACGGTGGTCTTCGTGCGAACTCAGAAACTCTGTAACAAAGGGAGAACGAAGGCTTCAAACGTGGCTTGTGGAGAGTATTAAACGGTAGGCAGCGGCTTGGCTCGGTCCCTGGCATTGCTGACGTCTATGAGCGATAGCAACCACTCACCATCATCGTGGCCTAAAGGGTAAGACGTCTGGTGCAATCGTATGTTGCGATGCACCGGTGTTCGAATCCCGCCGGCAGGTACCATTTTTTTAAACAAATACATACTTAACAAAATGTTCACGATTGATTTCCGCGGTGAAGGTATAAAATCGTGTAATAAAAATCAAACCCGCAAAATTATAATTTGCGTAATTACTGGTGGTAGGACGTCTTACAAGTCCGTATCACCACCCTGTGCCTATTTCTGCCGTGAAGCAGTAATACTTTTTGGTAATAAAAAGGTGCTAAGTTAATGCTTAAGTCCTTAGAACTCATGTCTCAAAGTGGGTTGCGGCATTTACGTTGTTGATATCTATGGGCTCTGGTAGCCACTTAACATCAGGTGGGCCGTGAGCTCGTCCACCCAACAAATCAATAAATAAAAAGAAAGTTGGCTGTATACTCGTCTGCCTACACGGATAATAAAAAAAAAGTTTTTTTTTCATCGTTGTCTCCAATGTTAAGTTTGGAAAAATAATATCTAATCACACGAACATCTAAAGCTGCTATTTCATATTACATGTGAATACTGCGTATCCAACAAAACGTGGCTCACTTACCCTCTTCCCTGACGCTTCTAGATTGATATTTGATCCTCGCCTCGGGCGTCCCGCTACTCTATTTCGGATATATATCGCCGAGGTGGAAATGATTTGGACGGAAGCAATTTTCGAAAATTTCTCTCATTTAATATACCTAGTGCTTTTTTTTTCGAACTTTCCTACTTACGATAAGGCTCAGCTTTACCGATGTCAGATAGTGGTGGTAATATAAAAAATTAACAACTGAATTAAAAGTTTCTCAATTTAACAGGCTTTGCATTGGTTGCATTGTTTGCACTACTTTACCATGAGCATCAATGAAATAGACAAGTGAAAAGATTATAATGAAAACATTACATTTCAGTGCTGATATGGAGGATGTTTGTTGTGTCAGGAAAGGTATTTATTTTATTAAACAGACAGTTAGAATACAGGAAGATCAGTGTTGAAGTTGTAGTTAGGAAATATGTAGTATTTTTACCTTTTTTTTTAACATTTACTTTTCTTCGATTACACAATGGAATGTGCTGTAACTTTGAATGTAAATAATTGAACAGATTGGTGAAAGGGAACGCTTTTAGGAACTGCTATCAAGACTTACATATCTAACCAATCATGAAATGTTTAGATTGAATTTTAATTGTTCGAAAATATTTGTGGATTTCTTTAAGCTTAACGATTGCAATTTAAGATTAAAATGTGAAATTTATTTTGTTTGGCTCAGAACACTCAACTCATTTTATTCGGGGATTATTGACACTAAATTTAAAATATATATAGATGACATATAGTATCGTAAATTAAAAATTATATTGTATACGCAACTGCGTCATAATTTTTTGCTGCGAAATTTATGCTCAAGGTCATGCTCATATATGTATGTAACATGTAGTAACTCAGATAAGACAAAATATCGATAATGAATAAAAAAATCTTTTTTTTGGGTTATCCATGTTAAGCTATCGCATAGTTTACGTTATGGTATTAGCAATCCCAAGAGCATAGCTAAGCCGGCAGGCTTCACTGAGGTTCCTCCTCAAACTTCGTTTAAAGAGGGTAAGTCAATACCCACAGAAAATACATTAAATTCCAAAATAGCCATAGGAAAAGGTATTATTACATATTTAATTTTTATTTTAAAGATAGGCAAGGTATTTTGTTAAATACAAATAGAACATATACCACCTTCTGGTTTCAGACAAAAGGATACCTATACTTTAAGACGCATAATTGACAATACAGAGCATTCAAATAACAATGAGGATGTGCTTTCCTAAGAAATTTATATCACTAGCTTTATAACAAGATAATCGAGATATAATTCAGACACAAAAGTGCGAGATGATTTCAATATATCATTGACGTCACAAACTTATTAAAAAAAAAATTGGATCGCGCTATCAATAATTAGAAGTTATTTATAAAACCTTCTACTATTATGAGTTTTTTTTAATTTTAGCCTAGAGTTTAAGAGCAACAAATAATTATAAATCACAGAGTCGATCGCGTCACAAATCAACCACAAAATTTTCCCCGACCCGTACTGGTTCCTTTATCATAACAACATCCATTTCTAATCATTGTTCAGTATTCAGAGTGGCGTTGAAACGTATCCTAATCGTATCCGCAAGGGAACGCTCCTAGATTGATATTTGATCCGGCGAGTCTGCCCGGATCCGCGCCGGGGGCGACACGAGACCGACCACCAATCGATATTATATGACACAGCTTTGTGGAGCTTTTTTGAGGAAGACGCCATCGGAGTAAAGGTGAATATTTCGCTTTATAGAATCGATCGTTTGGCAACATGCTCATGTTTTTTTTTAAATAAGTTGTAGCGTTGTTTTACTTTCTTAAACTTTTCTATTTTTATTTTATAAAATTTTATTTCTTCCGATATTTTTATATCGGATCGGATGAGGGGCAAAGCAATCAAATCCATTTTATTAAATAGCCTCTAATCATGCTTTGCATTGATAACTAGTATAACTAATTATAGTATTATTATAGTACACTAATTATAGTATTATTTTATTTGTGATTCACCTGACTCTGAAGTCAATTTGAAATGCAATTTAGATATCTTTAGCATAGGTAAGAAAAATAGGTAAGATTTTTTTTGTCCTTTATAACTATCCTTTCCTAGAACTTAATATATTTCACATTAAATGGCCTCTGGTTAATATTTTTCAGATGCTATGATTTCCCATAACACACATAACTTTATAGGTCCACATTCGCACCAAAGTAGTAACAAGCATTGGGGCATTATTGATGTTCATAAGCCATGATGACTATCCGTCTTTACAACTACTGTTCTGCATTAAAATGTCTAAAATAAAGTCCCTCATCATTGGTTTTGTCATTTTAGTAACGCTCCGTAAAATAGACTGACACATTCCCTAGTTTGGCACTTTCGGAAATGGTTTGACGTTAGCAAACAGAGACCATTCGATCCTCGCCCAAAGCATGTAGATTGCGTTTCATTGGTCACGTGAATAAAGTCACAAAGCTAATTGTTGTGAAGGTCTTGACGGTGACCGGCCATCGCAAACACGGCGCCGACAAACAACGAATCGTGCTCATTAAAGCGCCGGGGTCGGACACAAATTTTAATTTTGTTTTTAAAGCTTTTGACATGTTAACTGTGGCTAAAATTGCGTTCTTTGTTTGGCTCTTGGAGCGGATACCAAATTATCTGAACAAATACGTATTTAACGCGTACAGCCCTGACATAAAATGCTATCTCTTTTAAAATCTATAATAAAGGACTAAAGAGGGGAGACTTTTATGCCCTTGTAGGCATGCTGTCCACCTAATGGTGAGTGGTTACCGTCGCCCATGGACTTCAGCAATGCCAGGAGAAAAGACAAGCCGCTGCCTACCGTACATGTCTCCAAGTGACAGTTACGTTGTAAATTTGTAGACTCCAATCACCACTCTCTACCAGCCCATCAGCATAATGCTTGATAAAGTAAACCCTGAAAAATGGACGATGTAAACTTTTAAATACTATATTTGTACTTTAAATAGCAAAACATAATTATGGTATTGTAAAAAAAATATACTCAAGAAAATATTGAACCATTGCCCGTCTCGTCCTATGGACAGCGATCGCGATCATAACACGAACTGAATGACAAAGTTATAATTACTTTTTCATATTCTCCTCGTTTGAACCGGATTGAGTGGCCACTCTTCATACTTTGTATTAAACTAAGTAATAACGTGAAGCAATCATGCGTTTTGCTTTGAAGAGCAACCGGGGTTCTTGTGCAATGCGTTTTTTATGCTGACAGACGAGGAATCAATAAAAACTGAGCTGTGACTGGATGTAGAGCATATTATCAGTTCGTGCGGGCGGTAGATATAGATGAAATAAAAAAGAAATAAAACTCATCTATACTAATATACAAATCTACATTGATTTTTGGATGTTCCGTTATAACTACTGAACCATGCATCCGATTGACTTGAAACTTGGTATCTATGTAGAAAACTTGTACTTAATGGATAGGCTAATATTTATGTGAGTGTTGGACTCCCTACACCAGTTGCGGGGGCGTTAATGATGAGAATCTTTGTGGGGGTGAGAAATAATAATGTAATTTTAAATGCCCAGCGCAGCGGACGCGTACAACTAGTTAATAATATTATTGACACTATTGATCAAGATTGAGACAGATATGAGGAAGATATGTAGAGAGCAGCTTGGCTCTGCCCCTAGCATTGCTGAAGTCCATGGGCGACGGTGACCGTTCACCATCAGGCGGGCCGTATGCTCGTCAGCCTATAAGAACAATAAAAAAAAAGATTAATAATTTTATCTCAACGTCTTCTTAAGAATTGATGTAACTTATTCGATAACTGAACTAACAGTCAACAGATGTGCCGTATCAGTATTAACTTGTATAAATATGTAATTTACAATTGACTTATAGTACACAAGCGAACATTTAAAAACTTAATATAATTGAATTGTTACTTTTAGTATGGTAGATAGTGTACACTATGCGACGTATAATTTACTTAAATAAAAAGCCAAAATTTAGGAACTTATTATAATTGAATTGTTACTTTTAGTATGGTGGATAGTGTACACTATGCGACGTATAATTTACTTAAAGTAAAAAGCCAAAATTTAGGAACTTAATATAATTGAATTGTCATTTTTAGTATCGTAGATATTGTAGTGTATACTATCGAGCCATTTAATTAACTTTCAGTGAAACACCGTTGATGTCCAATGAACGGGAATGCGAGTGCAATACTACCATTATTTTCATTAGGGCTGGTGTACATCACGTTTCAACATTATATTTATTTTATTATTTTCAATTGTTACAACCCTACCGAGCTTTTCATATAAAAGGATTGTTACTTGGCAGTATTTTTTCGGGTATTGTAGAAATAGATTTTAAGTATCTAATATCACGCCAACACAGCAATTTTGATTTGAAAAGTTTACTAAAATAGATTTGAAGAGGTAATAAGCTTCTTTATCGTTTTTTAAATCAGTTAAAAAAAAATTTATCAATGTCTAAGGACATGTTTGTGTATTTATAGATTACATCAAATAATTATTGGTAGCTTGAAAGCCCTACAAATAATAGAATCTAATTAACACACACGCTTCGAACGGCTCGCGTGCCTGACGTGACACATAGTACCGACCTCCCATAATTAGTACAACGGTTTTTATGGCCACCATAAAACTTCCATTGTCCCGTTAATGTAGAGAATGGAAAATTAACAGAAATTGGTTTTTACAAAGCTCTATTTATTGAACAATAAGTCTGTCACGTAACCGATACAAAAGTATAAAATTACGTTGAGTGACTTAGAGAATAACATCAATCTATTTGAACCAAAATGTTTTAATTACGAAAACTTTGAACTATACTTTTAGTGCCTACGGGAGCAAACAATCTTTATAGCCGTAATTCTCCAAAAATATCTTGATTGCACATTCATAAGATGTGTAATTATACAAATATAAGGAATCAGGCTAAGGGGGCGTAGTCCCATGCGCTAATCCGATCAAATTAAGATGACATTGGAGTCCGGCATCAATGTCGTTATCCACTGCGCAGAGGAAAGGAAAGAATGGAGGAATATAGTTCGAACAAAAATGCCCCATAACGGTCACTGCCCTCAGCGCTGAGAAAAGCGATGCAAGCAGAAAGGGGAAGATATATAATTGTACATTTATAAGGCGCATAATTATCTAAATTTAATTTTATGTTTAAGACTTATTACATTTTTCTTCTGAGGTATCGAGATTTTACTTTAAAAGGGTTAGGTGGAGTCTCTATATATCTTTAGTCAGGCCATAATAACATCACGCCTCTTACATCTTTCTATCCAAGTTCACAAAGTAAAACATTTGTTTCTACCACGTCCAGTCGTTAGTTCCAATAATAATTAATTAGGTCATTCCTTTTATAACCACTATAATGCTTTCAGTGTCTCGTAAATGTCTGGTGTTCTCTCGTAAACTGGATTAATCAGGTTTTGAACTGTTGTTTTTTTACTGGCTTTCGGGTCACTGAATGTCCGATCTACAAGGACATGCGCTAAGCCATAGCTCTGACCCAATATTTATTTTCTTGTTGTATATCACCAGACGAGCTCACGACCAACCTGATATTAAATGGTTAATAAAACCCATAGACTTGACAAACTGAAGCCACATAGAGTCTCCATCTTGGCCCATAGCATCAGCTCACTGAATTCTTGATGTATCTTCTCAGCGATAGTAGATGCATTCACGAATTGCCTGATACGTGCTTCTAGCTGATATTGTCGGGCTGTCAATAACATTCCATGATGCTAAAAAGACTTCCAAGCAATCAGCAATCACACCATTTAAAAATAAATGTATTTCTAACACACTGCAAAAAACATTTAAAAAGAGTTGCTATCATAAAGATAATGAAATAAAAACATCTAAAAACCATCTAAAAAGTATCGATTCAGTACCTAAGGATTTTTTTTTTTCAATATTGAACAAAACAATTGAGACAATCGCCGCGGTGAAAATATCGTATTTCACTTGTCGGTACCGATTTATTGCTTGATGCGGTGTTCTTGGAACGCTATTTCGGGAACAAGGGAGCTGTAGCCTCACGAGATATTCATATATTTTGATACGCTTACATTTGCAGATAAGTAATAAAAAGGCTAACATCGATAATGTGAACACATTTTTTTTTTATTTCCGTATAGGCAGACAAGCATACGGCCCACCTGATGATGAGTGGTTACCGTCGCTCATGGACGTCAGCAATGCCAGGGGCAGAGCCAAGCCGCTGCCTACCGCTTAATACTCTCCACAAGCCTCGTTTGAAGAAGGATATGTCATAGCGCTCGGGAAACACCGTGGAGGGGAGCTCATTTCATAGCCGGATGGTACGTGGCAAAAAAAAACTCTGGAAACGCACTGTGGATGAACGTAGTGCCTCCAGGTAGTATGGATGAACTCTACTCCGGTGGCGGGCGGTGCGATGGTAAAAGCGAGATGTCGGTATCATCTCGAACAATTCCTCAGAGCACTCCCCATGGAACATACGGTACAAAATACAGAGGGAACGAAGTCCCTCCGCAGACCCAGAGGTTCCAAACGATCCGTAAGAATGCGATTATCGACAATCCGAACGGCTAACTTGCCCCACAATACGAGAACACTTCTCACGTTACTTGAAGAAGTAACGTATGACTTAATTAATGAGCATAAAGAACACCCAGGATCGCGTTTGAGAGTAAATTATTAATGAGTAACAAAAAACGAATGCTATTAACTAACGTTATAAGAAAACCAAACATTCATTTATGGTGAACAAAAATTATTGCTTACATATCCAACAACCTAACTATTTCGCGTACATCATTACAAAGTTACCGAACCCTCCAAGCCTTGTCGTTGCGTATTTACTATCCCTTATTTGCGGCCTCCCGTTAGAACACCCCACATATTCCCAGTAAGGCGAACCGCATAATCATTCTTTTAGGTTTCGACTCATGAATTTGTATCCGTATAATGATATACTGTATCATGTCTTTCATGTTGTTGACGTGGCAATATGCGTATTTATTAATTAATACAATTTTATTAGCTTCAGACGTATGTATGTTAATATGAGTAACATGATTTTGACCCCCTTCAAAACGTCGGATTAACTCGAAATTTAGTATACTTATTAAGGAACAATGACAATACAATATTTAAAAAAATAAAACATAAAATTTTTGAAAGAATTGAACTCAAAACTGAAAAATAAATAATGTTAAAAAAAACTAAAAAATACTTTTTTTAAACAATTATTTATTTTATGTTCATTTATGGCTCTAAATGAGCAGTTGTTGCTTCAGCCCATATCAAGAACTAACGATGCCCATAGATAGAGTTCAAAGCCTTACGTATAACGGCTCAATTATACAATGGGAACGCAAGGCTATTTCTCGGTATATAAAGGTGGTATTTATGCCGACTTACAATATGCTTCGATACCAGAACGACAATTTATTTGTCGGGTCAATTAAAGACCAACTAATATGCCTCGCAGTTACACTCACAAACTTAATTTCTTTGAAAAAGATTTGTGATTATACCTAATCCTGTCGCCAAGGAAACATGTAATTGAGATTTATTTGATGAAACTTGGTCAGCGGTCTTTATCTGCTCTATAGAGAACGACCAAATGGGATAGATAAAATCTTTTATTCTCCTACAAATAATTTCACGAAGTATGCGAGTTAGTACTCAGCGTCTGGTATGAGGCTAATAAATAAGGTGGAAACGCATTAATCCGTGTTTAATGAACCGGCCAGGGCCCCTTAACGGTAACACTAGTTGTTGTGACTTTCTAATTTATGAGGACGTTCGAGTAAGACTTGTTTCGTTGTTCGGTGGTAAGGGTCTGGATTTTGACGGAGGTCAATGAAAACACCTTTTTTAAATAAAATTTCAATGAGTCATTTCAGGTTATATGTAAATAGAACATTGAAAAAAACTAGTTGACTTAACGCTTACAATAAAATTGATCTTTTATTTATTATCTTCTTCATAATCCCAACCAAAGCCACATAAAGTCAGCGGCTTTCAAATTATGCGCCAATAAAGCATTTAATTTTTATATTTGCATTTCGCATCGTGATATTTTACACGATTAGAAATCGGTTGACATCCGTGATTTATGCTGACCACGCAATACAGGGAATGTTTGCTAGCTACAGACAGATTACATACAATTCGGGATGACATAATATGAATACAAGAGTTATTACGATTAGGGATTAAGTATTTTTCTATTTATACCTTCATCAATACCAGACCAAAAAAAAAGGTTTTGAATTATTTTACCTTTCGTACTTTTTCTTTCACAACTTTCAAAATGACAAACTAATATTTAGTTCGTCAAAAAGAAACGCAACGTATAAAAAAAATATAATAAATTAACAAGTTTATAATAAACTAGCTGTATCCACCCGCTTCGCTAGGCATTTAAAATTAATATTATTATTTCTCACCCGCACAAAGATTCTCATCATGAACGCCCCCGCCACTGGTGTAGGGAGTCCAACACTCATATAATATTAACCTATCCATTAACTACGTGTATTTTTTACATGGACACCAAGTATCAAGTCAATCGGATGCACGGTTCAGTAGTTATAACGGAACATCCGTAAAAACCACTGTAGATTTATATATACCTATACTAGAGGTCCCGCAGTAGTCGAAACTCGACTATAATTGTAAGATTTGTAAGATTGTATTTTATACTTCTATAATCACAAATTTCACCAAAGCTACACTATAAAAAAATATTAATAAAGGCAAACAATATTTAATCTATTCTCAATTTGACCACAGACGTCAGGAACAAAAGTTTGACAATAAATAGTATGCATGCGTGTGTGCGTCAAATACATGGTATGTAGTGTGTGTAATGTTTTCTTTATTGATTTAATGTAACTTTTATGAATCATTTTAAAAAAATTATTAGCATTGTGCACTTCTTCTCTATATTCTCTATAAGTGTGCAAAATTTCATACTCCTCCGTCCGCGCAATTTTCGTAAAAAGGGATACAAAGTTTTTGCTTCACGTATTAATATATATAGTTAGATTAGTATAGATAATAAACATTGCACTACAATTCAAGTTTAGTACCCATATTCGGGATCGCGTGTCGTTGACCTACAATGCTTTTGATCTCTTCCCTCGAGCAGGAAAATGATTGAAGCGGAGAAAAGAAAAAGCGATCAGGTTCAAATTTCGAATAACTCGTAAAATCTGAGTTGCCCCCAGCGGCATCAACACCGGGATTAGCTGTTATTCAAGACATCAACTCAACGTGGCATTTTTTTTTTTTTTTTTTAATTAATTATTAAATTAATTTAATTATTTACTAACAATCACGCCACGTTAACTGATCCCGTGATAAGTTCGTAAAGAACTTGTGTTACAGGTACCAGATAACGGAAATAAATGTAAGATTTTTATTATACACATACATATATTTAATATACATCCATAACACTGGAAAAGACATTTATATTTATCATACAAATATCCTCCCTTGGCGGGATTCGAACCCGCGACCCCCTTGTGTAGTGACCATGTCACTTACCACTACACCAGACGGCCGTTAATGAAGTTGTTTCTGTATTTTAAGAGCATTGATTGTTTTTTTTTATTGCTTAGATGGGGTAGGAGCTCCCAGCTCACCCAGATGCACTAAACGTTCTGTGCTTTTTCATATTTTAATAAATTTTAATTTCATAATTTTAAATCTGAATATAGTGTCAAACTTCAAATTCATCTATGTAGCGCTCGCGTGTATCTTTTTTTTTGTTTTATATTTTTTATTGCTTCGATGGGTGGACGAGGTTACAGCCCACCTGGTGTTAAGTGGTTACTAGAGCCCATCGACATCTAGAACGTAAATGCGCCACCCACCTTGAGATATAAGTTCCAAGGTCTCAGTATAGTTACAACGGCTGCCCCACCCTTCAAACCGAAACGCATTACTGCTTCACGGCAGAAACAGACGGGGTGGTGGTACCTACCCGTGCGGACTCACAACAGGTCCTGCTACCAGTAAGACAGACGCTCTGCTCTATTTCAACGTGAATAACAACCATAAACATGAGATTGAAGTCTAGTTGTTCGGATAACCGATTAACGTCTACAGATGAGCTTCTTTGTATGGACCAGCCAAAAAGCTAAGAACACAATCTCAACTAAACTTATATCTGTACAAAACGTATCACCTTCGCATCCCCCGGGAGAAGATCTCAGCTGCACGCGGATGCAGACACACTAGAAGTGTCACCCTATTTGAATAATCTATTAGATCCAGATGCTTTCGATACGACTACGGAACAAATAACGATTTCTTTAACATTTTAGTTTTACCGGATTCAAATATTAGCTGAGTTGAGCCGAGCAGAATAATGATTTAGCATTTTCAAATTTAGTTTAGCGCCAACGTCTTACTATAGTACACTGGCTTACTGGTGGTAGGACCTCTTTTGAGTACGCACGGGTAGGTACCACCACCCTGCCTATTTCTGCCGTGAAGCAGTAATGCGTTTCGGTTTGAAGGGTGGGGCAGCCGTATTATCTATACTTGAGATCTTAGAACTTATATCTCAAGGTTCGTAGATGTCTATGGGCTCCAGTAACCACTTAACACCAGATGGCCTGTGAGCTCGTCCATCCATCTAAGCCCTAAGCAATAAAAAAAGAATACTATACACCGAAATATACTGCGTCCTTGAGTGACTGTGACTACTTACCAACATGTGGGCCTTATGTTCGTTCGTCTGCCTACAACGGCAATAAACAATTCACAAATGTACTACCTAAATCAAATTGACCAAACTAAATTAAATTTTAATAGTTTATTGATTTGTCAAAACCAAATTTAAAAAATACAGATTATAATGTTAGTATTGCAGAATATAGAAAAGACCTTTTGTAGCCTTTTTTTGGACCGACTGCCACATCTTCTACGAGATGCCGTTACTGGTGGCAGGACGTCTTGTAAATCCGCACCACCCTGGCTATTTCTGCCGTGAAGCAGTAATGCGTTTCGGTTTGAAGGGTGGTGCAGCCGTTGTACTGTAAAATCCGAGACCTTAGAACCTACGTCTCGATATAGATTGGGGCATTTACGTCGTAGGTGTCTATGGACTCCGCAGGTGGGCCGTGAGGTCGTCCATCCATATAAGCAATAAAAAAAAACTGACTTCCGATACCACCCACTAAATGACTCCTCTGTACTAGCGCCCAAATATTCGAAACCCGGCCGTGATAGAGCCCGAAGAACAGAGAAGTAGAGCTCCAACGCCCGACTGCTGGATTATTAAGCTTTAAGCGGCCGAGCTACTTTGCGCTTCCGGTGTACCAATTAACATGGATTAAGCCGTAGGACGTTTTGTCATTACAAAAAAAACATCTTACGTACCCACGATCCATGATTATAGGGGAATCTGGCGCTTAGTGCGGTGGTAGTTAAAACAATTTTGCCTCCATGGACCATTCTTGTTTCTATCGCGAGGCTGTCACGCATTTCGGTTTGAAGGATGCGACAGCCATTGTACAGCCAATAAATACAATCGAGAGTCAAGATTAATTCACGTGACATATCTGTGGGCACATATGTCTCAAGGTAGGTCGAATTCAAGCACGGTTTGCCACACACACATATTTGCAATAAACAAAAAGCTTCGCATCACAGTCTCTTTGGGTTCGAGTGACTAAGAGTGAGCAATACAAAATATTAGCTCTTCATATAAAAAAAACCAAACAAATTTATCGTCATCAAAGGGTTCTACTATCAAACGGCAAACAGTTCACACAGTAAAAGACTAAAAGGAAATACTGTCTCGTCCAATATTTGTACGTCGATGTACCGGAGAGGCGTCTAGAACGAGTCCCGTGTGATATGAGCACCTTATTTTTCGCGCATTACACTTCGAAATTGTTTGAAATATGTTATAGCTGTCGGCGCCGAGAAACCCCTTCTGCGAGAAAACTTGTGTTTGTGTGTTATGCAAGATGTTACAGTTCTGTGCTTTGTGTTTGATAGTTCTTCTTTTTTGATTCAGTTGTTTAAATCAAAAACATTGTTGAAATAAAAAAAAATTAACTGTTTGTTTATTTTGTTTTTGTGAATAAAACTCATCATTAAAGCAGTATTTTTCTATCCGTATCCAATATGTGCAAATGTGCACACTATGACTACGTGCTACGTGCTGCTACGAACTTGCTACGAAAATCTGTAGCCTGATTACGGACTTACTCTTATTTATTTTGTGCGACATTTCCATTATGGACTGATATGTTTGCTAAAAACATTGAAAGTAGACCAAATCTTACCGAGAATATCAAACACAGTAAAATAAATATCCTCGGCTCCGATCGAAGACTCGAATATTACCTATTGATGAACTACACTCAGAGTCTAATTCTAGACAATGTGATCTGCTTTGAGTAATCATGAAGTCAACGTATCGGTAATCAAGACTATGAAATTATCCGTCACTATAAAACTGTAAAGAATTTGATTCATCGCAAGTTAAATTAAATTAAATAAACAATCAAATTATCGACTCCCAAAACTTCTCAGACAACTCAGTAATGAACTATATAATATATATAACTATATATAATATATAAAAATTAATAACTAATGCGCTTTTGGAAATTTATGTATCACCAAAAAAAAAAAGATGTGTGGTGTCGTGGGACACCGGAAATTTTTAAAGTTCTATTCCATGTATAAAGAATATAAAACTGGAGGTTTCGCAACAACCCACGGTCATTCGGTAACGTGCGAACTTATTGTGGTACACTTCATTCACGATTGTTTGCATAAGAGTTGGTGTATTGCGCAAACGAACGCTCTGAGATCGTGGTCAGTGAATGATAAAAAATATGTTATTTTTTGTACGTTATTACAAAGTTAAGTCGTACACTGTGTGCATCACTAATAAAAATCTTACGTTACGGACGCTTTCTCCCGGTTAGGGTACCCCTCCGCATCGTCCCATAAGGAACTTCGTTCCAAAAAAACACGAAGACAAAGTCACAAACATAGTAAACAAAGAAAATAAATCTCCGTAACAAAATAAACAAGTACATTAAAGAGTTAACAAGAGATCGAAATGAATCCGCGATAAAGTTAAAAGTCTCGTGTCTGTTCGAGAGTTTTTCGGTAACAAGAATCTCGGAGATCCGGAGCTCAGTCGATGGGACATGCTCGCGCCTTATTACTGTCTAAATTATGAGAGATGGGCGGGTTCTATCGGATAAGTTCCACAAATCATTTTATTTGGAAAATCATGTGAAGATTTGTATTGAGCTATTTTATTGAATAGCGGTAATGCGATAAAATATCCAGCTTGGTCTGTTAGGCTATTTCTCTAATAGCTTATTAATATTGATACAGGAAATGCTCCCCGTAAATGTTTAAAAATAAAGTTTGATTTTTCTTTATTAAATACTAGCGACCCGCCCTCGCTTCGCTTCGGAAACATTAAAACACACATGAAAAAAAAAAAAAATTTTTTTTAAAAAGTAGCCTATGTTCATCAGGGACAATGTCGGCTTCTAATGGAAAAAGAATTTTTCAAATCGGTCCAGCAGTTTCGGAGCCTATTCGAAACAAACAAACAAACAAATCTTTCCTCTTTATAATATTAGTATAGATCCAACATTTTTTGTTCGAACTCAAATGGAAACTGGCTTAGATGTTTTCAAATAATATGAGATACTAGCCATACTCGCCAAATTAACATAATTATTTATTGTCATTATTATTAGGGAGTCCAATACTCATATAAATATTAGCCTATCCATTAAGTGCATGTATTTTCTACATGGATACCAAGTTTCAAGTCAATCGGATGCGTGGTTCAGTAGTTGTAACGGAACATCCGTAAAAACCACTGTAGATTTATAATATATTAGTATAGATTATTTCACGAGCAACGTAGCGACTGATATTTGACACATATCAGTACATAAAGTTAAGCCGACATCGCTTAATAAGTCATCTCGTCACATCACCAAGCGACAACATCGGGGCTGGCAGCTTTTCGACAACGTTTATAAGTTACAGGTGAAATTGAATTTTTGAAGTTATACTTCTTTAGGCGCGTTATGAAAAATTGATGAAAGTGAAATTTTACGATGCGCGCGCACCGTTACACAAAATTAACAGAATGAAGTTGCCCACTAAATCGCTCATTACAATACGACCGACGTAACTTGGCGAGTCTGAATATAGCCGCAGGTGAACTTTCCGAACCGTACCGAGTATTACCGAATTTATACGATGTCAAGAAAAGGGATGTCCAATATGCGTGTTTAAGGATGTTGTTTAATCGTTTTTTTTTTTTCAAATTGATTAAAATTTAAATAAATAAAAAAAGAAATCAATTTAATAAAAATAAAGTATAACTTCTTACGCGCGTACATAAGTACACGCACCCTTTTTTTACGTACATACAATCTGACGTTTTCCGCCGAATGCTGACGAAAAACCAACCTAATAATTTAAGAATTAACTCAATCCCCGCCCCCGTTCCGTACATCGTACCACGAATCCGAGGGGTGTCATTTTATTAAGTCTTCGTATAAGATAGAGATGGTATCGGGTCGGTGACATGTGTCGCGAACGTGTCGTCGGCAAATCCCGAGGTAGCTCTTTGTAATGTCCCGCTAAAGATTGCCGATAAAGGATTTTTCTTGTGTTTTGTATGACATCGTTACTGTGCGAAAGATAATGATTGCCACATATTTATTTATTGACTAGCTGACCCGGCAGACTGTGTACGCCTCAATCGATAAATAAATGACCTAAACTTTTGTATAAAATAAACTTAACACAAACAAAAGGAATCCGTACGACGGGGGACACATCAAAGGAAAAACAAAATTGATATTTTTATTCAATTTCGAACATTTTCATATTTATCTCACCTTTCAAACTTTCTCTGGACTTCCACAAATAATTCAAGACCAAAATTAGACAAATCGGTCCAGCCGTTCTCGAGTTTTAGCGAGACTAACGAACAGCAATTCATTTTTATATATAAAGATATTTATTTATTTATTTAGTTGCACCAAAAAATCACCAATACAAAACATTGACAATAAGTACATGACATATGTCACCTTAATTATAGGTGCAATCGACAGTGCAATAGTTGACGATATATTTAACAATAATATTCAGTAGATACTAAAACATATTATATTTATTTTACTGAGTCAATAAAACATAAGCCGTAAAAAATATTCTGTGAGATAGTTTGAAATCATCCCTCTATTAAATCAGCTGGCACCGTGGTAATCAACCGAAGACGTATTTTTGCGAAGTATCATCTGATTCAAGGATAAGTTCCCCGATTATTTCTCATATATAATATTATAAATACAAGTTTCTACATAACGTGTATTTAATGTTAACATCATTTAAAGTACTACAAAGAAAATTATTTTACATTACGACAAATCTCAGTTACTCAGTTTTGAAGTCGTCGTGGCCTAAAAGATAAGACGTCCGGTGCATTCGTGTTGAAGCGATGCACTGGTGTTCGAATCCCGCTGACGGGTACCAATTTTTCTAATGAAATACGTACTTAGGAAATTTTCACGATTGACTTCCACGGTGAAGGAATAACATCGTGTAATAAAAGTGAAACCCGTAAAATTATAATTTGCGTAATTACTGGTGGTAGGACCTGTTGTGAGTCCGCGCGGGTAGGTACCACCATCCTGCCTATTTCTGCCGTGAAGCAGTAATGCGTTTCGGTTTGAAGGGTGGGGCAGCCGTTGTAACTATACTGAGACCTTACAACTTATATCTCAAGGTGGGTGGCGCATTTACGTTGTAGATGTCTATGGGCTCCAGTAACCACTTAACACCAGGTGTGAGCTCGTCCACCCATATAAGCAATAAAAAAAAAAGGACTAAAATACCACGAATTCGCTTCCAATAAGACACTCAGATCGTATATCAAGAGACGTTTTTCGTTTCGTCAAAATTAATATTAAGTCGTTCTTATTCACTACTGAAAGTCTACCAGCGTCAAGGATACAAGCTGAGTTGGATATTTTTATTTGTAGGTTAGTGACGTTTATAAAAATGTTAAAGAGCATCCTCCACGTTAGTAATAGGTTAGTAGTTAGTGTAATTGTTTAATTTTATTGTTTAATATAACAATATAATTTGTAATTATGTAACAATGTAATGTAACAATTTGTAAATAAAATTATTTCCTTACATTATAAGTTAGATTAGTTTTTGTTATCGTGTTGTTTTGTCGTATAGTTGTAAGGAACATTGCGTACAAATTCAGCACTTTATCTTGTTTGGTCATGCGCACATGGCTTATGTTGCAAGCCAGACTTTGTCTCTTTTTACTTGTGTTTTTATGTATCTTTTTAGCTTGTGATGTGTATTGTGTGCCTAATAAATAAATAAATAAATACAAGAAAGAAGAGAAGAATAAGAAAAGATAAAATTAAATTAATTTATTAAATCAATGTTCTCGTACAGAAATCGTCGCGTTTCTCACATTCGTTCACACGCCCGATTGAGGGTTAAGATTTTCTCGTTTGTATTCAGATCGGGAGCCGAACCTTCCCGTTGCCCGATCTGTGAAAGTTTCAAGCCCCACAGGACCCTAAATACCATGAGATTCTATTAGCGTATCGATTGCGACGAACGTCGGAATGCCCTGAGATTCTTTGGTTACAAAATAAGGTTTTTTTTCTTTCTCGTTTCCTGGTGACTATGAATTTTAATGATAACCTGGTAATACTCATTCAAGAGGAATTCATCGACTACCTACACTTTAGTTGCTCGTAAAACCTATGTAAATAGTATTTATTTTATTAAGAATTTACTAAGCCTCTACTCATAACATCTTAATCGCAACAGTAATTATTGACATATAAAGCTAGTGCCAAACAACTGTATTATGGTTATAATATATAACGCCATGGTGTTAATTGTAGTATGAAGAAATTTTTCCTTGGGCCGGAGTGAGATTTGAATACTAATCGGACGTGACGGATCGGACGAAATAATGCTTGGTTACTTATACTTGGTTATTTAGTTAGTTTATCTCCTATGAAACCGCAACGCAAAGCAAAGAGAGCTGGTGAATGCGCTTTCCATTGATCCCATAATAGAACCTAATGGCTTGACGTTTAAAAAAAAGTTAAATTTACGAACTTTTTTTTTCATAATAACGAGATGATGGTATATCTCAAACAGTTCCTCAGAGCACTCATCTGTAGTATCAATGTAGAAATCTCTAGATTTCTACGAATCTGAAAAGTTTGAGACCGAAATGAAAAATCGCTCAGAAACCACATACTCTATTCCAAAACTAATACACTCAAAGAAAACTGTGCTTCTAACTTGAATGTCGGTAAATTATAAAAAAAATCCTTTCACTGAAATGAAATAAAATAAAGACAACATTATTATTATCTATGTCGGGACACAGAGCCCGCGAGATGACGCCCATACATCGCCTAAGTTAGGCAACGGCGCAGCGAATAAAAAGGAAACTTTTTACATCAAAACTTTATATTCGCGTTCTCGGAAACATACGTACGTGAGTTCCGCAGTTTTGCACTGATTACCCACGTTTTGATTATTTTCAACTTTATTTACTTATTCAATAAATATCCCTAAACACCCTACCTTAGCTTAACCGAAGAATAATAACATAATCCTGCTAAAAACCTAGTGTGGCGCTGAAGCTATTTTAAAAAAATTTACCTAGAGATTCCGAATGTTTCTATGACACAATTATATTGAAGTAATATACTTTTTCTTACTTTTTTTCTATTACAAAAGTTGTGAACTAGCATATAGCCACTAGTCACTAAGAAGTCGGCGTGGTCTAAAGGATAAGAAGCCAGATAGACTTGTTCAAAGCGATGTGTCGATGTTCAAATCCCGCACCGAATTTTCTTATAATATTTCGTATTTCATTAATGTTCAAAAATTACTTCCACAATGAAGGAGTAACATCGTGTAGTAAAATCAAACAAGCAAGCATAGGCTTCAAGTGTCATTTGGAAAGCGGCGTCACATTATGATGAATATGAACTCCAATAATCATTTAATACTAGGTGTGCCGTGAAATCGTTTACCGGCTTACACGATACCAATACAAACCTTGACCAAAAAACAATCTCATTCATATTGGTATAATAGGTGCCTGAAACCTCTCAAACTTATCAAACTCAAACCGAAATGCGTAATTTCATCGCGATAGATATAAGCAAATTAGCAGTACAAACCACACCGGGTTTCTATATGCCCCACCAATTGTACTTAAAATCAGCAATATCGCGTGGGGAAATTAGACGGTAGCATACTTCTGCGAAGAGAACGGGGTGGATTCGAAGAGAGCTACATTCAGTATTGGGTGGACACGGGTTGAAGAAGAGATACTTCTGCCACAGACGAATGAATGTGAAGTTGTATGAGTAGCACTGCTGATAGGACCAGTCCAGACGAAGTCTTCAACGATAAACAGCAGCACGATTCAGATGTTGCCAACGACCACTGACAACAGTAAAAGAAAACTACCGTCATATTTCTGTCGTGCAGCATTCCGAGTTTTAGAGTGGGGCGGCAACAATTGAGATTTTCATAAATCAGATTGGGTAGTGGAATTGACCTTAGTATCTGTAGAACTTAATACCTATGATATATAAATAAACTATAATGATTTAGTTTCTCTGAACTCGCCCAATATTGACCCTGTAAAAACACCAAAAACTGGCCAGAAAAACTGGTTAACAAGTAGCACAAATTTTAATAATTTCAGCTCTATTCCCAATACAGAACAAACATTTTCCTCTAGCCATTTAACTGTTATTGAAAATTCTTTATACCCAATAACTGGTTTTTTTTTCTTCGGCGTCTATATTTGCAGTTTTATCGCGCTCTTGGCCGCCTCGACGGCAGCCTTGCATATGAGCTCACATGTCGTGTTTCGCTGACGTATGAACGGAAAATCGTTTTAAAAGTAAAGTCTACACGAGTCGGCTCCTAAAATGCAATTTACGTCGGAAAGACGAGAAATAAGCGAGTTTAGAATTTACTTGGTGTTGGATATTTTTTGAATTCTCAGCGAGAACGGCAAATGTATAATGAATTAAACGTAAAATTGCTTTCTTTATGGATGGATTATTTATTCTGATGTCTTTGATGTTCTGTGATTCTCAAAAAAAAAAGGAGTAGTGTTGCTCTAGACAATCTGGTTTGAGTCCCGGTTGGATTGATATCTTTACGAGATATTTAATATTCGAGGTTTGGTTTAACTTTTTATTGTCTCATATGTGTATTTCACACAATCAGACTATCTTGTGGCTCTTAAGAAAAAAATATATATTAAAAAAATATGAGATTACCTTCGTTTGTCGTAGGTTCCGATAAATATAATAGGTTTAAGCGTCCACATATAAGCGTCCATAACTATTCTTAAAATTTCACATTTAATTATTTTTTTAACCTGAATCACGCTTATAACTTTTACAAGAAACAAAAAAGTGTACCTCACTGCAGCAAACATCAACAACGTCATTTTATATATATATTTTTATTCTTTACTAAAAATCAACAAAACAATAAAAAGCCATTTTCTATGCACACTCATAATAACAGGCATTGAATCCAAAACCATACAAAACCGTTTTGGAGATAACAAAGGGACATTCGGCGCGGACATCAGCGGTCATTGTGTAAAAGTCGAATCAGTAATGGATTAGGATTTACCATAGATATACAGACACTGGATTAAACTTTAAATTTTATTGAAATTCAGTTTAGATTTTTTATAAAGCTGTCCTTTGTGCGATCTATGTATGTTAGTATGGTTTTGAATAATATATGGTACTTGACGTCTAGCTGTGATTATGATATTTCCAGCATAATAGAAGATCTAGCACATAACACAAGAGAAACTCTCAACTAACCCTTTAATGTGTAATATTGATTTATTACATATCTACATATATATCTTACAATACTATACTATATACCAACTAGCTATGTATATATGTATCTCAAGGATAAAGACTGCAAGAGAATGAGATAGAACACTTTTGAAGGTATTAGTGTGGTAGAAGTGAAGGTAGTGAGGGTAAAAGTGCATATTTATTTTACACTAACTGACCCGGCAAACTTCGTAATGCCTCAATCGATAAATAAAAGACCTAAACTTTATTTAATTCCGAGAATTTTCATATTTATGTACCTTTTAAACCTTCCCTGGACTTCCACAAATAATTCAAGACCAAAACTAGCCGAATTTTAGCGAGACTAACGAACAGCAATTCATTTTTATATATATAGATTAGTGAAAAACACTTCTAAATACTTCTTAATACTTAACTTCTATTGTTTTAAAAAGAGGTTTAATATCTTCGGCTATTATGAACGTGCGTACTGGGTACAAGCTTTAGTAAATTCGATAAAAACGTTTCGGAATGTTTTTTTCCCCTCATATTGCTTTTATTATTATTGTTTACTAGTGAAACCCTGTGAAACACACCGCTGTGACAAACTTGTCGAGTTTCATCACAATTATATGAATAATTTAAAAATTTATAAAGAGCAAACATACCTAGATTTTTTACTCGTGGTAAGACCTCTTGTGAGTCCGCACGGATAGGTACCACCACCCTACCTATTTCAGCCGTGAAGCAGTAATGCGTTTCGGTTGGAAGGGTGGGGCAGCCGTTGTAATTATACTGAGACCCTTAGAACTTATATCTCAAGGTGGGTGGCGCATTTACGTTGTGGATGTCTATGGCCTCCAGTAACCACTTAACACCAGGTGGGCCGTGAACTCGTCCACTCATCTAAGCAATAAAAAAAAGTATCCATCTAATCATTCTTTCCAATTTCTAAATTTAGGTTTAAATTTGTCATATCCAGTTCTCGACAACATCTCTCGGGTGACATCCGCGAAGCCTACATACTATGTATAAGGACATGTGGTTACGTCATTAGTGAATGGGATTTCGGATATTGTGGACTACTGGGAACTTATGCGTTTACACAATTATATATACGTACATACACGTATTATACATTAACGTGTTTATATTTAAAATAACTATTTTTGTGGTTTTATCTCGCCCGTGTTCGATTTCAGTTACCATTTATCGTTATTTATAATTATTAATTATATAGACAGTTCTATTTAATTATATATTAATATACCTACTACGTAATTAATTAAAACTGTTGATTTTCTGTCTACTCTAAGCCATTCATAGGCAAAATTATGGTTTTTTTTTATTGCTTAGATGGGTGGACGAGCTCACAGTCCTCCCAGTGTTAAATGGTTACTGGAGCCCATAGACATCTACAACGTAAACGCGCCACCCACCTTGAGATATAAGTTCTAAGGTCTCAGTATAGTTACAACGGCTGCCCCACCCTTCAAACCAAAACGCATTACTGTTTCACGGCAGAAACACGCAGGGCGGTGTTACCTACCCGCGCTGACTCACAATAGGTCCTACCACCAGTAATTACGCAAATTATAATTTTGCGCGTTTCATTTTTATTACACGGTTGCGCTAAAGCTTTCCCTGACAAGAAGGGGACATTGAAAATCAACGAAATACTTTGTAAAACATTCGAATTTTAAAATACAGGATGATGAAAATTTGTGAAAAATTATTTTTAAATTTATTGCTCCACACTCTATCTAAGAATGAGTTAGAAGATTTTAAAAAAACATTTCAATTTACATTATTTGTTCCACACTTACAAACGAGAGCCTTTCCGTCGTTTCAAATGAAAGTTTAAAATTAATTTAATTGAATAACAGTGTTTTGATGGCGTCTCCTCAGAAACTCGGATTATTTACGACAGCCTTCAGAACTTTACTAATTAATGTTATTTAAGTTCGAATTTCAGACACTAAAAATAAAAATTGTCTAAACTTAATAAAACTTTGATTCGTAATTTCGCAATGGACATCTTGATTTCTGACCTCTGATTTATGATTAAAGGAAGTACGATGATATGATTAAAAAAAGTACTTCATAATTATAGTTAGAGGATCACAGAACATCACCATTTACATCTACTAATCATGAGTTATGGTAACGCGATCCCTATGTCTCCAAACTACGACTTCTTTGGCTTAATCTCTGTCCAATATTGCAGTCTCTTAAGGCCGGCAATATCCAAGGAAGGTTGACTTTGGGCACGCAGCGATCATATAACTGTTGGATTATGTTATGAACTGCTTATTTCCTTGTCACTTCGCATCCTCCCGATCCACTATCGGTGCTTTTAGGAATTCCAAGATCTGGCCATCGTTCTCGTCGAACGCGTCGGATGCGACGAAGGCTTCGGTGAGTAAATTAACCCATAGACACAGCCCACTGAGTTTCTTGCCATTTCTTCCCAGTGGGTCGCGTTTCTGATTCCGTGGTAGATACGACGAAGCACTGCTCTTGCTAGGGCTTAGGGCTAGTGCAAATTTGCCAGGCTGAGCTCACCTACGTTAAGGCTAGTAAAACCCTTCGAGATTACCAGCATAGGTTGGCTTAAAAAAAAGAACTGTTTAAAATTGATTTCTAGACATGAATTTTTTTTTTTAAATAATAATAATAAATATTTACTAACCATCACGCCACGTTAACTGGTCCCGTGATAAACTCGTAAAGAACTTGTGTTACAGGTACCAGATAACGGAAATAAATGTAAGATTTTTATTATACACATACATATATTTCATATACATCCATAAGCCTGGAAAAGACATTTATATTTATCATACAAATATCTTCCCTTGGCGGGATTCGAACCCGCGACCCCCTTGTGTAGTGACCATGTCACTTCCCACTACACCAGACGGTCGTTAAAACATTAAATATTTATTGCAAACAAACTACTATAGTTCCAACAAGAAACCTTCACCTCGCTTCCATCCACGTAGAATATTGCAAGGGCCCTCGACGTAATGCAAATGGGCCCGGCCCCTTCGGGTGTTCTGCACTCGATTATAATATACCAAATTCTATTACGCTCGTCTCTCGGGTAATACAGCTCATTAATATTACGTTGAAAATATTATGTTTTTCTTATTATAACTTACACGGTAATAGTGAAACTACCAGCGAAATGTTTAATGTATTTTATGAGACGAGAATATTGTATTTCGAGTCGGTCGATAATTTATTGAAAACTACTTTTACAAAATCATTCTGAGCAGCTGTATGTTGATAGATACGTGTAACTATACTGAGACCTTAGAACTTATCTCAAGGTGGGTGGCGCATTTACGTTGTAGAGGTCTATGGGCTCTGGTAACCACTTAACACCAGGTGCATACGTAAGCAATAAATTAAATAAAATATTTACTAACTAAAACAGTAAACAGTTGTTTGACGCGTCGGAAATAATATAGAACATTAAATCATAAAATTATTATAGTTTGGATATGTCTTCGATTTGCAATAACTTGTCTATATTTTTAGGCTTTTTAGTAAATTTACTGATTCGTAACGCAGCAAGCAATGAATAAAGTTTTTTTTTTAAAAGAATTAATGAACAATTTCTGAGTTTAGTTTATTGTTCAACTAAAAATTAACGCTACAAACAAAATCAAAATGAGTTGCTCTATCACCACCACCACGTATTTTTGACAGCCGCTCCATTTTTTCGTTACAGCTTACTGAAGGTATTTCAAGGTCGTCACAAAATTAACAAGCACCTCGTTTATTGTGACAGTAATTCGTGTGATCCATCGTCGCCTATGTAGGTTCGCGTCATTACCACGCTTTGACATCGGATCCAACACACGCCGTTATTACGCAATTATCCTTATATTCTGAATTAAGCCCCGTCTGGCTTCAGATGAAACAAGATGTGCTTTCAAAGGGAAATCTCAGAAGTATTTTGTTTGAATTTTATTAGTTGTGTATATTAAAGAGGCAATTCGTTTAGCAATTACTGCGGTTATCAAGTTCTTTGCTTTTAATGTTAATGTAATTAGTTATAATGTTATAGCAGATGAATTTGTTCAGTATTTTCCGTGGCTTTATGAATGAATGAATAATAAAGGATCGTTGGATTGTTCTTCAAAATATTTACGGGTATGGGACTTTGGCTTCCAAAGCTATTGCCACTGCTTTCCAAACTTTCTGTCTCACGTGTTCGTGCATGACTCATCTAATTTTAATTTTGCTACTGAAGCCTATACGAACATATTAGAATTATACTACCCTACTTAAAACATGAATTCGATTCTTCGGATGGGTTTATTTAGTTATTAGCTTTTATTGAGGATCATGAAGTTATTCTTTCATTATCTAATATGTGCCTAACCTACCAATACTTAAGATAGGAATTAGAAAAAAATACGTTGTTAACTTAAGCTGTATTGTAAACATGAAGAGACAATATATAAGGTAAATTCAATCTTCTATTAAACCATTTGCTCACCCAAATTATAATTTCCAAAAAGTGCACATTTCATTTTTTTTCTTTTCTTATTTAACACAATTCAGCCTGGAAAGCTTTATTTGTAAATTTATCGTGACAATTCCCCGTCTTATTTATTGTCTCTAACAATCTAAGGCCACGTAGGTTGTATTCTTTTTTGACGTGACAACGTCTTATAATTCTATAGAGCCGGCTGCACGCACGAAAAAACATGACTCATTGAGGCGTTCCATTTAAGGCTTGAAGTGCAAGCGAGAGCGCGCAACGAGGGACAAAGAGGCACAATCGGCCTCCGCGTTCGGCAGCGTTCGATATCTGTCTCTATCCATACAAAATATCTATCAAACAAATAAAATTTAAATTTTCTTTTGAAAAATTAAACCATTCCATCAGTATTTTCTTATGACGTTCTCAGGTTCAACTATCGTCAGTAAACCGACTTTACAGACAACCGATTTTTTTAAACCGTCTCGCTAGCTCTCACTTACGGCCCTAACTCAAAAGGCCTAACTGCGTTTCAGTAAGAAATACACGACACGAAAAATTAAAACGCCCGACATTCGGTCGACAGTGACAAAATGTCGGATCGTCATGAATTTGAGACGCACGCCTTCAGGTCTGTCACATTCTCAGTTCAGCGGAGCACGAAATAAGTACATTTTTACTCGCGATGGGGAATGTAAAAAAATAATGACGTGTTTAAAGGTAAATCTTTCGGTTATTGATGGATGAGGTCGTGTTTGTTATGTCATTGGTACAGATAAAAAAAACCTACAAATATTTACGTTGTATGGCAGTTCTGTGTTTTGGAGAGCCATTCCACCTCTTAACGTTAGGCGAGCTGTCGGTGCAAAAGTGGTTTGAGAAATGCTATGACGGTTTAAAGAAAGTACTATACGAGTCTTACCTTGTGTGACCTTCAACACTTACCGTTAGGTGGAGTAACTATACCTTATACTATAACTAGAACTTATATCTCAAGGTGGGTGACGCTTTTACGTTTGTGGATGTCTATAGGCTCCAGTAACCATTTAACATCAGGTGGGCTGTGAGTTCGTCCACCCATCTAAGCAATAAAAAAAAAGTTGGTCTGCAGCTAACAAGCACATGAAATTCTCTACTGCTGAGTAAGAACAGTAAGGCGAGCCCGTATCGAATTCAAACATGAAAATTTCACAACCCTTCTTCAACCGTGTAAATATTATTTACAGTTACGAATCAACCACAAACCTATAGTAAATTACTAGGCATTCCGCACAAAGCAGTATTAATGAGATTTTTTGATTGAGTTGAGTCTGATTTGACATTTTTTTCGATATTTCCTACGACAAAACGTAATATATCCATCCCTCTCGGCCCTGGATTTCTTAGGTACGTCTGTCCCTTTCGGTGGCGAGTGCTGAAGACGATCCGCCTCGGGCATCTGCAATCAATGGAGCGTTAAAATTGATATAAGATAGGCGAGGCACCTGCCTGGGTGGGATTAGTAACGATAGCCGGGGGCCACACGTTTCATTAAAGCTTTCGGTTCGCGGTACGGATTTGGGTTTTCACGCACAAATATCTATGAGAAATTCTTATTATTCTTCTTGTAATCGTCGTGGCCTAAACGATAAGACGTTCGGTGCATTCGTGTGTAACGATGCACCGGTGTTCGAATTCCGCTGACGGGTACCAATTTTTCTAATGAAATACGTACTTAACAAATTTTCACGATTGACTTACACGGTGAAGGAATAACATCGTGTAATAAAAATCAAAACCGCAAAATTATAATTTGCGTAATTACTGTTGGTAGGACCTCTTGTAAGTTCGCACGGGTAGGTACCACTGGTTCGGTTTGAAGAGTGGGGCAGCCGTTGTAACTATACTGAGACCTTAGAACTCCTACCTCAAGGTGGGTGGCGGCATTTACGTTGTAGATCTCTATGGGCTCCGGTAGTCACTTAACGTTAAAAAAAATAAAAAATATTATCATATTTCAACCACTTAATATTGCTTAGTTAAAGCAAATATTATTATTGCCGACTTTCCGGTTCGACTTTCATTTTATTACTAGCTAAGAGACAAAAAAATTTGATGGAAGTCTTTCTTACGTCGCGGTGAGCTACTGTTTTGTTTCGGGCCTAAATTAACATGGCATCGTATACTTCACTATTCGTTTATAACAAATACCGACGAACTTTTCATCGAAAACCGCCTTTATGTGTATTCTAGTGACTTCGATGGGCCATTCTACTCGTAGATTCACCGGGAGAGTAGTTGAGCTCTAACCTGGTAAACTTGCTAACACTATCCCTGGCAAGAACAGTGCTTCGCAGAATCTGACACCGAATCCGAAACGCGACCCACTGAGAACGTCCGGCGAGAAATTCAGTGGACTGTGTCTGAGGGCGAACACCGACACGCCATTTTCCATTACTTGGAGCTTTAATACACGATTGCTTCCCTTTATTACGACAGAGCATATAGAAATTACAAAGTGGATTAATTAACATAATTATTGAGGTCTTAAGATTAAATCAATCGAGACTTCGACATTGGTATATGACAAGATATCGTTTTTTTGGGGTTGGGAACCAAACCTCCTACAAGACTCCCATGCCAAAGGGACGTGCGGGATATGTGGAACTCCGTGACCAAAGATGATAAAATTATGCTAAAGCTATGCTAATATACCATCCACTAAATGAATCCCCTGCATTATCGCCCAAGCGTAGGATCTCCACTCGAGAGGGGTAAGGGAGTTAATCTCCAGGTGTCCTGGGGCACAAATGTTGTTGCACTTACGTTTGCGTGAGCAAAAAATTTGTGATGAAAAAATTACCACAATTTTTTTTTTTTGCTGAGATGGATGAACGATCTCACAGCCCCGCCTGGTGTTAAGCGTTTAATGAAGCCCATAGACATCTACAAAGTATAGTTACAACGGCTACCCCACCTATCAAACCGAAACGAATTACTACTTCACGGCAGAAATAGGCAGGGTGGTGGTACCTAACCGAGCGGGCTCACAAGAGGTCCTACCTCCAGTAACTACGCAAATTATAATTTTTCGGGTTTGATTTTTATTACACGACTATTTGCAGCTATTCTTTTTTTTTGCAAATAAACCCCCCAAAAGCTTACCTAATTCCATCACTGTTTTTGTCATCAGAACCACCTTCGTACTTGGAAAGTTGAACCAAAGTATCTTGTGTTGCAAAACTCATTTACACGAACGAGCCAACGTGAATCGTCGAGATAAAATCATAAAGTGTCTCATTGTCTGTTTACTCTGTAACTGATTGGGAGGTAGTTAGATGCGAATGAGGTGGAACTAAATATTTCGATCAAGAAACAATTTTTATTCTGAAGTCGTGTTTTTTTTTTCTTTTGTTGCCTGAGCTAATGCTCAGATGGATAATTCCAGGGATAGTATTGGTGGTTAAGCGTATTGCGGGCCCATTTATGATGTTGATGGTCTACCTAGTTCTGGTGCGAAGCAATCACCCGTGCCAGTCTGATGGACGGGAAAACAGTTATTCAATATAGCGATTTTTTTCCCCACCTAAGCTGATAGCCTTGAGAGGCTATTTCAGTGTAACTTTAACTAGTAGGTGAGCTCACGAGGCTCAAAGCTGACGACGTTCAAAGTATTTATTACGAGAAAAACAGAACCTTGACACAAAATAACGATCAGTGTTGAATTTATAAGTACTAGTGGTCCCGCAGTAGTCGAAATTCGACTATAATTAATTGAAAGTGTAAGTTTGTACAATATTATGATTCTATTTGCAAATACTATTATACTTCTATAATCACAAATTTTGCCAAGACTACACTATAGAAAAATACTAATAAAGACAAACAATATTTAATCTATACTCAATTTGACCACAGACTTTAAGCAATAAGAAAAGCTTGACAATAAATAAATAGTATGCATGCGTGTGTGCATCAAATGCATGGTAGTGTGTGTAATGTTTTTTTTTATTGATTTAATGTATTTTTGTGACATAATTTAAAAAAATATTAACATTCTGCCCTCCTTCTCTATATTCTCTATAAGTGTGTAAATTCCATACTCCTCCGTCCGCGCAATTTTCGTTAGAAAGGGATACAAAGTTTTTCCTTCATGTATTAATATATAGATTAACACACACACACAATTATAATTGGTCACGGTTATTTCGAAATTCGATATCGCAAATGTCAAAATGGCGACGTCAAAGGAGCAATATTTGATACGCGGCGGAACGTAAAAACGTATTCGACAATCAAAAATGTAAAACAAATAACGAGCTCCCAACAAGGGATTCATTGCGACGTTACACATTCTACAAATTGACAAGAACGGAAACAATTTGCCTGCGAGAGTAACCGCAGTCGGGACGGTCCAGCGCACAAGCGAAAGCGATAATATACATATAACGCTTTTGGGGTTTCACGCGATAAGTAGATTTAAAGGCCGTTTTTATCTACAACGCAAATCGTAAGGACCTCTTATGAGTCCGCGCGGGTAGGTACCACTACCCTACCTATTTCTGCCGTGAAGCAGTAATGCGTTTCGGTTTAAAGGGTGGGGCAGCCGTTGTAGCTGTACTGAGACCTTAGAACTTATATCTCAAAGTGGGTGGCGCATTTATGTTGTAGATGTCTATGGGCTCCAGTAACCACTTAACATCAAGTGGGCTGTGAGCTCGTCCACACATCTAAGCAATAAAAAAAAACCGTAGATTTTCATAGAATTGAAGATATTTGAATAGGAGCTCCGTAATCTCGTTTTGCTCAACTCAATTAATAAATTAACAAAATGAAACGTATCTTTATGTAGTTAAAGTAGTTAATTATGATTATTATTATTTTAGGGGTATCAAAAAAATAAAATGATAAAACAAAAAAAAACAAATGTGTGCAATTCACACGTGGTAGAAGTGAAACCTTCCAAAATTAAAATACAATTATCCTAAACGTCTTAAGTATATGTAAAATTTTGTCATTAGTAAATAATTGTAAGGTAGCGCCCTCTGTGAATTGATATTTTAATTTCACGTATAATCCTAAATTAAAATTCACTACAAGAGCTTTCATACACACGTTAGTATTAAAAAATCAGATGGCGCTGTATTAAATAGTATGTATATTTCTGTCTCATTCTTTGCTGGCTTCATCCTACACATTTTTGTATTTGTGTCTCTTACCTGTCGTTTTTTCCGTTGCATCCGGTTTGAAATCACAACGATTCTAAAGAAGTTTTCACTTCAAAAAGTCAAAAATACATGAACTTTTTAATGAAACTAAAACTTACTTTGCAATTTAAAATTGGCATGCAAAGAATACGTCATACGTAATTGTAGCGCGCGAGTCGTTTAAACAAAATTGTTATGAAATCAAACAACGCCTCTAACATAGACCAACACCGAAGCAAGTTAGAGAAGCCACGACAGTGGAGCAGTTTCTCTAGAGCTTAATTAGCCTTTAACTAAATGGCAACGGTGTCCGTTGTGTACAGCACCAGATTAAGCTCGACTTTTGACTTAAGCTTCAGTATCTATTATCTTTGATCTCCACTAGATTGGACGTCATCAAAACTTCTTTTATGACTCAACGACTCAAGGGTAGGAGACTAACTTTAATGAAATCAGCAGACGTCTTTTGGATAATGATTATGGACCACAGTTATTTAGATAACTGCGAGAATTAACCCGAAAAATGTTGTCTTCAGCGCCGGTGGTTGTGCGTATTATGAGCCAGTGTATATTAAATATTTCCTATTTCCATATAGAGGTCTGAGTTGGACGTAGCCTCTTCTCTGACCCCTGATCCGACGGCGGCAGAGAGGTGTAAAAATAACTCTATTTCACAAGCTCCATCACTTCCTTCTACGACATGGAAAGCCCAGAAGTCGAGTATTGCCTTCAAGAATCTCGAATGCACTTAATGTTCGTAATGGGAAAGCAAGCTTGCGGCTCGTCTAATGTTAACGGAGCTTATAAATATCACAATGTGAATGTCATCACTTGATATAAAAAATATAACTTATAGAACGCTCTAAGCCTTTAGCCTGATTTCTTATTACCCGATGTTATTCTTTCGTTATCTATACATTAATACGTGAAGCAAAAACTTTGTATCCCTTTTTACGAAAATTACGCGGGCGGAGGAGTTTGAAATTTTCCATACTTATAGAGAATATAGAAAAGAATTGCACAATGCTAATATCTTTTTAAAATAATGCATAAAAAATACATTAAATCAATAAAGAAAACATTACACACACTACGGTGTATTTGATACACACACATACACTCTTTGTTTATTGTCAAATTTTTGTTATTGCTTAAAGTCTGTAGCCAAATTGAGAATAGGTTAGTATTGTTTATCTTTAATATAACGAGTATTTGTCTATAGTATAGTCTTGGCGAAATCTGTAACAATAGGATAATAATGTTGAAATTTATAATTTAAATTAATTATAGTCGAATTTCGACTACTGCGGGACCACTAGTGTAAATAGTTCATGAATACGCCGTGTTTTTAAAGAGTTTCGGCAATCACTTAACATCAGATGCATCGTGAACTCCTTCATCCATCAACGAAAAGTATACAAAATATGAAAGCCATTACGGTGATGATAAATTATAAGAGGTGTGCCATTGAATTTTATAGCTGTACTTGTTCAAAAAAAGCGTGAAAAATTACTATTGTGCGATAAAATATATGGGTGAGTTATAAAATGAAAATTACTTATGGAATGGGCCTGAGCTGAGATATTTCATGGGATCAAAAAAAAAATAGTCAAGAAAACGGAGAGAACGCACGCACATCATTTCAGGTAATGAACTTTTTCTTTTAAATACATTTTTTTAAATACAAATTTAGTTACATTTTTCTAGTTATCCCTTCTATGGTCGGTCGTAAACTCTCAATCTAATTATGTTGTGATGATCTTGACCACACATACATACACCCTGGCAACATGAGGTGTGAGCTCTTTTACATTAAATTCAAGGTATGAAAATCGAATCTAAGATCGTGTAATAAAAATGAAACCAGCAAAATTATAATTTGCGTAATTACTGGCGGTAGGACCTATTGTGAGTCCGCGCCGGTAAGTACCACAACCCTGCCTATTTCTGCTGTGAAGCAGTAATGCGTTTCGCCTTGAAGGGTGGGGCAGCCGTTGTAACTATACTGAGATCTTAGAACTTATATCTCAAGGTGGGTGGCGCATTTACGTTGTAGATGTCTATGGGCTCAAGTAACCACTTAACACCAGGTGGGCTGTGAGCTCGTCCACCCATCTAAGCAATAAAAAAAACGTGTGGCACTCGGGAACTGCCGCGGTAAAGCTATTGCATAGCATTTTTTATCAACTTATGCAATTATAATTAGACAATGATAATTTAATATTAAAACAATAATAAAACAAGACCACGCTATATTAAACATTAATAAAAGCAAAACCTTAACTGTCCCCTTCACACTCATAAGCTAGAGTGCGCGAGAGAGAGATGGGCAGACTTTTCGTGATGCGCTTGCAGTGTGACGTCACGTCACGCGCTTATTCACAAACACTAAACAAGCGCAACGTGTGAATGTGTTGAACGCGAGCTACATGGTAGGCGGAGTGAGGGGTGTAAGGTTTTTTCGTTACGGAATTTCATGATTACAGTAAGCCGCGCTCAAGGTCCGCGATAAAAGCTATGCAATAGCTTAAAAATAAAATACTCCAAAACTCAAAATCAAACACCAGCTCCTTAGAAGCTCACTAAATCAAACCAGTGGCCGTTGCTACACGCAGAATCAAAAATACAACAGATTACATTGGAAAATCCACCACTCGTTCTCTAAAACATTGATGGCGTTATTCTGTATTTCATCAAATTACATAGCGAATAAAGGAAGTGATAAATGAACGGCGTAATGTAGATTCACAGGAGAGCGAAAGGGACAGAGGAAAATTCGTTACCGTCGGAATGTTAAGAGTTAAATCTTGGAATAAAAGGTGGTCCTTCGCGTCAGCAGAATACAGGCTTCGTCTCGGCTCCGTAATGAAGTCATCACTACAGAATAGGGGGTAATTTCTGCCGAAAATGCCAAACGCAAAAGGTTTTTCCGTTATCTAAGATCGACTTGTGTGATTGCAGTTTTTTTTTTCTTTTTCTTCAATGCAATTTTCTGGGCAAGCGGATCGGTTTTCAGCTAATGCGCTTATTCAAATCATTGTATTAAAGCAATGATGTTTACTGAAAGTATAATTCAAAACTGTGGTTAAAGATAATGGATAAATACATCATATATGATGTTTAAAAATTGATTTGCCCGCATGAATAACAAACCGAACTAACAATTAATGTCATCTTTGGTCAGATATTAGAGCGATGTTATAAAATTACTATATTGTCATCGGTTTTTGATGCGTGTGCAAATTTCCGAGTTAAATCCACGTCTTGAAATTAGTGAAAATAACTCAAAGATTCCGTTACATATAAATAAACATGCACACAAACACTATATAAGTAATCCAGGTACCTAATAATAAAGACGTGGAATAATCTTTTTACTGGTGGTAGGACGTCTTGTGAGTCCGCACGGGTAGGTACCACTAAATTGACAATTTCTGCCGTGAAGCAGTAATTCGTTTTGTTTCGAAGGATGGGGTAGCTGTTGCACTGTCAAAAGTAACATTAAAACTCGTGTATCAAGGTGAGTAGGTACGTCGTAGATGTCTATAGGCTCCGGTAACCGCTTAGCACCAGGTGAGCCATGAGCTCGTACACCAATCTAAGCAATAAAAAATCAAAGAGTGACGTCATCAAATCTGAAAAATAACCAAAACATGATAACGGTTTGTAAGCTTTTAAAACGGTAATGAGGGTACTTGTCAATTTAAAGAAGTGACTGAACATAATGGTTAATGAAATTGTTATTGCTACAGTTGGCGTGTAAAAGAGACAAGAAGACTCTCCCAATATGTACAATTGATTTTATTTCTGTCATTTATATATCTATTGCTGGGCCCCTTTAGAAATAAATTTTATTATTGTTAAAAATATTATTCATATTCAACTGAAATAGTTGCGTATAACCAATAAACAACACATAAAAAAAATTACGTAATAAAATGACAATAGTCTGCGAAGACAAATAACAATGAAATTATTTTGTCGAGCCATATAACGAACAATTGCGCTGCGCTTATTTTCAGTCCAAGTGATATTTTAACAACGTACAATCCGGCTCTGGATCATGCTTCTCTTTCTGAAAGTATGTCTTTCTTCAAACGAGGCTTAAAAAGCAGCTTGGCTGTGCCACTGCCGCTGCAGATCTTCACGAGAGATGATGACCACATCAGACAACCTATTCGTTCGTCTGCCTCCGAAGAAATTAAAATAATCGGAATACCTTGGTAGGACATTGAAATAATCGGAATACCTACTTGTGGTAGGACTTCTTGTGAGTCGGCGCGGGTGGGTACCACCACCCTGCCTATTTCTGCCGTGAAGCAGTAATGCGTTTCGGATTGAAGGGTGGGGCAGCCGTTGTAACTATACTTGAGACCTTAGAACTTATATCTCAAGGTGGGTGGCGCATTTCCGTTGTGGATGTCTATGGGCTCCAGTAACCACTTAACGCCAGGTGGGCTGTGAGCTAGTCCACCCATCTAAGCAATAAAAAAATAATAAAAAAAAAGCCTCATAAATAATAATAAACTTTAAACAAACAAAAACTCAATTAAATGGAAAATCAAAGCAAAGTGCTCTATCTCCCTCTGAAACGGAAGAAAGTAATCTGTCAAGCGTAGCGTTCGATGTTTGAATCGTACAAAAGACTTATCTACAACGAGTATCTAAGCAGAGGGGTCTCGCTGATGATGATAACTCTTTCCACCGAACAACACAATTGTACTGGAAATATTGAGGCATACAGCTCATGTATTTTATCAAGAGATGCAATAAAAAAAAAATGCAAACGATTTTTATTATTATCAAGCAAGCGTCTCTCAATTATGATTCCTAAATATAATCTGAGCATATGCCATAATCGGTCTATTTATATTAGCTTAAATAAACAGACTTTTTCATAGCCTAACTGATTTAGTACGAAGTGAAATGTGGGCTGATCTGCGCATCTATAGCATAAAGATGTGTGGTGTCGTGGTACACCGGATAGGAACGAAGTTCCTTATTATAAAAATATTAATTTTAAGTTCTATTCGATGTATAAAGAAAATAAAACTGGAGATATCGCAACAACCCACGGTCATTCGGTAACGTGCGAGCTTATTGTAGTGCACTTCATTCACGTTTGTTTGCATAAGAGTTAGTGTATTGCGCAAACGAACGCTCTGAGATCGTGGTCAATCGATGATAAAAAAATATCTTATTTTTTGTACGTTATTACAAAGTTAAGTTGTATACTGTATGCATTACTAATTTGTACGTTATTACACAATTAAGTCATACACTGTGTGCATTACTAATAAAAATCTTACGTTACGGACGTTTTTTCCCGGTTAGCTTACCCCTCCGCATCGTTTCGTTCGTTCGCATTCGTTCCAAAAAAATAGACTAACTGAAGCTGTGTGCCGCCACCATATCACGTCTAAAACAAGCATATTAATGAAAATTGATAATATTGGAGAAGTTACACCAAAGTTCGCGATAGATTGTCTCGCAGAGTTCATTATGCGAGAAATTAAACGCCGCCCCCGAACTTCTGAGCGATAAGATCCTTATCTTTATAGTCGATGTTATCGGAGTACTGTCTTTTGTGAGTTTCAGAAATTAAACTGAGTATGCGACTTCGAAATATGTTTTGGGATGTTTTGAAAGCATTTTCTGAAACCTCACGGGTTCGACCTCAATACCTGCTTCTGTGGCGCAGCTAGAGTTGACAGCCATTTTACAACACCATTGAAGCTTGGATCTTACGTCGTAGAGTCTTTGACGTTCTATAGACTCCAGTAACTATCCCTCCAGGCCAGGTCCTAAGTGGATATGTCAATCCGAATTACAATATCTTTATAGTATACTAGCGACCCGCCCTCGCTTCGCTTCGGAAACATTAAAACACACATGAAACCAAAAATAAAAAATAAAAAAAAGTAGCCTATGTTCATCAGGGACAATGTCGGCTTCTAATGGAAAAAGAATTTTTCAAATCGGTCCAGTAGTTTCGGAGCCTATTCGAAACAAACAAACAAACAAATCTTTCCTCTTTATAATATTAGTATAGACATATAATTCAATTTAATTATTATGGGAGGGAATTCATCATGAAAAATCATACACCAAGAAACCTTTCTTTTCTCAATCGACTGCTTATCTGCATGTTGTTCTTCGGACAAACTTATCTTTAAAATGTCTTGATTAAGATTTTTTGACACTTAATCGCCCAAAATCGAATCACCACTCAACGTGACTAGATCAAGAGATTCACCTCTTACACTTTCACGGCAATTAGCACCAGCATTACGATCTAAAACAGACACCAACTTAAAAAAAAACATTTAACGAACAAAAGCAATAAAGATGGTCCGTAACAAGCGACAACATGACGTACAGTCATAACAAGAGCTTAATAGTCATCTGCAGAGCATTACAGCTATCGTCGGATCAGTCTTATTGTCTTAGTCGCGTTGTGAATGCCGCGCTTCATTCAACGTAACGGGACAATTATCGTTTTGAACAGTGCGTGCGTTTTATCGCCAACTTTACAATAACTAACAATGATTTGAAGCGCAAAGAATAGAGGAACATTTTCGGTACAGTCGGAATAGTATGCTACTTTTTTTTTGCTTAGATAGGTGGACGAGCTCACAGCCCACCTGGTGTTAAGTGGTTACTGGAGCCCATAGACATTTACAATGTAAATGCGCCACCCACCTTTAGATATAAGTTCTAAGGTCTTTAGTATAGTTACAACGGCTGCCCCACCCTTCAAGCCGAAACGCATTACTGTTTCACGGCAGAAATAGGCGGGGCGGTGGTACCTACCCGTGCGGACTCACATATGGTCCTACCACCAGTAAAACTTTATGAAAACTTTATGGTAACTTTATGAAAACTGATTATTTTTATTCTAATACCAGAAAAATGTATCTAAGAACTTCTGGTTACATTCATCTTTCTAGTGGTAGGGCGTCTTGTGAGTCCGCACGGGTAGGTACCACCAACCTGCTTGTTTCTGCCGTTATACTGTATAACTGAGACCTTAGAACTCATATCTCAAGGTCCCCCCTACCTTTTACATTTATGCATAGGCGGCATTTACGTTGTTTATGGGCTTCGGTAACCACTTACTGGTGGTAGGACCTCTTGTAAGTCCGCGTGGGTAGTTGCCGTGAAGCAGTAATGCGTTTCGGTTAGGGTAGCCGTTGTAACTATACTGAGATCTTAGAACTAATATCTCAAGATGGGTGGCGCATTTACGTTGTAGATGTCTATGGACTCCAGTAACCACTTAACACCAGGTGGGCTGTGAGCTCGTCCATCCATCTAAAAAGAAAAAAACTAACATTTAAATTAAGCTATGAACAGAAAACCATAAATATATTTGATAGAGGGCACCATTCAATTTTAGAATTAAATTATAAGTTCAGGCTACAAACTACTGTAGTTAAATTGTATATGAAACACGGACTGAACCTTAATCGAGCATATCTGATCATGAAGTAAGTAATAAAGCGTTGGAGGTAAACAAGTAACATTAATAGCGTACATGTTGGACGATGTCACGTACTTAATATGGCAGCATGATACACATGGGCATTTAGTTCGACCAGTTTATTTGTTAACATGCCGGATTCACAAAATTGTAATCAACTTACGCTACTCAAACTCGATTTTTGAAGTGAATCTTCTTTAGGCGCATGGGGGTAAAATTTTTACAGAACGTCACGCAGGTATGCAACGGAAGTGACGTCAAACTACTATTGAAATTAAGTACTTGTCAAATGTCAGCAGTAGTAGTTGTTGTATTTTTCCAACTGGAAAGGCAAATGTATCATACCATACAGCCTATTTTTTTTTTTTTTTTTGTGAAAAATTTTAATAGGAATTGAAATGAAATGAAAAGAATTTGGAACATTAATCAAATAGCATGAAATTAAATTAGTCAATTCAATTGGCAAAATATTAGTCATTTACAATTTAGAAATCTAAACATAATGTGACTGTCAACACTGAGGTTTGAGATTGACATTTGACAGACTTTTGGCGGGAACATATCTTCCTTTTTCCCTTCCTCTAAGTCTTGGAAATCTAAAGTTTTAGGTTTGTATAAATATAAGCAAAACTTATAAATTACTTCGCCAAAAAAGTTTCACTTCTGACATGTGTACTTTGTACGCACGCACTTTTTTTATCTGTTAAAAAAAAAAAAAAGGTCTTAGTAGTAATTCTTGAAAATAATTATGGTTTTTGTAGTTCAAAGACGTTGTAAAGATAATTACATAATGCCGTAAATTTATTTTTTCACTTATAAATAAAACTATCAGTGTTGAAGTTGATCCTGTATAAAAATTTTGCCAAATCTGAATTCACCTAGTGATCATTTATGAAAATTTGAATTTTGAAAAGAAAATAGTATGTTAATATGTACTTACTATTCAGATTCTATATGTGTAACTTGCTTTTTCGTTTTTACGCTTTTGTTTTCGTTATATTTGAGTTTATTTAGATAACTATATATGTTAATGTATATATCTGGTACATAGACTATTCTGCTCTCAAATAATAGAAAACTCTATTTTATTCAGACTCGAACTAATCAGAAGGTTCTAGGTTTCAACCCTACGAATTTGTTTGTGTGTGAAGGAATCTTTAAGCATAATTTTCAGCGACTTCTAACATCAAGGACCGAGTGCAATACAACAATTTTATAACTTCACGTTAATATCCATGAGGGTCAACTAAAAATTAATATCCTCCTTTTTCATACAGCTGATATCGATGGCAATACTCCTTACAATACTCTTCAAACCTGTTTCTTTTAGTTTTTCAACTACATATATTTATATTTATGTGTGTTCACCGCGAACTTCGTCATTTTGGACCAATTTTAATTATTATTATTTTGTTGAAAGGTTATTATACTATCTATGGGCGCCATTGTTAAGTTGAATTAATGTGTTTTAGTCTTGAAGTCAGTTAAACATTTCTTTCTGAAATTATAAGTACTCTACGTTTATTATAACCGTGTGTAATACTTGTAACTTTCAATATTGATAGCAAACCTGTTGGTGATAGTTTAAAATAGTTCAGAGCTGATGGCGATTACGTACCTCTTACGTGAAATGCTTCATCTTACATAAACGGTGAAGACCTTAATTTGTAAATACTAGAAACACAATTTGGAAATGGGTAAAAAGCATTTGTGTCTTTCTGTCATATCCGTGATAGAATTCGTAAGTGTTGTCGAAATTATTAAATTTGAATGTTTGCTTTTCGACAGGAAGAGGCAAGTTTAAAGGTACCAACCAATTAGGACCCATAACAAGCTCTACTGCCACTAGAACTTAGCGAAGGCCAGGGTTACAATGAAACCAATCTTACAAGAACTAAAGGTTTAGTGAAACCCGAAATAGAAAGAAAAGTAATTCAGTGGACCACTGAGATTCTCGCTGGATCTTCTCAGTGAATCACGAACCATATCCGGTGGTAGATTCTGCGAAGCACTGCTCTTGCTAGGCCTAGTGTTAGCAATTTCTCTCAGGTTGAGCTCGTGAGCTCATCTACCCGTCTGAGCATAGCCGAAAACCCCCCTAGGCTACCAGCGAATAGATAGGGGGGGAAATGACGTCGAATATGAAAAATTTGTTTGTTTGTTTCCTTTGCTTGTCTTGCGGTGGCTGCTTTGAAAAAATAAAACCGATCATAATAATCCTAAACAGGTTCGTAGATGAATAAATTATTGTATTTATTTAGTGTCTTCCAGGAAAGTCAACGACGATTTGGCATGGTTCCCCTCCTGGCGCATAGCCAACGAGAGAAAGTTCCAAAGACATTGGCCCACCGAATTTGTTTGCACCGAAATATCCTGGTGGGCCCGAGCCAAGAAACTGAAATGGAAAGTTTAATGTAAACATCGTGAATTGATAGGGTCTCCGGGTATAAATGAAGGAACAAGTTTCGATGGATATTTTTTTGAGGTTATGCGCTCGAAAAACGATCGACCGTTCCCTGTGTCCGTGTGTCTCGTGTTTAATGTTTTGAAAACATGACTATAACATTTTATTCGATGTGTTTTTACACTGAAAATAAATTACGCTTCGATTTCTATTGGTGAGGGATTTTTGCTGCAGTATTAGTGAAATTCAAAAAATTATTGGCGGAGCTTGGAAAACCACGTGGTCCAATACCACACCTATTCCGACGACCAACAGACTTTTGATTCTCGTAAGATTGTTTTCATTGTAACTCTGGCCTTCGCTAAGTTCTAGTGGCCGCAGAGCTTATGGGTCCTAATTGGTTGGTGCCTTTAAACTTGCTTATTCCTGTCGAAAAGCAAATATATCAATTTAAAAATCTCAACAACACTTACAAGTTGAAATGAGAGACTCCATCTTGATATCTGAAGGTGGGAAGCAGCATCAACGTTGCGATGCCTATAGTCCATGGCAAACGTTTAAAACCAAACGGATCATCACCTCCCTACTCAAGTGAAACAACAAGAGGAAATTTTCAGACTCACGAAGTCTTATTATAAGATGGGCTTGCTATACATGCTAGACGGTAGCGGGAACCCATAATCATTAAAATGACATTGATTCATATCTAAAATTTCTTCGTGGAAAAAATACCCATAATTGTATTATTTGTCCATCCAACCAGACTTACAGTATGTCCTAATACCACTACTTAAAATAGTACTACCAGTGTAATAAGGTTAGGAATTACTAAATTAGACAGAAAAATAAGTGAAAATGCTATTATGAATAGACGATAGATAATCCGTAGCTTGAGAGGTCCACAGTTGCCTACACATATCTTCTCACTGAAAGCCGAAATTCTTATTAACAATTAGAGGATCAAAAAAATATGTACACACGGAGTTACCATTCGCTTGTCGCTCCCTTTATATGCGAAGTCCTACGACCTCTCCGTGCTAGGCACCAATTATATCGCCAAAACATGAGTGTGTACTTATTCTATCTCAACAAACTCCACCAAATATGAAGCTAATTAATAAAACAGGTAATGTAAAATAATATACGGAATGCTAATAAAGCGATTGTTGGTAGCGCCAACACCTGAAACTTATCTAGGGATGGATAAAAGTATCAAACAAATATCCTTATTATACAAACGCTGTTTGTCTCTACTATTGACAAAAGTAATATATAATACTAGCGACCCGCCCTCGCTTCGCTTCGGAAACATTAAAACACACATGAAACCAAAAAATAAAATATAAAAAAAAAATAAAAAAAAGTAGCCTATGTTCATCAGGGACAATCTCGGCTTCTAATGGAAAAAGAATTTTTCAAATCGGTCCAGTAGTTTCGGAGCCTATTCGAAACAAACAAACAAACAAATCTTTCCTCTTTATAATATTAGTATAGAAATCACACTGAACAATCCTAATCTATATGGATAGAATTGAAACGTTCATAAAAAAAAACGTTTGGAAATTACAAACAAAGCTGATATATTAATTATAGCTTCTGTAGACCGTGGCTACATAAGTTCCTCAATATTTGAACAACGACTTATAAAAATAATGTGTGTAAAGGATATATTTTATATATAAATATTTTTAAATCGGCCAGAGCATACTTATTACCTCGGCACAGTTAAGACGACAGTTGCACGATATCACGTAATGTATCGCAGCAACGTGGGAAATGAGACGCCTATATGAGTGAGCTGACGCGCACTGAATCTGTCCTTAGGTTGATGATACGGGAAGAAAAAAAGTGTGTGTGTGTGTGCAAGTCACACACAGTAACAGTGAAACTTATAAATAAAATATAGATATAGATATACTGACTATCCCACTACACAGGAGCATACATACGGACAATGCTTATTAGACGATCGTGGGGATGCTACGAAGAGTCGCACAAAGAGGAGACCGAGAACGTCTAACGTGTTCTATCTCATTCTCTCGCCGGCTGAATCCTATACATTTATGTGTTATTTTGGACACATAAATGTATAGGATAGGACGTCTCTATGGACTTATTTTTTCGTTTCATCGAGTTTGAAATCACAACGATTCTAAAGAAGTATCCCTTCAAACACTTATTAACATATCGTTACTATCAAAAAAGCAAACATTTGTAAATGATTACCTTTGAGTTTCCTATTCCTTTTGATTTCGATGCCAATTAGTTGATACCCTCCGCTGCTATATTTATATGGTAACATTGAAATTCTTCCAAATATTGTCATTCGTGAATATATTTTCTGGAAATAAAGAGAAAATTTCAAAGTTTGATCTTATTAAATAATTAAAATTCTTCTAAATCGCTTCATCCACCCGTTCCGCTTGTCACGAAAAACGCATTACGTTCATAGCAAAGGTGCGCCCGCTCGTTCTGGTTCTAAACAGAAGTTATGGTGTTAAGTAATGGCCTGTGTTACGCACACGCGTTTCGCTTTATGCGCTCGTAAAAACGCTACATTGTCACTAACGTGCTCGCACCTTTGTCACGAGATATTGGACCGATGTTTTATTTGATGTTTATGTTAAATAATGATATAAATTAGGACGCTACGTTGTGAAAGAGCAAACGAAAAATGAAGTATAAAACCTGGAAGTGACAAATAAACTGAACTGAACTTAACTAGATTGAAACCGATGAACTTCTTGAATGCAATAAAAATCTATTTAAATTTACCAAAAATTCAAAATGTATTGCAAAATTTTACTTTTTTCGTTGATGTAATTGTTTGGTCACACAAATAGCTGGTGGTACTAATAGCAGAGAACGATTACTAGCTGACTCGTGCCATCTCTGCAACGCCTTGATACTCGATACGACATCCCTAGAATTATCGAGAATATTCCACACAAGTCGAGTATTATGCGTTTCCGCTATCTGACAATAGATGGCGTTGCACTTATCGATCTTTCTCTGGCGTCACGTTGTCTTCGCGTATGATGAATCGCGTATCATTATTGTTATTGCCTTCCATAGTAATAGTAATTAAGACCCACATTTCCAATGAATTCCATTTATTACATTTCAACTATACCTAGTCAGGTCATAAGTATTGTCACACAGTAAAAACTTTTCTTTTAGAATGCTGGCCACAAAAAAGTTTATTGAATTCGAATTTCGAATTGTTCACGAAAATAAAAACGTATACTTTTAGAATTTTACTCATTTTTAAATATGGAGTGGACGCTTAAAGAAGACCGTGTTGCAGTTATTGCGTTGCATCGTTGCGGTTACGCGCCAATTCAAATTTTTAACATACTGAAAAATTTGAATATAACCAAAAGATTCGTTTATCGTACCATCAAACAATACAATGAAGACTCTAGTGTAGATGACAGGTCAAGAAGTGGTCGCCCTCGGTCTGTTAGGACTCCAGCAGTGATAAAAGCTGTGAAGGCGCGAATTCAAAGAAATCCCAAACGTAAGCAGAAACTGTTGGCCCTTCAGATGGGGTTAAGCAGAACCACGGTGAAAAGGGTGTTAAATGAAGACTTAGGGCTTCGGGCATATCGAAGAAAAACAGGACATCGTTTGAATGCTCGTCTAATGGACCTGAGACTGAAGAGATGCCGCGCTTTGTTGAAGCGGTACGCGGGAAAAAAATACCGGGAAATACATTTTTCGGATGAAAAAATTTTTACCGTAGAAGAGAGCTACAACAAACAAAATGATAAGGTGTACGCACACAGTAGTGAAGAAGCGAGCAACCGTATTCCGCGTGTCCAACGAGGTCATTTTCCATCCTCGCTCATGGTATGGTTGGGAGTTTCTTATTGGGGCTTAACAGAGGTACATTTTTGTGAGAAAGGTGTAAAAACGAATGCAGTTGTGTATCAAAATACAGTCCTGACGAACCTTGTGGAACCTGTTTCTCATACCATGTTCAATAACAGGCACTGGGTATTCCAACAAGATTCGGCGCCAGCTCATAGAGCGAAGAGCACACAAGACTGGCTGGCGGCGCGTGAAATCGACTTCATCCGGCACGAAGACTGGCCCTCCTCCAGTCCAGATTTGAATCCGTTATATTACAAGATATGGCAACACTGGAGGAAAAGGCGTGCTCAAAGTCTCATCCCAATTTGGAGTCACTCAAGACATCCTTGATTAAGGCAGCCGCCAATATTGACATGGACCTCGTTCGTGCTGCGATAGACGACTGGCCGCGCAGATTGAAGGCCTGTATTCAAAATCACGGAGGTCATTTTGAATAAACTTTAATGTCATAAGAATCTATGTTTTGTTAAGTTCATTTTGGTATATGAATGGTTACATAATGAATAAACTTGTTTCAATTATTTTACATTAAACATGTGACAGAATTTATGACCTGACTAGGCACAATAATAACAACACAGAGTTCGGCTGCTCGAGCCGAAATGTATTGTGCGACAATAGTCACTCGTATTTATAGTAGAAAAACGGCGGTACCTTAGCCATACATTCTCTTGAATACCGTCTTAAGCAATTGTTAAATGGGTAACATTAAGGAAACCGTCAAACTCTGACTAATCCTAGTCAACCAAATAGTAATGTTGCGCTGATGTATATATATTATCCATATAGTATATATATTATCCATGTATTCTGAAAACCGCTCAAATCCAGTACATCAACAGCAGTCAACATAAAATACAGACCACATTATAATTACAAAGTAACAGTACAAAGTTATTCCAGACCTGACAAACATTTATTTTGAGTCAGATCAACATGAAACGGATTAAGCACACTCTTAACTTAAAGCGTAAAGTTAATTAAGTTAGATTTGGTTGCCGGGGCCAAACAAACAGGTCGTCGGTGCAAATAGAACCACGTTCGGTACATACAACCAGACTGTTCTAAATAACAAGATAATTTATTTTTTTTAGATTTTTTTTGTTGATTGGCAGATTAGCTCGTTACTCACTTGATTCTAAGTAGTTATAGGAAACCGCGTACCTATCTCACTTAGTGAATACTACTATCACCCTTAAGATATAAGGTCAAATATTAATAAGTATTGGAAAAAAAAATTGTTTTTTTTTTAATTCAGACCAATTTTAGAAACATAATTAAATATTTTTATTTAAATTCACTGTGGTATATCTTTAATTATTAATAAATAAAAATATCGCTTTTCTAGATGCTTATATCATAATGGTACAAAGAAAGCGGAGTCGTTACCTAAAATTATTTTTCCTTCGAACCTTATAACAAAACTAACATTTGAATCATACAAGCAATAAATGAAAATATAGGATAGAATATCTGTTTTAATAAAGTGAATGATGACGTCATTTGAAGACGAACTAAGATCGAACATATTTGATTAAAACCATTGGTTATTTAAGATAATTTTTCATTCAAAATTGGTTTTCTGTAATCAGCTAGCCTTTTCCGCGAAATGGTTTCTCAAACCAAAGAAAATTTAAGAAAAGGGCCAATGCCCATCGTTTTGTATAATCAATCTAAGCTTCGAATTGGGATGAATAACTGCTTTACGGCGGAAGCGTAATTTTGGTGTGTATGGGTTTTTTATTTGATTATGTTTAACTTTGTTTACTAGTATGGACAGACGTAAACCAATGTACGGGATGCAGTAATCACTTAACCCCAGGTATGTCATGAGATCATTCACCTGTCTACGCAATAAAAGAAAGATTAATAAGGTTATGTATGTATACCACAGCCAGAACCAGACGAATCTAATGAAACCTCATAATCTCATCTTTCAAAAGCTTTAGACGGTGGAACGTGCCAAACAATTAGCCGTACGCTGACGTCCATGCATGAGCGTCGGTCACAACTTAATATCAGGTGGGTCGTCTATAAAGGAAATAAAAAAAAACTATTTTACAAAGTTTACTCTATTTTATTCACAATGATTTATAAAAAATATATAATAAAAATATGTTATTTTTTGTACGTTATTACAAAGTTGAGTCGTACACTGTGTGCATTACTAATAAAAATCTTACGTTACGGACGTTTTTTCCCGCTTAGGGTACCCCTCCGCATTGTCCGATAAGGAACTTCGTTCCAATATAAAAAAACAGCTCTCGAAAAACATTCTCCTCCACATTTGACAGTCGGACAAAAATAACAACGGAACCGGCAATGTAATCAAAAATAAAACACCAAATTACTTTTTAACAAAAGAGTTTAGGCACCTCGAGTTAGGCGACCGGCACTGAAAAACAAGCGACAATAACAAAGCTATTAATTGCCGCTTTAATAAAAACACTCGTTCGTAATAACCACACAAAAAGACACTTCGGGAGCGTGAATCACAGCGACCGCTTGCGTTTAATTACGAAAAATTTAATTACACAAATTACGAAATCACCGCTTCGCCTGAATTGTCTTTAGAGGATGTCGTCCTAAGGCGGTTTTGTCCACGATCAATCCAATACACTATAACAAAACTACCTTTAATAGTCACTCGGCCTTCCCATTTCATCCGTTTGATACGATAGGATTTTAAAATCACTCGGAATGCAACACTTGGGCTATAAAACTCCAAGCTTGGAGTCGGACACTAATAGATAAGTGAAGATTTTGACACGCCAAAAAAAACACACACACAATTATTACATCTGTGCAATTCACATGTGGTAGAAGTGAAAACTACAAAAATTTTGTTTTCAAGATAATGAGACGAATGTAAAATTTTGGGAAGAAGTTAATGGTAAGTTTGAATAATAATAATAGTGATACAAAGTTTGATAATTATTTTACATTTTATTCGTATATATTACATAAATTTATTTAGAATATATTAACTACGAATATTAGGTACGGAGCACAAAGAGAACCACGAATATAAGTAACACTGTAAAATGCTTCCTATCTCACTTTCACCCACGTTAAATCTTTTGAATTTATGTGTCTGTCTCTTTTTCCTGCCGCTTTTTCGTTTCATCGACTTTCGAATCATAACGAAGCCAAAGAAGCTTCAGTTCACTTCAAAAAACGTAAATAATTTTCAATTGTTGCGTTCACATATAAATAAAGTAGTGGGTTTTGGCGCCTTCGAGCACGTGGACAAACACCCCGGGACCGAGCAAATAATGCGAGTGTCACGAGGCGGGAGTCGGGGGAGGGGTGCCCGAAAAATAAATACACAATCTCCACCGCACATATACACACATTTCGACGCTGTAATGTGTTTGCGGTTTGTACAACGGACGATTTTATTTCTTGTAACGAACGCTTCTAACGTGGACAGCGGGGACTGTATGTGTACTCTGACATAAAAGCAGTTAAAAATACAACGTGTCTCTGTCGCGATATTTGTTGAGGATTTGAAAGCGTCGCCGTGATAAATGAGGTCCTTGGCTATTCGAAGTTAATAATACAGACTTTGTTGTAGTAAGTCAACATTGTTGACCAGCTTGCTTATTGCTTGCGTGTCACACATATGGTTTTATGAAAAGACCATCGCGCTCTATGGTGGTTCTTTGAACGACAATTTGACCGGTGACCAGTCGTTTAAAATCTCATAAAAGCGTACAGAGAACAGTGTACATTTTATTGCACACTAAAACGGGAACAACAGTTAATTGTGAAGACAAAGATACTAAAGTAGTGGACTTTGTTTGGAAAACGACGGTAGTTGCTTCTTCAAAACCAAGTCGAACTGATGGTTAAATTAGGATGTACAATTTTTTTCATTTTATTTTTATTGCTTAGATGGGTGGACAAGCTCACAGCCCACCTGGTGTTAAGTGGTTACTGGAGCCCATGGACATCTACAACGTAAATGCGCCACCCACCTTGAGATATAACTTCTAAGATCTCAGTATAGTTACAACGGCTGCCCCACCCTTCAAACCGAAACGCATTACTGCTTCACGGCAGAAATAGGCAGGGTGGTGGTACCCACCCGCACGGACTCACGAGAGGTCCTACCACCAGTAAATTATTTAATACCTTGAAGTCGTCGTGGCCTAAAGGATAAGACGTCCGGTGCATTTGTATGTAGCGATGCACCGGTGTTCGAATCCCGCAGGCGGGTACCAATTTTTCTAATGAAATTCGTACTCAACAAATGTTCACGATTGACTTCCACGGTGAAGGAATAACATCGTGCAATAAAAACTAAACCCGCAAAATTATAATTTGCGTAATCACTGATGGTAGGACCTCTTGTGAGTCCGCACGGGTAGGTACAACCACCCCGCCTATTTCTGCCGTGAAGCAGTAATGCGTTTCGGTTCGAAGGGTGGGGTAGCCGTTGTAACTATACTGAGACCTTAGAACTTATATCTCGAGTGGCGTATTTACGTTGTAGATGTCTATGGGCTCCAGTAACCACTTAACACCAGGTGGGTTGTGAGCTCATCCATCCATCTAAGTAATAAAAAAAATATATATAATACTTTTCGAACGTCGATAAGACATACATTGCATAAACATTGCAACAAACAAACAAACTTGACGCGTCGATTGTGAGGTAGGCAAATGTTTTGAGCTCACACTGATAGGCTTCTCCGTCCTGCCCATCTTTCCTGCCTAACTGTAATTTCAAAACAATTTTCACTAAAACATAAGTAATACGTGGCTAATTTTAAACAAGTGTTCACCGCAATAAGATATCTTGCTACATCTGTTCATACCATTAAAAAACAGCCGCAGTAGTCTTCGCAAAAAGTAAACAATACAATCTGTAACACAGAGGCAAGTTTACTTATCAATACAGAAAAATTATACCGCTCTCCCGCCCTCATATTTCATCATTAGGAATGGACAGAGATACATTATGACGTAGCAGTTTTATATCGTGCCGGAAAGGAATGTGGCACCGGCTTACACATGTTATTTATAACCGTAAATGTAGTACAAAAACTTTTTAGAATCAATGCGTACAGTGATGTAGTTTTAATCATTCAAATTTGGATGCGGAATGGTCGGATAGAATATGGGAAGACATTTATAATTTAAATATCTTAATTTGAAAGGAAAATTGTTTGCAATATATGTATAAGGACAATAAGAATCAACAGAAGTCTAACTTCTAATTCTACTGTGTCGTATTTGAATTGTGTTGTTATCTACTGACTCGGTGGTGCAGTAACTAGCGCCCTTGACTATTGCGCCGAGGGCTGTGGGTTCTATTCCCACATCGGGCAAACATTCGTGTGATCAACAGATTATTTTGCTCTTTTTCTAGGTGCTTAATACACATACGTATATGTGTATATTTAAACGTATATAAGTATGTATGTCAATCTCTGGTACCCTGTAATACAGGGAATCCTAAATTGAGGCCAGATGACCGTGCGTGATTTGTTCCCATGAATTTATTTATTAATGTATCTGTCCCACCCCTTATACTGAAACATATAAATGTTTCGCGACAGAAATTTTCAAAAGTGTAATTCCTATCTTAAAAAAACTAGTATCTAATCGGTTTAGGTTTAATACACACTTATAGCTTCGAGGTAGGTTTTTTTACACCTACATAATAATATACATACAAAGAAATACAAAAGAATCAACTACAAAATCCTACTTCAATTGAAATAAGGAACACCAATCAACTTATTTCCACACACGCAGCAACGAATGGATCCTTCAATCAAAACCTATTATTTAGATGTCCATAGCGGAATATAAGGCTTCGGGACGTATCAAACTCGAGTCCAATCAGAGGCTGAGTGTACTCAGAGCATAATAAAAGAGTCTTGAGGCCAGTTAGAGGCCGAGCCTGTCTAATCTTTGCGGATAAACCCGAATCAATGAAGGAATCGAACCACATATTCGTTCCGTAGAACTTACACGATTGTACAACTAATGTAGGTTGGTTTTCAGTCTTATTCAGGTTTTCTTATGATGCTTCTGGACTAATAGTGATGAAGACATACAAATACTTTTATTCCGATTTGGGGGTTTGCAATTGTGCTCTAACAACACCGAACAGATATTTTAAGGTCAGTGTTATTAACGATTATTCAATAAATTCGAATTATGTAATTGAATAAATATAAATTAATTAATTAATTGAATGAATCACGATTGACTTCCGCGGTGAAGGAATGACGTCGTGTAATAAAAGTCAAACCCGCAAAATTATAATTTGCTTAATTATTCGTGGTAGGACCTCTTTGAGTCCGCACGGGTAGGTACCTCCACCCTGCTTATTTCTGCCGTGAAGCAGTAATGCATTTCGGTTTGAAGGGTGGGGCAGCCGTTTTAACTATAGTAAGACCTTAAAACTTATATCTCAAGGTGGGTAGCGCTTTTACGTTGTAGATGTCTTCATAGACATAGCTCATGCTCGTCCACCCATCTATGCAATAAAAAATAAAAATTGTGGTTTATAATCATGCTATTTATATTCTTTCATTTGAAAATGTAGAAAATTTTGTTGGTTATAATCTGTATTGGACAAACATTGTGCAACATCGTGCAAACACTTTTAAATAACATTCGGATGAACTGATTTGATTATATCGGGCAGACTTTAAGCATAGGTTGATCTAGTCAAGTGATTGGACAATAAACATCTTACTTACATTCTGGCATGAATTTTGTTAAAACAAAAAAATGCCTCTTTTTAACAAACGCTTTTGCGAGATTAAAGCGTAAAAGTAATTTTAATTATGCTTATTACTCACGAAAATTGAAGAAAATACTGTAAATGTTTTGGTTACTTCATAGTACTTTATTTCAATAATGAATATAATTTGTGGTTTTGGTATGGGAGAGCTGTTTTAGTTTTTGCAAGATTTATGTGTATACCTAATGTTTGTAACGATTTCACAAATATTATTAGAAACTATAATATTTGCAGATTGTTTCCCCTCTATTAACTGTAGGGCTTTTTTTTCTTACCATAAGATAGACTACACTACGTTTTATATATGTAAAAATAACAGATTCCACTGATACATCACTAAGTAGCTAATTAGCTAGCTTACAATAGATAAATACAAATTTACCGCAGAGTGGTGCACATATTTAGTACCTGAGTACATCTATCGATTTGTATTTCATTTCCAAATAACCCTATGCACAACATATTTTTATATACACAAGAATGCCTCATTGAAGTTATTGATTATATTCATCATTATGAACGCCTCTGAACCTATTTGTACATATGATTTGTTCTTCTTCAAATTATCGTTGAAAATACTTCTCGGTGATAGACAAAGACTTAACTGCGCCAATGAAATTGTTGATGTCCATGAGCAGCAATGAATGCTCGTGATGATCAGGCGGAATTAATAGTGGTTCAGTATTACTCACTATTACTTTTTTTTATTTGCTAACTTATATCTTAGCACATTAAGCTATTACCAGAGACCATATACATCACGATGTAGGTACCGCTACTAAGCTTGATTTACGAAATCAAAAGTATATACTAACAAAAATCTCTCTAATAATGATGTCAAGAAAAAGACTCAATAACAAATTGAAGAAAAAAAATAACGAGAAAAGCTTTCTAAAGTCTTACGTTAAAAAGCTTATTTGATTAGTTCACCCGAGGACGGCGTGTAAAAGGAACTTCCGGGCGGTAATCGTTTTAAAATCTCCATTCACCGCCCTAAGGGCCCACACTCGACTCGACCTCTCGGATCCCATTCAGTGGGCTCCCACAAACGCTGCGTATTTTAAGAGCTAAGCCAGGTGTGAATTGACGTTTCAAATAGGCGTTTCTCCCGATTTCATTCGTTGTTCGAGAATGCTAACACCGAAATTTCGACACAAAACTATTGCTTATTTCCCTATTAACGCAATCAATTTCACGCGATCACACGCGACGAAGACAACAAAACGGAAATTAGAATGAACATCACTAATTTAATACCCTCTTTAGTTTGAATAAACGACTTTAATATTTAAAATTTAAAAATATATAATTAAAGAGGCACCCAGAAACACATCGTAACGCATGCTTGAAGCGATTATATCAAGCATGGTTGACGCGTTTGGCTTAAAAGGATAACCTATATACCAATGCAATTGAAACTTCAATCTTATATCTCACGATTAAGCCGCGATATCCACATATCTGTGGACCGTCTGTAACCGCTCATTAGTAAATTATAGACTTCGCATGACCACTTTAGCCAGTAAATTAAAATAGACTTAGGTAATTGAAGTTTAAAACCTATCCATTGTTTCAAGTAACAATATCAAGATTTTCCGTAAATTTTGAAAAGGAAATCGAAACTCATATGCCATCTGATTTTTAAGAGGTTGCTAGAGCCAATAAATTTTGTTACGTGAATTTTGTTGCCTAATATACATTTTATTCTCTATAGCCAACGCTAACTTCGAGACGCAAAATTAAAGCTTCAGTTCTATTACCATTAGTATCTGTCTTACGAAAACAAATCGGAACTTTTTTTTTTTATTGCTTAGATGGGTGGACGAGCTCACAGCCCACCTGGTGTTAAGTGGTTACTGGAGCCCATAGACATCCACAGCGTCAATGCGCCACCCACCTTGAGATCTAAGGTCTTAAGAAAGTTACAGGCATCAATCATAATTTTAAACTAGGCGAAAATGCTTTTGATAAATCCAAATAAATCTAGAACACACTTCAGAGATGGTAACATTCGTTTCTAGTTACGTACTAACAAAAAATCTCTCTTGCACTCTGATAATCTAGTAATATAGATAATCAAGTTCTTGACGAAGCATGTTGCGAATAATAACATGTACTTTTAGGTTAGGAATATTATGTTCTTTTTTTTTATACACGTGAAGCGTTTAAGACGAAGGTTCGAGAACTGTTTCTCAGAGAGTTAGCAGAGTCGTCTAATTAATAATATTTGTTTATATATGTTTTTATATGTATATATATATATATATATATCTATATATTTATGTATATGTATTTATTTAAGTACGAGTATTTGTATTAATAAATATTATGCATGTTATATATACACATATGTTTAAGTAACCTTCACACTACACCTACCAAGCTTCATCTCTGCACTCCCCTAAGGTGGACTGTTAGAGAATGCCTATGTCATTAAGTTCGCCTTTATACTTTCTAGTATAAGAAGTTATAAATAAATAAATAAAATTTAGGTATTATTATTTTTTTGAAAAAATATATTTTTTGGATAAATTATAAAAATCTAGTACTGAGTAGTAGCAATAAAGTTTAGTTGCGAGTGTAAACAAAAAAAAAACGCGATTATATCAAATTCCTCAGTGCACTTTGTACAAAACACAAAGAGAACCAAAGTTTAATTAATTTAATGTTTGGCAATATCAACGAACACTCAGTACGTTCGCTCACCATTTTTTACGCAAACACACAAAAGGTGACCACAGTTTTTAATTTGAACGTTTCGTAACGTAGTCTCGGCTTAATGGCTCATTTTAATGGCCGAATGAATATTTAATCACGATCGTGTCAAATTAAAATCATACAAAATTAATTCAATTCATTCGTTGCTTTATTGGTTTTACGTATTTAAGTGAACATTTAAAATGTATTTCGATTCAAATTATATTCATTGTTTTTCTAAGTGTTCATTTATTTGTAGCCAATTTAAGGCAAAAATGTTACATAAAATTATATTTATTACATAGTATGGTATGTGAACTATTTTAAAGCAGACCACAGATATTGGCAAAAAAATTGTCGGATGAACCTATAAAACTTCTCTGGTCATTTAAGATACACAACTATTCTTTAATATTATCATTTACTGGTGGTAGGACTTGTGAATTCGGACGGGTAGGTGGTAGGTAGGTACCACCACCCTGCCTATTTCTGCCCTAAAGCAGTAATGCGTTTCGGTTTGAAGGGTGGGGCAGCCGTTGTAACTATACTGAGACATTAGAACTCATATCTCAAGGTGGGTGGCGACATTTGCGTTGTGGATGTCTATGGGCTCCGGTAACCACTTAACACCAGGTGGACTGTGAGCTCGTCTACCCATCTACGCAATAAATAAAAAATACACTAGATATGTAGAAAAGCTCACGATCCCGTCGTAGAGTGGTTACCGAAGCCCTTAGAAATCATGATTTAAGCTCCCACGTTAAAGTAAGATTCTAAAGATTTGTCATCTTAACAATTTTACGAACCTTCAAAGTGGAATGCGAGACCGCTGTTGGCCATCAATAACAGCCTTGACCCGTATCCGTGTGAGGTAGTAAATAAAGAAAAAACTAAGAGCATTTTATTTGCAGACAGATCGATGGCCAAAGAGCCGTTTAATTAATGACCAATCTCCGGAGACTCACCGGCACTTACGTTAATTAATTAAACGCTTTAAACGGAGTGAGCACGCGCTCGCGTTTGCTTTTATTGTTTTAAAGGGAACTAGCTAGCGCTTCGCTTTTGTTATCATCGCTTCGATCACGAAGGCAGAACATCAAATCCGT